>NC_135721.1:128677184-128987783 GCF_964656455.1 Halichoerus grypus | reverse complement strand
GAAGCAGCTCTCTGGGGCGTCCTTGGGCCGGTACTTGGCACGGGCTCCCGTGAGAGGGGCCACAGTAATAAGGGAGCTCCAGCCACAGTCGTGCCCATGGGGGGGACTTGCACGCATGTGGGCGTGTTTCGTGGCAAACCAGATCCTGTCGTGTATCTAGTTTGTTGCAAGGACATTGTCAGCAGGATCCCAGTTTTGGAAAAACAGTCCAAAGTCAGAAGGGCTTGCTTCTGTTGCGCCATGGTGCTGAAATTTGTCCCTGGCAACTTCCGTAGACGTCTTCTCTCTAAGGTTTGGAATTCTGGTTTCTGCTTTGGCTCCATCCTGAGCTTCCCCTCAAAGCTGTCCTCTCCAAAGGCTGTTCTATTCCCAGAGTGTGGACTGGGTTTCTCTTTCTGGTTTCCTTGGTCAGACGGGAGCGGGAAGGGAGTGGGGGGCGAGGGGTCAGGGGGGTTTGTAGGCAGCCCTAGCACAAGGTCCTTCACAGGCCAGAAGCTATTGGAACTTGGAAAATTTCTACTTCAGCCCCTCCCCAGATGCAGCAGCTGAGGCCAAGCAAGGTGGGAAGTGTGCTGCTGGGCCTGGGGCTCAGGTCTGGGCACGTACCTGCAGTGCCCCCCTGTCATCCCGGACGTGGGGCATCAGTCACGTGGTGGTCTGATGACTCTCCATGGTTTTCTAGAACTTGAGCCTCCTAGCTCCTTTCCCAGTGTTTCAGCAAACCCTGAACACTGGGATCACTACAAAGAATTTTTTTTTTTTTTTTTTAACGGCCAGATGAGATGTTGAGAGAAGAGGCTGATACCCACCAGGGTCAAGCCCAGAGCCACGGCCCCCCTGAGAAGGGCCCAGTGCCCACGTCCTGGCTGTCTCACTGCCTGGGTTTGGCTCCAGTTTCTCCACTGACTGCTTCAGCAGTCCTTGGCAAGTGGCTTGACTTCTCAGTGCTCTGTTTCCTACCTCTCCACATTACCCTGAAGGTCAAGTGCACTGAGCGTGGATGGCGCTTGATGGGCGCCCGGCACGGCGAACGCTCTGGAGACCATGGCCGTTGCTTTCCTGTACCTCCCCCACTGCCGGCGTGTGCTTTGTGCGTGACCCTGCGCCCCTCCCTGCTGGGGCCGTGAGAACAGAGGGTCAGTGGGTAAACCAGCGGAGCAGGAAGTGCATTCTGTTTGGGCTCTGAAGGCTGGGATTCTGGGCCTGTTTGGGACAGGAGCTAGCTGTGAGGCTTTGGGGCAAGTCACCCGCCCTCTCTGAGCCCGTGGCAGCGAAACGCAGAATGATCTGTTAGGAGGTGTGGAGGAACTTGGCACGTTTACCGTTGGCTTAACCAACCACATAGAAAGACTGCATGTAACGTGACAAACCAGTGTTTTCTGTAGGACACGGAAGTGACCCCTCACCCATACCACCATCCCCTTCTTTGAAATTTTTTATTGCTTTAAGAAAAATTTCCAGAAGGGGGATGGTGAGGTCCGAGGCCGAGCTTCATGATGTCTGTGGAAGCATGTGGCCAAATGGTTTTCGAGAAGTGTTGTACCAGCTTTCGCTGCCACCAGCAGTGGTCACTTGGGGTCCTGAAGCCTTTGAGGTGGGGTATTCCTGTGGTGTGTTGGGGACACCACGAGCCTCGAGGTAAGTTGGAATAAATGAAATTTGGCTCGATGTTCTTGGAAACTGAACAGACACAGGCTGCAGGCTGGCCTTGAACAGTGACCAAGAAGAGCTTCTTACTGCTGTGGTTCCAGGTTTGGATGCTGACGGGGGACAAGCTGGAGACAGCTACATGCACAGCAAAGAATGCACATCTGGTGACCAGAAACCAGGACATCCACGTTTTTCGGCTGGTAAAGTGTTGTCTGCACTGGGGTCTCATGGGGGTGATGCTGCAGTTTGCCCCGTGACCTCAGAACCTCCAGTGCACCCCTAAAGAGGGGAGGCGGGAGTGTGTTAACCACCTTGGGTGGGGGAACTTACAGCATTGGTTTGGGGGGGAATTACTGAGTGGCCCCAGTGAAGCTGCAGGCTTCCTTTGGGGGTGGTGCGGAAGCAGCTAGTACAGCCCTGGGTTCTTAACCTGGTGGGGGTCATGGTCCCTTTGAGAAGCTGACGCAGGGCACAATCGGGATGAAGGATGCAGATAGGCCCATACGTGGAAAATTGTACATATGAGTCCAGATGTCCCCGGCCCCTTGAAGACCAAGTCCTTGGATAAGAAGTAAATTCCAGATCACAGATAGTGGCCTGTCTGCTCTCCTGAAGGAAACCTTTAGGAGTCTTTAGAAGGAGGTATAGTGGATGGGCAAACGGGAAATTGTGTCTTGCCCTTGCGGCAAGCACTTGACCCCAACTGCGCAGCCACGAGGAGCTGCTCGAGGCTAGAAGCCAAGGGCTGGGATCGGCCTGACGGAGCTGGGAGGTGAGGAGCGGGAGGTCCCCTCCAGGCAGGATGCGCCAGTCCTGCTCCTGAAACCAGAGCCCTCACGCCCAGAATGGAGGGGCTCTCTGCCTGTCCCGGGAGTGTCCCCTCGATCCCCTGCCTTTGGTCCGCGGCACACGCCGCCTTCAGGAGATCCGGCAGTTTGGGGACTGGCCCCAATAGCGTTGTGTAGAGGCAGATACAGTTCGTCTTCATTAGCCATGGATTCCAGATTTGCAAATGCACTTACTTACTAAAATGTATTCCAAACCCAGAAATCAGTCCTTAGGGCACTTGCAGAGTCCTCCGTGGACATGTGCAGAGCAGGGGGAAGTCGTTGTGGCCTGACGTGCACATTCCCAGCTGGGGTCACACAAGGCGACTCCCCGTCCTCTCTGCCCTCTACTGCACATGGAGCGTACTTCACGGTCTGTGCAGGGCCGCTTTTTTTTTTTTTTTAATTTTTTTTCATTTTTGTGCCATCAGTGATTTCGCTGTTTAAAATCCTCCCTCTCAGCACAGTGCTGGAGCGCTGTCTAGTGTTGTGAAGCGCAGGAGGGCTCCCATGTGCTCTATGGAGAACGTACGTGTGTTGGATGGGCTTCCTTCAGGCGTGAGTTAGAATGCTGTTGGTTAGGAGTTCAGTGTTCATGAGTCAACAATATGTATTTCAGAAGATGTGTTTAGGGGCACCTGGGTGGCTCCATCAGTTAAACATCTGACTCTTGATTTTGGCTCAGGTCATGATCTCAGGGTCGTGAGATCGAGCCCTGGGTCGGGCTCTTTGCTGAGCATGAAGTCTGCTTAAGATTGTCTCTTTCCCTCTCCCTCTGCCCTTCCCCCTGCTTGCGTGCTCTCTCTCCCTAAATAAAATCTTTAAAAAACAAAAAAGATGGGTTTAAATAGAAACACATATAAAACAAAGTTATATATTGATTGACAAAAATGTTGTGGCCAAAGGCTCACAGGAACCTTGCCTGTATTTCCCCTAGGAGCAATGAGTGGTTCCTTATTTGCTAAGTCAGTGTTCACAGGGACTTTATAGAGTGTAACTCCTGAAAATAATGAGAATCGATCGTATGTCTTATAAATTCTGTATTCTCTACATTCTATTTTCAGGGTTTAGGTATATTTAGGGGTTGCAAACGACAGTCCATGTGCCACCTGCTTTTGTAAATAAAGTTTTGTTTCATTTTTTTGAGATTTTTATTTATTTGAGAGAGCGAGCACGAGCAGGGGAGGGTCAGGACCTCTTTGGCGCTACAACAGCAGTCGAGTCGTTTCGACGAGCACTGTGGGGTCCCCAGAGCTTGCAGTGTGTAACATCTGGTGTGTTACAGAAAAGTTGGCCACCTGCTAGATGGCCTGGCTTCTGACACCTGCTTCACAGCCCCCTAGATGTGTTCCTGGAGGCGGGCTCACGGCTCTGCCGCATCTTCGTTTCCTTATGTGTGAAGTGCGGCTGTTACCATTATGCACCTCGTAGGGTTGTTGTGAGAAGTAAATGGGGACAATCCATGGAAAGTGCCTAGCACAGTGCCTGGCACACAATGAAAGTGGGGTCATGTTTAGCTTTTTTTTTTTATTACGTGGGTCACAGCCGTCCTGGGGGCAATGCCAGGTGATAGTTGGGATACAGGCTCTCCCGCTTCCCACAGAATCATAACAAACACGGTTTAATTTGGCTCTGGGTCTGGTGGCAGGGGCGGGGCAGGGGTCCTTGGCTGGGGTGGCCATTGTCTTCATCCCGGCTTCAGGAAGCCGCTGTTTGTTGTTCTTCCATCTCGGGAGAGCAAGGCCTCCTCCACCCCTCCGTTCCCTTCCAGGTGACCAACCGCAGTGAGGCCCACCTCGAGCTGAACGCTTTCCGCAGGAAGCATGACTGTGCCCTGGTCATCTCTGGAGACTCTCTGGAGGTGGGTGCAGGGACAGCGCCGGCCGGGTCCTCCTGGGACTGTGCGCCCCTTCCTGCTTTGGGGGGGCAGGGGCAGGGACCTCGCTTGACCCACCCCCTCCGCCTCCCCGCCCCCGCAGGTTTGCCTCAAGTATTATGAGTACGAGTTCATGGAGCTGGCCTGCCAGTGCCCAGCTGTGGTCTGCTGCCGCTGCACCCCCACCCAGAAGGCCCAGATCGTGCGCCTGCTCCAGGAACGCACCGGGAAGCTCACCTGCGCAGTGGGTAGGCGGCTGCCCCCCCGCCCCCGCCCCGGTCCGCTGCTGCGCCGGGTCCCTTTCTGTAAGGGTGGTCAGACTCGGTTGCTGTGTTCCTCAGATCCCCAGGCCACTTTGCGTAGGTCATGCTGTTTTCCCCCAACAGACTTTGGCTCTATTATTATTATTATTTTTAGTATTTCCCTTTGAGTAAGAGGAGATAAGCGTGCTCTAGGGCTTTTCTCCAGAGCTTGCTCTTCCTTTGCTCGGGAGGCAGGAAGTAGCGTTGCAGAGGGCTGGGACCACATATGGTGGAGCTGGATCTGGGCTCCCGTCTGTGCTGCTCTTAGCCCCTCAGTGCCCGTCGGAGCCTCAGTCTGCCTGTTGGTAGAATGGGGTCATAAGCACTCAAATGGTGCTGATGAGGCTGGAAAAGGGGTAGGTTTAAAAAGCGGTGGCCACAGGGCACAGTATAGGCTCGGTAAGTGTAGAGTCCGTCACTGGTGCTGATGGGATGCGGCGCCCCGCGCCTCCCAGGCAGGGGTGCGGCGGCTCTGAACACCACTGTGGTGTGGACACGGTCCCCCTGCCGCCGCTTGATGGCTGGGGCTCCCGCCAGTCGCCTGGGGTTCCTCTGACACTCAGCTGCTCTGTCTGTGAGACGGGAAGCTGATGCTGTGGGGCGTGGGAATGATTAAATGGAGCAGGGCAGAAAAGGCTCTTAGGAATAAGCAAGCACTCAGTGAAAGGCAAACCGTGCACGATGATTCAAAGTAGGAATGAAATGTGGGGACCCTGTCTCTCACCCCTCCCCAATTTCCCGGCTTTTCTCTCTGGTCCATGCGGCCCACAGGTGATGGAGGCAATGATGTCAGCATGATTCAGGAATCTGACTGCGGTGTGGGGGTCGAGGGGAAGGTGAGTGCGGGTGTGGGGCGCGGAGGGGGCTGCTCGCTGCCGAGTAGTCGGTACGAGGGTGTCGGGTCGTCGTGCTGGGCTGGGAGCTGCTCTGCTCCACCAGCTGGAGCTTCTTTTTCCCTCAAAACACAGCTTTGATGCTTCTGAAAATTCTAGATTCGCATTATGAAGCATAAAGAACCATGAAGCATGATCACCTGGTGTTATTATGTGGGAGTCGGACGGAGATCTCCATCACTCCATCTTAACAGACGACAAGTGCTGATTTTTCATGTGCCAAGACTTAAATTAAAAAAAAAAAGTGTTTTGCTATATTGTTAGGGCACAGTGAGCGTACTTGGCACTTTCCCACGGCTGTTGTCATGGTGTCCATAAAAGCATCAGTCATCATGCCATGTGTGGATGTCTGGGAGATTAGGGAAGAATGTGGCACGGTCTGCCCCTCGCTAAAAGCTGCATTTTTAAAAAGTTGGTGTGTCATAATAGTTTCTCTTTCTGTCATTGTCACCTGCGTACTTGCCTCTTACAGTTTTCTCTGTCCTGATTTGTGACCTCTAAATGACAATAGGCAAGAAGATTGGTTACCAGGTTTATTAGAACTTTGTGTAAAACAAGAGTACAGAGGTCCTCAGTGAGGGCCAGAGATGCTGTCTTATGCATTTTGTTCCATAGCTTCATGAGTTGGGCTAATCCAAACACTTTTGTATTCTTCTTTCTACCCTCTCTGGTCTTGGGGTTCTCATCCAGTTGACAATTATTCGAAGTTACAGAATTTAGTGATCTTTGAATGAGATGTTACTGGAACGGACTCTCTTAATGCTGGTCTGCCCCCCTAGTGGCACCCATCATGCAGCTTTTAAAATTAGATAATTCTAATGGTTGCACTTCTATAAATGTGCGAATATAAGTACGCTCAGGAATGTTCTATTTGGTGTTAGTAGCCTCAGCCCCTGCCCCCAGCCTTACATTTCACTTAGAGGAACGGAGTGTTGTAAAGTGCCTATCTCTGATGATTCTTTGCTTCTGATACACATTATGGGGTGGGCCTACCCGCCAAGGCTTAATACTAGATCCACTTGACCTCCAAATTATAACTATCTATGATTTAGAATGTTTTTTTTTAAATAAATGTCTCTTTTTAAATCAAAGTTAGATTTAGATCACCAACCGAGTACAGCTTGAAACCAAAGAAGCTCTTCATTGAAGTTTTCCAAAGATCTTCTTACAGTGTCTTGCTTTTTCAATGAAAAAAAAAAGCGTTTGCCTTGACCTCTTGTGCTCCTGACGGTGCCCAATTTTATGCGGATTTTAGGAAGGTAAACAGGCTTCCCTGGCTGCAGACTTCTCCATCACCCAGTTCAAGCACCTGGGCCGGTTGCTCATGGTTCACGGTCGGAACAGCTACAAGCGCTCAGCCGCCCTCAGCCAGTTCGTGATCCACAGAAGCCTCTGCATCAGCACCATGCAGGTGGGCGGCCGGCCCGACGCCTCACACGGGCACATGGCTGGCAGGGAAGAAGCCTGGAACTAGACCGCGCTTTGGAGCTATTACCCTCCCTGGCCAGTTTATTGGTTTGTTTATGGAGTTTATTTTCCCACCTGACCAGTTTAGATCCCTACCTGGCCACATTCCAGCTGCTAGACCTTGGATTGCCTCCGATCCTTCCTCTGGTGGGTGGGGCGGGCCGTCCTTGCTTGCGGGGGGTGGCCGCAGGCATCAGCAGGGGTGGCTGTGCAGTGCTTGGCGGGGGGGGGGGGGGGGGGTCAGTGCCCAGAGTTGTTACGATTGGTTTGCCAGAGGGAAACATGCAGAGTGAGATGCTAGGTGAATACTCTGGCCCTGGGGTTTCCAAATGCACACATGAGGGCCAGCAGAGAATAACCACAAAAGAAGAACTTGATCTTCTGGAGCTCTTCCTACACCCTGGATGCCCGGCTGCATGTTCACAATGCAGTGTCTCGTGCGGTCCTCATGGTCGCCTGCGCCCATTGTACAGACGGGGAGCCTGAGCCTCCATGAGGCTGAGAATGTGTGCAGTGTCCCTCGGGGGGCTTAGTCTACATCGGGCGGGGACTCCAGAGCCCTTCATCACGGTGTCTCCTCGAGTGCCCTCCATCCTCGGCTTGCATGGGCTCTCAGGTGGGGCAGCGTAGCCTCGGGGGCCTCCGAGGTCACAGTTCTGCCTCCAGCCGTCGCGGGTGAGAGTCGAGCTGGGTTGTCTTGATTGTTCGTCTTCTCAGGAGTAACATCTTGTTCCCATCTTGTTTCTCACAAAAGGATTCTAGAGTATTTTCCCCACCTTCTGTCTCACCAGCACCTTTAACATCTGTCATCAGGCTCTAGCAGTTAAGTGTACACTAGGGGGAAGGCCAAAGGGTGGGGAGGAAAACATTTCGGTGCTGAAAAACTGTTGACTGATTACCCTTCATGGACATTTGGTGAAAATATCACAGTTAAGTAGTGAGAACATAGGGATGATGTGACTTGAAACCCACATCTCTTTCTGACCACACCACTAAGTATCTCTGAGACCTTTAGCAAGTCATTTTACCCCTCTGGGTCTCAGTCTTCCATCTGTGAAATGGAGATGGTAAGACCTGCCTTGCCTCCCGGACAAGGCTGCTTTGAGAAGCAGAGTTCTATAAAGCATCAAGTGCAGAAGGCATCCTTACCACTATTCATAAAAACCAAACAGGATGATGTATCCAGTAAGGTGACATTTTAATCTGTGGGAAAGGCACTTAATTACCGTATAAAAGGCCTCCTCCCTTTCCAAGTAGGTGAAGTGATGCTGTTCTGTGTACATGAGCCTCCCCCTCCTCTGGCCTCTTCCTTGCCTTCTGGGGTTGATTTTATGTTTTCAATATCTATTGCATTTGTGAGCATAGGAGCCTTTAAGTGATTTTTATCAACGCAGTCTACACCCAAACAGCTATTACGGTTCATCAGACCACATCTGTACTTTTATGTTAGCTCATAGATACTGCTATGGTTTAATCACTGGGAGATTAATCAGCTTGTCCCTGGGCATGCACACACAAGCTGGGCTGGGTGAGCTGACTTCTATAAAGCCTGTATGTTGTTACTCCGAACATCAATTTAGAAAAAAATTCCAGGATGGGAAATTTTTCTTTGGGGCTGTGGAAAAAGGCCCTTCACTCCTGTCCACTGTGCTGAAAGTGGCTGGCTAAGGGCATGTCCCTGTTAGAACCGCACCTTGGCGTTGGTCTCTTCGATAGATGTGGCCGTAGTGTTTTCTTTTCCCTTAAGTGTTCTCTCCAAAATGAAGGATTTCTGGCCAGCCCGGCCCTTTTAGAGGAAGGAGGCTCTTGACGTTGATTTACAAAACTAAACACCAGATTCTTGACATTTTTACAACCATCCTTTCTGTGCTGCAGCCCAGCTGAGGTGAAGAGTCATTTGAAAGGTGGCTTTCACCTTCCAGTTCTGAAATATGACCACGGTGCTGGTGGGGCTGCCCAGGAGCTGGGCCGCAGGTGATTGGGGGTCTCGCCTCTGGTCGCACGCCCTTTCTAATCACCAGGCTGGCTCGGGCTCTCTCTCGTATTCAGCTCTTGAAAAGCCTCTAGCTGTCTCTGGCCTCTTTTTGGTTTTATACTAATAGGAATTAGCTTTGAGGCCACTTTCCTTCCGTGAACCTGTCGATGCCCAGAGAAGGAAGTGTCATGGAGTATCAAGTCCGATTTTATCTCCCCAGCCTGATTTTCACTGCCAGTAGCTACTGTTTTCCAAGTCAGGAAGCAGACATTTCAGGGAGGGTTTGGAAGTGTCTTTATTGCTCTTGTCTAACAAAGGCAGCAGGTTATGGGCTCTTTGTAAAAATTTCCAGGAACAGTAACATGTGTCCTGTAAGAAGGGACATGCCTTCTCTGCCGCCCACCTCCAGGGTGACTGGTGTACATCCTCCAGTGGGGATCTTCCCACCTCCGTGTCCATCCCTCCACCAACTTGTTTATCAGTCGCAGCCCAGAGAGGCGGCGCTTCTGAGCTCTCAGGACTGCGGGTTCTGGAGACAGAGCTGGGCTTGAGCCCTGCGGTGCCCTTTACGTGCTCAGATTCCCCTCCTGTGACATGCAGGTGATAGGAGGACTGGATCTCATGGGTGGTTCTGGGCATTCATGGAGATCACACAGAGTATTCCTGGGTCCAGCCTGTGTCAGTTAAAGTCCGTGTTCACAGAGGGTCTCTGGAGCTAAACCACCTGGGAACGACTCCTGGCTCCCATCACTTACGAGCTGTGTGATCTTGGGCAAGTCCCTTAACCTCTCTGTGCCTTACTCTTGTCATCTGTGACTAGGGGTTGATGATAACAGTACCTACCTCATAAGGTGATTGTAATTGTGAAATGAACTGATTTCCTTAAAGCACTCACAACGGTGCTGGGGAGGTTTGTGCCGTGTTAAGTGTTGGGTGTTGTGTTATTATATAAGCATAGGGATTTTGTCATGATTTTTGGTAACATCCTCCTTTCTCCTTGGCACAGGCTGTCTTTTCCTCCGTGTTTTACTTTGCCTCCGTTCCTCTCTATCAAGGATTCCTCATCATTGGGTAAGGAAATCTAGGCAGGGTATTAATTTTTTATGAAACCTCCCTAAAATGCCACAGATGAGAGAAGAAACATGGTGTCTAGACTGTTTGGTCCCCAAGTTGTCCGCGATGCAGTTCAGAACCTTCTCGAATTTTCATTAGTTTTTTTGAACTGGCCAGCCTGTAACCAGATGGAGGAAGTGGAGTCCAGTATGTTTGTGGTTCATAGCACTTGGCCGTTTGTACCTGGAGATGGAAAAATGTTTGCCCATGAGAGTCTGAGCTGATCGGTGATTGGCAACCAAAGCAAGATTGAAGGTTCAGACTCAGTGATTTCACTGGGGTCTTAGAAAAAGTGAAAGGGGAGCCCTGGAAAGTACCCTCCCTGCTGTGGACCCCAGTAGAACGTTCTGCTGCTGGGTCTGTAAGGTGGGCCAGAGCTTTGCTCTCTTGGGGGACGTACCTAACAGAGCTTCGTTGCTGCGTGCTGCTGACCTATTAGACTAGGGTGTCACTTGGACATTTGCTGCCTTCAAACCCAGCCCCATTCCTGACTTGGAATTCATGACGTTCCTTTTGATCCTTCAGAGAATGTGCTCAGTCTGTGAATTGCCCAGGTAGGTGGAGTTTGGTTACCACACACCCTAGATGGAGACGCATGTAGGGCGCACTCCTGGTCGTGAAGAGGTGGGAAGCATAGAAAGGCCGGCTGGCCCCGGGGGAGAGTCTTACGAAGGACGCCTGCCTTCTTTTTATGTTGGCCCATTCAGTCTGAGAGTCGGCAGTGGAATTCTGCTTGCTTCTGATTGGACAAGTGGACTGTCTTTTATCAGGTCCCAGAAGAATGAAAGAACATGCCAGAGTGTAGGCAGGGGCTCCCTGTGGGCTTCCATGACTGGACCCCTCGTCCCTCTCTGTTCCCATTTCCTTCTCTCTGCCCCTCACTCACTCAGCTCCAGCTGCACTGGCTGCCTTGCTGTTCTTCAGACAAGACGCACTCTCACCTCAGGGCCTTTGCACGCGATGCTCTCGCTGCCTGGGATGTTCTTCCCTCCATTTGGGCATGACTGCCTCTCACCTTCTATGGGTGTTTACTCAAATGCCACATCCTTTGGGCACCCTCTCTAAAATCACACCACCCCCATGTCTCTTTCCTTCTTCCCCATTAGAATTTCCTTCTTAGCACTTACCTGCAACACACAGTGTAGTTTACCGACTTTGTTGACTCACTAACTAGCACGAAAGCTCTCCGAGGGCAGATGTTTCCGTCTGTTTTTCATCTGAATCTCCTGTGCTTAAAACCAGCCCTGGCACAGAATAAGCACGCAGTGGATGGTTGTTGAAGGAATGAATGGAAATTGGGCTGCAGAGGCTGGAGAAACAAATTGCTCATATTCCTTCGGCTGGGTCTTACCTGTGGTGACTTCTGCCCCCTCCCCCTCAGGTACTCCACCATTTACACCATGTTTCCTGTGTTTTCTCTGGTCCTGGACAAAGATGTCAAGTCGGAAGTTGCCATGCTGTATCCTGAGCTCTACAAGGATCTCCTCAAGGTTCACTGGACTCCTGCTTCCCTCCCTCATTCCTTCCTCCTCCTTCCCCCTCCTTCCCCTTCTCTCTCCCTACTTTTAATTTATTTCACACAGACCCTCCATATCTGGTTTGAACACACTGATTTGAACTGGTGGTTTCTCAGAGGAAGGTGTGGGATTTTATTTTTTTCCTTAAGAAAGTAGTATATGCACGTGTAAAGAATATTAAACAGTACGGTAATATGTAAACTGCAAACAGACCAACTAACAACTTTAAAAAAAAAGCCCTGATGGTTCCATCCTGCAGCTGGTGCCTGCTTCCAGAAGTGTCCTTGTGTACACTTCCAAAAAAAGTGTGTGTGGTATGTGGTGTGTGTGTGTGGTGTGTGTGTTTGTGTGATATGTGGTGTGTGTGGTGTGTGTGTGGGGGGGTGATGTATGTGGTGTGTGTGTGGTATGTGCTGTGTGTGTGGTGTGTGTGGTATGTGGGGTGTGTGTGTGATGTGTGTGTGTGGTGTGTGTGTGTGATGTGTGTGTGGTATGTGCTGTGTGTGTGGTATGTGGTGTGTGTGGTGTGTGTGTGGTATGTGCTGTGTGTGGTGTGTGTGGTATGTGGGGTGTGTGTGATGTGTGTGTGGTATGTGGGGTGTGTGTGATTGTGTGTGTGTGGTATGTGGTGTGTGTGTGATGTGTGGTGTGTGTGTGGTGTGTGTGGTATGTGGTGTGTGTGTGTGATGTGTGTGTGGTATGTGCTGTGTGTGTGGTATGTGGTGTGTGTGTGGTGTGTGTGTGGGGTGTGTGTAGTGTGGTATGTGGTGTGTGTGTGTGGGTGTGTATGTGGTATGTGTGTGGTGTGTGGTGTGTGTGGTGTGTGTGTGTGATGTGTGTGTGGTATGTGGTGTGTGTGTAGTGTGGTATGTGGTGTGTGTGTGTGGTGTGTGTGTGGGTGTGTATGTGGTATGTGTGTGGTATGTGGTGTGTGTGTGTGGTGTGTGTGTGTGTGGTATGTGGTGTGTGTGTGTGTGGTATGTGGTGTGTGTGGTGTGTGGGTATGTATGTGGTGTGTGTGTGTGATGTGTGTGTGGTATGTGGTGTGTGTGTGTGGTGTGTGTAGTGTGGTATGTGGTGTGTGTGTGGGTGTGTATGTGGTGTGTGGTATGTGCTGTGTGTGTGTGTGGTGTGTGTGTGTATGATTTCATTTATTTGTCCTCAAGGAATTTTACTGAAGAGCAGATTTATTTCCACTTAATATCAATTCTCTTTAAAAAATGTACTTTCTCGAATGTGTTCAGATACACGCACGACACTTTTTTTGATGGAAGCAGGCAGGTTGCCTCGTTAGTGGAGGAGACAAGCACGGTAGTAACCTGCTCTTTCTCGCTTTCTCATTTAGGGAAGACCGTTGTCCTACAAGACCTTCTTAATATGGGTTTTGATTAGCATCTATCAAGGTAAGGAAAGCAAGACCACCTGTTGTCTCGTGCTAAGGGTCAGCTTTTCTGTTGTCCATAGAACATGAAGAGAAGAAGCTGGAACCCTGAAATTTGGTTAAGGAGCGGGACAGTGCGCCCCAAGGGAGGCCCTGCTCGGCGTGTTCTAAGGACTGGAACATTCAGCACGGTGATAGATCTGTGAGGTGGTGCCATCTGCCTCATGAGATAAAGTCCGAGAAAAAGATAAGGGAGGGGCACCTGGGTGGCTCAGTCAGTTAAGCGTCTGCCTTCGGCTCAGGTCATGATCCCGGGGTCCTGGGATCGAGCCCCGCATCGGGCTCCCTGCTCCGCGGGAAGACTGCTTCTCCCTCTCCCACTCCCCCTGCTTGTGTTCCCTCTCCCACTGTGTCTCTCTCTATCAAATAAATAAATAAAATCCTAAAAAAAGAAAAAATAAGGGATACTACTCAAAACCTGACAAGGTCCTTAAGCCATTGTAACAAAGTGTTAGCTTTCTGGAATGTTCTAATACTTTTTCGGAGGTCAAGTTCTAGTTTTTGAAAGATGTATTTACCTCAGTGGCCTCCAGGGAGGGTCCCTCAGATTGCAGAGACTTTGTAAGATGACTTACAAGTATAGGAGAAGAAAATATCAAAACCCTTGTTGGTGTTTATTTCTATTTTGAGGTATGTTTTATAATGTGCACATAATTGTGCAGTGGTCCTGATATCTGTCTATGTCTGCCCAGGTACCAACATACAATTTACAGATATACTTTGTATGTTGGGAGGTCTTACTGATGGGACATCCAACCAAAAGGTGTAGAAACCATTGAAATTGTTGGCAGGAGGTTAAATTGTCATTAAAAAATAGAGTGTTTTTTTTTTTTAAGAACTCTATCAGAGTATAATGTATGCATAGATTTTTGCAGCTACTTTTTATGTACAGAAGTTCATAGATAATGAACAGGGAAGCTCCATGTCCCCCCTCCATCTTTAACCCTGTCACAGTAGACAGTGGCTTGAGGAGGTTTGGGGTTTAGCATCTAGTAATATTCTTGTGCTGCTTGTGGTTGTGATCTACGCAAGCACCATCACCATCTATTTGGTTCTGCTGTGCTAGAAAAACACGTATCCGTACCCTGTACCCTCCTCCACTTTCCTTTCTTGCCTTGTTCTAGGAGCATGACACTAAGTGTCTCTGGGTTACCTCTGTCATTTTGTGTGTGTGTGGGGGGGGTGGTGGCTAAAAAAACACATGACCTAAGATTCACCATCTTAACTCTTTTTAAGGGCGCAGTTCACTAGTGTTCAGTGTATTCACAGTGGTGAATTACATTGTACATTTATAGCGTTACATTGTTGTAAGAATAGATCTCCAGAGCTTTTTCATCTTGGGAAGCTGAAACTCTGTCCCCGTTCCCCCTTCCCTTTCAATTCCACCAACGTGACTAATTTAGATACCTCCTAGAAGTAGAATATCCACAGTATTTGCCCTTTTGTGACTGCTTACCTCTGTCATTTTAAATAATAGATTTAAGCTTAAATTTCTCTTTCTTGTTCCATCCACTCCAGATAGTTACTCTCTCCTGCCTCTCTTCTTTCTTCTTTCCATCTCTCTCCCTCCTTCTCTTTCCTTCCTCTTTCTCCCTCCCTTTCTCCTCTTCCCTGCAATTATAGACTCCTTATTATATAAGGTCCAAAGGGAAGATGGGAAACCAGAATGGGACACCTCTTTAAAATCTCCATAAAGCAGCACTCGTCAGCCTCATTTAGCAAGTGTCATCTTTCATGTCTAAACGGAAAATAAACAAAAAGGAGCCCCCGCTTGTGAGCAGCCCCGGGAGCCCCGGGCGGGGAGCACGGGGGGCGGCATCTGCGGGCGGGCAGGGCGGGGTGGGACGCCGGCTTCCTCTGCCTTTGCAGGGAGCACCATCATGTACGGGGCCCTGCTGCTGTTTGAGTCGGAGTTCGTGCACATCGTGGCCATCTCCTTCACATCGCTGATCCTCACTGAGCTGCTGATGGTGGCCCTGACGATCCAGACGTGGCATTGGCTCATGACAGTGGCCGAGCTGCTCAGTCTGGCCTGCTACATCGCCTCCCTGGTGTTCCTACACGAATTCATCGGTAAGAGCCCCCCGCGCCCCACCCTGGGGCTGCATCCTAGCAGTCGGGTCCGGGGGCCTCCCGGGACTCATCCTGAGCTCTTTGTCCAGCAGGCCTTGGCACTCAGCGGCCCCCATTTTGTTACTGGCGTCCCCTTGGGGCAAGTGGCAGTTGTGACTCAGCTTCCTGGAACAGAGGTTCTCGGGCGTGATGTCAATAGGGTTTCCTTTTAAAAGCACACTGTGTTAACTGGCTTAGAAGGGGATCCCATGTAATTCAGCAAAGACCAGGTGGGATTCTCGAGGGAGCTGGTCACTGCTGGGCTCTGGGAGGCTGTGGAGAGGTCAGACGTCCAGGTCTTGCTCATGAATAAGTGCTAGCCCTGCAGGATTTGTCCTTATCAGGAGGTGGAGAAACTCCGCCTTTCCCTGAAAGCACCTCTGATTCCATCTCTTGTTGATCAGCAAACAGTCCTTAAGGTTCTGGTAAAGGTAAGAGGAGCATCCTGTGAAAAGTGAAGTCCTCAAGGAGTTTCACACCTGTCCTGAGAGTCTGTCCGAATGGGCTTTGTGAGCGCCTGCTGTGTGCGCAGTGGCTTGGGGGTGTTGAGCTCTGCCCTCGGGAAGCTGCCACGGGGCCGGGTGGGCAGCCACGGATGGGCTCCACGGCTGGGCACTCAGTGGGACCGTGGCCGGTGCCAGCCGCCCGCTCCCCATCCTGAGCTCCACTGTTGCGGAAACCCACGGCCGTGCTCTGCTCTCGCAGAACCCTCTGGACTGCAGGCTTACTGTCCAGCAGAAGGGGGCACCCGTGCTTAGCTGGAAGCCCCCCGGGGCTACCCGTTTCCCACTTGGCACCGCCCTCAGGCCCCGCTGACCGGGGCTTTGGTGATCATCCCAGAGGCGAAGGGAGAATATTTCTGGTGTCGGAGTGCCTTTCTGCTCTCGGGCGGCAGGGTGTACAAAGAAAAACCCCGGCTGTCAGATTCCACATCAGAAACACCTGTAAGAATTGTTTGTGCCCCTCGTTTTCTTTCCCTGGTGTTGGAAACAGCATTTCAGTGACCGTCAGTGAATTCAGCTGCAGAAGCAGGTCAGAGAGAGGAGGGAGCTGGGAGAGTCCAGGCCCTGCGAGACTGAGCCGAGGAAAAGGGCCAGTGGCAGGAGGCCACGTGTCGGTGGCGGGAGACCGCTCCCCCCATTCCCCCGGATCACTGTGCTGGCTATTCTGAGCTGCACACACCTTCTGGAACATTCTGCCTGCTGCTCACTGCTGTCTTCCCGTTTGCTTGCAGATGTGTACTTCATCGCCACTTTGTCGTTCTTGTGGAAGGTCTCCGTTATCACTCTGATCAGCTGTCTGCCCCTGTACGTTCTCAAGTACCTGCGGAGAAGGTTCTCCCCGCCCAGCTACTCGAAGCTCACATCGTAGGCGCGCGGTGGCCTCTGCGCTCTCCTCGCGGGCAGAGTTCAAGTTGCGTTGTTCTTAACCGCCACCTGTGGATCTTGCAGTAATTGCTAACACGTGCAGTTTTGACGTGAAAAGGCTCTGCATGGAGTCCTGACGCTGAATGATCGGGGAGGTTCCTGGAAGGGGCCCACGCGGGGCTGCTCGGGCCCCTGGCGGTTCGGCCCGGGGTGAATGTACATATGTTAAAGCTGGTGGCTCAGCTAACAGATTTATACATGGGTCACTGTGCAAGCTTTCTATGACTTGAATTTTGTTGTCATGTGATAAAAGTTTGTCTAATTGACGATTGTAGAGGGGTTTTTGTTTTAAACCATCTTAATGTGTGTGTACTCTACATCTTTCTCACTCTTAAAAACCAGTTGTTTCAGAGAAATGTAAAAGCTCTTGGTATAGGTTTGTGGGAAAAGACCGTGACTTTGGTAGAAAGTTATGGAGACGGTAATCTCAAGGTGGCAATGCGGAATATCCTGTCCGAGGTAGCGCTGATCACTGAGGCCGCACCGGCTTCCTAGAATGTCACAAAGCAAATGGGAGGAGAGAGAGTGAGAGAACGAGCCGTAAATCCAGTCTGGTCTCCTCCCTCGGACTCAGCATCTCCAGCGCTTGACTTAGCTTCACCTGCCACCTCGTAAAAGAATTTCAAAAGTCTTATCCTGCTTTGTTCGGACCTGGTAACAATTATCAAGCCTGTGGCCGGCTGAGGACACCCTCAGATGTTTTCAGCAGAGTTGTTGTAGCAGGAAACGTGCCACTGAACAGCTCCCAAACGTGTCGACAGAGTGATAAGAGACTCAACTAATTCTTTAGACAACGCTGCACATGTGGCCGGGCCCCTCCGAGTCCCGAGTGCAAGGTCAGGGATGGGGGCTCTCGGCTTCCACACAAGTCTGTTCCCCATCAGGAGGCCGAATGACAAAGGCAGAGGCGTCTCACGTGTTGCCGCGCATCGTTCGGCGGTGGCTGCCCCAGTGGGAGGAGGCCCGGGCTCTGTCGTGCTGCCTACAGCTTTCAAGGGGAACTTGCTGGAAGGCAGGTGGTGGCAGAGATCCCTCCCCCACAGGGACAGAGTACACGCATGTGTGTTTCTCATAAAGCTGTGGCTTCTCGCTTCAGAGGAGGAAGGGGGTGTGCAAGGCCTGCACGGGGTGGGGCAGGGCATTCGTTCTTGGGTTTTCAAGTCGCTCGGCGCCGCAGCCGCGTAGCATGGCACCAGGGTTCGGCTGGTAGACCTTCCAGAGCTGACCGTGCTCTAGATCTTGGACTTGGATTGATTCCTTCAGCCCTTCTGCCTGTGTGTGCTTCAGGGCTCCGAGCCCGGCCTGGTGGCGGCGCCCACTACCCTCCGGGCAGCCGGTTCTGGGGGAGTTGGGGGCGGGAGGAACAGGCGGTGGTCCCCTTGCCTGGGGAGCCCTCTCAATATGCTCGTGTGTTTATGTTGCCCGTTTAAAACTTCGTAAAATGGCCGTAGTTTCGGGCCCTGGGAAGCTGGCTGTAGACGTGGCTTCGGTGTTAAGGTTGTGCATTTCTGCGGTCACGTTTGCCTTCCTGTGCCACCCGTTCCTGCCACGCAGAAAAGACCTATAGAGAATATAGGTTGCAGTGAATGAATGGTTATTTAGGAATAGGGCCTCAAACTCTCAGGAAGATCAGACACGTCTGACGTCTTCCTGAGTGACGTTACGGAGTTTCATAGGTAGGGGAGGGGAGCGTGGGGCTGAGAGTTTCACACTTCTGATCTGTGTTTTTGGAAGTCCGATTATAAGTCTTAAGTCGTTCCGTTCTGAGTTTGCAGACCCTGAAACTGGCCTTCTTCACAGACAGGTGATGGCTCCTGAGGTGGGGCTTGTAGAACCATTGCTAGGAAATTTTAGATGCTCCCAGCAGATAGAGGGAGATGGTCTGTCTGGTTTTTTCCCTCAAGTCCCAAGTTTGATCCAGGTGTGTGAGTTGACTTTTGAAGTCAACACCTGAGATACTGCTTGCCATCTCCAAGGAAGGAAGCTTCTCAGAGAGGCTGACGAAGTCCCCCTGCCCCCCGGAAGTTGAAGGATGCTTGTCTATACCATTGCAAACCTTTTTGTCTTGTCTCGGCCACACTCTGGTAGGCAGTCAAGGGCCAGAGGGACCGAAACCCAAGTGGAGCCCAGACCACCATGCCGTGGAGCGGCCCCATTAGTGGGCAGCCCGCTCACACCCCCTGCCGGGGAGGCCTCGAATGTCCAGGAACACGCGTGCTTCTCAAAGTTGGAGCCCCAAAGGGCAGGAGCCTCACCTGCACACATCAGACTCATCCCAGCAGAGAGAAGTGGTGCACACACGGGTTATCTTAGTTATGGGGGAAGACAAGCACCCGAGCTGCTTTATAGGCAACTCCTGAGTTCATAAACCATAAGCATAAGGATTCTGTTGACCATTTCCTTGGTTTACCAAGGAAGAATTTAGGAAGCACCACTGACCCCTTCCCCTCTTTTTGGACCTCAGTGGGACCTAAGTCTCTGACAGCTGATTTAATTCGAGGCTGGAGGCCCCACGGCATGCAATCAGTGCTGTTCATACATTTCTCCTTAAAGTAAAAATTATACAACCCCCCCCCCGACACCACTACCCATTTCTGTCACAGCTCATATGTTTTATGATGATTTTTATTCGATCTTTTGGTGATGGTTGTGTGTGCGTGAGGACAATGGGATCTGTTTGTGGTTTCTCCTTTTTCCCTCCTTCCTTCCTCTAAGAAAATGACCAGATGGAGCTTCTCTGTCTTCAGTAATTTCTGGCGCCTGACGGTGTTGGCCCTGGTTTGGTGGCTGGGCGAGCACAGGTGCGAGTCGTCCGCGCTGACGGGGGCTGCTCGGGGCGGCGGACTCCCGACACGGAGCCACGGAGGCCATCCCCGGGAGCGTCCTGACACCGGAGCAGACCACCTGTTCGCAGCCCCTGGGAGTGGGGAGACCAAGAGCCGGGGTGTCTCCCACTGTTGCGGTTATTCTCTCCAGGTCTCGGGCCAGCTTCCCTTAGTAAGAGAAGCCCCTCCGTGTCGCAGTAATCTCGAATACGAGTGTCTGCTGACCCTTCCCTTAGTGTGTTCTCTGCGGAAAGTTTAGGTTACACTGACAACTTTTGAATGTATTTTGAGTTTTGTGCTCATTGGAAATTGACACGATAATGCCTCTTCTTTCTCTGGACTTTTGCTTTTATACTTTGTTTTGTTTTTACTGGGGTGGGGATGGGAACGCCCTCATGCCTTTATGGGGCAGCATTTTAAACCTTTGCCAAAATTTGCCGATGGCACCTACATGTGCTTCCACTCCATCCTATTGAAGGCAAACACCTGTCAGCTGTTGTATCTTTAATCTGTGTGTGTTTAAGTGTGGGTGTGTGTATGTGAGTGTGTCACCTCCAATTTTTTGATGAGATACTTGGTTTGCATTTAAATCCCATTACTCCCAGCTTTGTTTTCATTAAAAAGCATACAAGGAGCTTTGTAAATACAACCGATTTTATCTCTCCTCCCTTCCTTTAATGTAAAGCCTTTTGTCATGTATACTTACGGGGAAATATTTCCACTAATGATGTTCATTTCGTCTTGGAAAAGTATTATGTTTTTGAATGGAACGGAGAGGCACACCACGGCGTGCGCAGCGCCCCGAAGACCTTGAGCTCCGCGGCACCTGCTCATGCCCCAGCAGCTTTACCTGCGGATCCGTCCTGGTCACTCCATGGTCAGAGGTGCCATCCGTTCACTTCACTGGGCAACGTCAGTGAATCCTGTGTTTGTGGTGGGGGGGGGACAGGTGGGGGGGTGCACAAAAAAAGTTGTGGCTAATTTATGATTTTGTTGCAATGGGGCTAACTGTAAACTCTCCTAGGAGTCCACGGCTGCCCTGTTAGTAGGTCTGTACGGGTGATCGCCTTGCAGATACTCACCAGGACAGCGTTTTGTCATTAGAGGGAAGCCTGGTACAGGATGCTTTAATTTAGCAGGGACTCCCAGATGATTTAAATTCTCGATCCTGTGATGATACACATGTGATCCTGCGTGTTTCTGAGCGGTTCTCCTTTCATGGTCTGCCAGCCTGGCCCGTCGCTGTTGCCCAATAAAGCTTGTGTACTTTATGCCTTTGGGGGATCATTTTAATTTGTGCAGAAACATGAATTCTGGTGTCAAAATGAAGGCTGTTTTGTGTGTAACTCATGGTATGAAAAGTGTGAATAGCTTTTTCTCCAGTTAAAGTTATTTCGATTTTGACAAAGAAAAAAAAATCCCATCCCAAACCCATGCATTATTATTCTGTACTGTTGTCTATTCCAGACATGTCAGAATTTCAAAAGGTAATCGATATAAATAGGAAGAAACATAAGATTCATTTTTTATTTATACACACAGTCCTTGATCAGTTTAGATACCTTTTTTTTTTTTTTTAAATCAAAGGATAGATTTAGGAACGCAGTCACCTAAGTTTTAGGCAGAGGAGGTTTGTAAGCTGTTGTGTAGGAAGTGGAGGACATGTTTTATTCATTTCACCCAGTGCCTCTGAGCCAGGTAGAGCCGGGAAGCACTTTTGGTCGTCACAATTGGGGCGGGCTGCTCAGGGACCTAATGAGGGAGAGGCCAGCGATGCTGCAGGACGGCCCCCACAACATGGAATTACTCGACCGGCATGTCCAACGTGCCGAGGTTGAGAACCCTCCTCCCCACCCCCCTACAACCCGCACGTGTCCCATTTATCATTTGCAGGAGACTTTCTTCCTTCCAGAGGAGCGCAGCGATGGGAACGCCTGTGTCTCAGGGAACCAGCTACGTACACACCCAACTGGCCAAGTGTTTTAATTAGGAGCTGTTTGCGGTGTGGGCTGCTGGTTTCCTCCTCCTGGCTCTGCGCTGCAAGGGTCATCCTCAGTTTATCGATTAGAAAGGGAATCGTAAACTAGCCGCCTCTCAACCCTGTAGTGGCTCCTCTGGGCATATTGGAGGCGCGTGCTCTCAGCCCCTGTGACCTGGGTTCCAGAGGGGTGGACAGACCCACGGTACTTTTCCGGAACGGGGTGCTATCAAGGTAGCCCTGCCTCGGCTGTGAAATTCCATGCGCGTGCAGACACTGCCCCCTTCGCGCCACTAGGGGGAGCTTGAGATCGAAAGACCTTTATGTTTCCTGTTTTCAACAACCAGGAAGGTCCCGGAGCCCAGCCGCCCTGTTCAAGACGCCGCTTTCATAGCTCAGAACTGATTTCATGGCCAACGGCTCTGTTAAAAACAGACATTTCTTTTTATGTTGTTGACCAGACTGTTTTGCTGGACTTCACTTAAAAAAACACACGCACAAAAAAACTAGGGTTGGGAGGGGGGTGTGTGTGGGAGATGAATATTTATTTGATCTTGGATATTTGTATTCTTGAATATTTGGCAACTGGGAGGCCTTGCCCTACTCCTTATTCGGGCTAATAAGGTTTTGAGACGAAATGTTCCAACACCCCAAGTACTTTAACTGTTTTTGTTATGAAACTTTTTCAGGGTGACATGAAGCCCTGCGGTATTTGTGAGGAGATCTATAAATGATGGATTTGCTCACCTCAAAATAGAACTGTAGTCGCTCCAAACTTTCCAGAAGTCGAGCACAGTAACAGAATTCATTCAGGACTTGCTAATTTCCTACTTGAAATGGGTTACATAACAAGAACAGTCCCGCCTTCGTGCCTCTCAAAACTACCCGTGTAGTGATGGTGAAATGTATCATTAAAAGCTAGAAATAGCTTTGCTAAACTCTGGGAAAAAGAGGTTTTTTCCCTGATAGCTCCCCCTTTCCTTCACCCAAACATTGCATAATGTTAAAAAAGTCAACTCTTTCCGTGGGATTTAATTTCATCCTCCATGTGGCTGTGGTCGGAGGGATAACTTCAGCACTCTGGGGGCTGGCAGATTTTTGGAGGATCACGCATCCCCGGATCAGTTTCCATCCGAAGGCTTAGCAGACAAACACGCCCGATCCTGGGGTTTCTCCCTTCCCCTCCTGCTCCCCCTTTGGTGGATGAGTTATCTATAACGTAGTGTCTTTTCAGAGAGCCTGCCTTCTTGTAGGAATGTCAAAGCCAAGCCACCCTTCAGCCTTCTGTGTTGAGGTTTGGACTTTGAAGTGCATTCCCGCTAAGAATTGGGGTAACTGAATCATGTTGTGAGGTCACTAGCTCCGCAACCTGTACCCGACAACCAGGCGGGCCCCATTTCTTAGAACTCAGCCTGCAGGTTCTGTTTGCTCACACTAAGAACTTGGTGTTCCAAGCCTCTGCGGTCCATTTTCAAGAGATTTAAGAGCAAGGCATTTTCTTTTCTTCTATTGGGTCCAGATAAGCCCAGAAATATTTTTAAGTTTTCTTCAAGAAAGATTGCAGAATCCTGAAAGAGAAAGGGGGACAGGGGTTATATGGAATATGCTTTTTCATTCATTCATTCATCAAATATTTACTGAGCACCTACTATGTGTTGGGTACTGTTCTTTGGGCTGGAGGACAGTGGAGAACAAGATGGGCAGTCCCTGCCTTCACGGTGATTACATCCTTGTATGTGTGTGAGAGAGAAGACAGATACAGATTCTAGTGTCCTAAGAACAAAAAGGGGTGGGCAGAGGGCATTGATCAGGTAGGAGTAAGACTGGAGAAAGTGATGGGGATCAGAGAAGCAACCCTTTGGGGATGGGCCCACTGAAGCAGAAGCCTGAAGGATAAAGAGGAGGGAGTTGTGGCAAGGTCTGGGGGAAGCAGCATTCATGCAGTGGGGTGTGCAAAGGCCCTGGGGTTGGAAAGGCTGGGTATGTTGGAGGAGCAGAAAGGGGCACATGGCTGGCGTGTTAAGACCAAGGGGGAACATGGAGGAGATGAGGGCTGGGACAGAGGTTAAGGCCTGCAGACCATGGCGTTCAGACTAAGGCGCCCTGTCTGAGAACTGAGCAAGCATTATTCAAGTTTGCCTGCTACACTTGAACCGTGTCTGAGAGGCCCTGTTTCAGTGCCGTCCGTGATGCCTCCCTGACCCATCCCTGTCTGTTCTCATTTCCACCTCCGTGGTCTAAGAGGGCTCCGGGGGGACCCACCCCTCCCACTGGAATCAACCCACTCTCATTTCTTGTGTATTTCTTGTGATTTTATTGGCATAAACGACACTATTAAATAAAGGGGAGAAGAAGCCGGTCCTTGGATGAAATTCTTGCTTTTCCAGCAAATACTACCAAGGCTCTGTTCTGCTTGGGGTGCAGCTGGCGGCTGTTCATCCGAGAGTCCTGGAAAGCAGGCCACCGCAGAATTGGGAGCTGAGTCCGGGGGGAGGACAGGTAGAGAGAAATGAACTGGGTCACGTTCTTCGAAGTTGCCACGTTTCCAGAACATGCCCACTTGTGTCCGATGTCGAAGGGGAAGCCTGCGTGCTGCGTGCGGGAGCCCAGGCTATGTGCAAATTCCTCCCAAAGAAAGAAGGAATAACGAGAACAGGCTGTGGAAAAGAATGTAGTTAGTGTCTTAAAGATGGGCAAATATTCATTCTCATTTGTCCTTTTATGTGAAACAGATTTTTTAAAAGGCAATTGGAGTAGCTAATGACATCCAGAGCCCTGTTGATTCCGTGGGGCGGGGGTTGAAATTGGCCCCAACGATTAATCAGACCCAAAGAAAGAGGTGAGTTGCTCGGGAATTCTTCAGAGACGGAGCCAGTAATTAGAGTGTAAGATGCTACTCTCTATGCGCATAACTTAGCATAATTTTCTCAGGCAGCTCATCACCACCAGAATTAGAGAAAAATCAGACCAGGAAGAATCTGCTCGCTGGGCTGACTTGTGCAGACGTGGAGACTTTTGCTCCAAAATGGCTTCAGGCTTGAGGAAGACACCAAGAGAAAGCGCCGCCGCTCTTCTGGGCCCTAACTCAAGAGAGAATAGAAATGAATGCGATGCCGTTTTAGGGGAGGTGCGGGAATTTGGGGGCGGGCAGCCTAGGGACACGTGCCATGGACCCAGCTGGAATGGAGACAGATTCGAATACCAATTCCCATACTAACTGAGCGACGGGGGGCCGATTCCTACAATTCTCTGAGCTGGGGAGGGGGGGGAGTAGCCTTACCTCCTCTGGGGACCTCTGAGCAAAGGGCGGGCTGCGCATGGAGGGAGGCCTCCTCGCTTCCAGACTCTTCAAACACGGAGGTCCCCCAACTGGAAGGAGTTCGCAGAGGATTTGGGATCTTGGGCGGAGGCAACATCTCCCCCCGAGTCTTTCCACTAACCTTTGCTGACTCACAGGCACTCTGCCTTCGAATGCCCCCCCCCCGGGTCCTGCTCCCCCAGCGGCGCTCTGCGTGGGACGCGAACCTGCCCGCATCACGCGGGGCTGGCCTGGGCCTCCCTAGGGACGCTCACGGCCCTTCGGGTTGGGGTAGATGTGGCCAAGGGAGAAAGGGGACTTCCCAAGACTCCACTGACTCCGTGATCTGGGAGGCAGAATGAGAGCAAGTCACTGAATGGTCAATCATGTAACATTTTTTTTTTTTTTTTTACACAAAAGCAAATTCATTACTGTAATAGAGAAGAAGGCAAATTTTGCTTGAGTTGTAAAAAAGAAACCACAAGGCCTGGGTGATGTGTTGCGGGGAAGGGTGGCTGGTGCCCGGGCAGGCGGTGCCTCTTCACTGGCTCTGCTCTTTACAGATCTAAGGGACAGCTGGTTTTATCCTTAGCCAGCCCAGGGCCGGGCCCATGGTTGGGGCTCAGTAAACGCCGAGGTTCTCGTTTTTTAATTTTTATTGTGGTAAAATACACATAACATGAAATTGACCATTTTAACCATTTTGGAATGTCTCATTCAGTGACATCGAGTCACTGAGTTTTAAGAGAAGGTTCTGGAAAATTCAGGAACCTGACTGAAATAAGTGGGCCTTGCCTTAGCGTGGTATTTTAGAGTTGCACAGTGCTTCCCCTACCTGCCCCTCAGGATCCCGGGAGGCAGGTCTTATCATCCCCATTTGGGAGGTGAGAAAAGCGTCACAGGGAGCCTGAGGTCGGGTCAGGCCCACACAGCAACACGAATGCTCATAGCAGCACTATTCACGATGGCAAAAAAAGTGGAAATGTCCAGCACGTGCTGAATACATAAACGAGAGGTGGCAGAGCCGTACAACGGAATACGGTCCCACCGTCAAAAGGAGTAAAGTCTGCTACATGCTGCAGGGCGGGCGGACCTTGAAAACATGATGCTCAGCGCGAGAAGCCGGGCCCTACAGGCCACATACCGTATGTATGATGTATGGCTCCATTTCTACGAGATGTCCGGAAGAGGCAAATCTATAGAGATGGAAGGCAGATCCACGGTTGCCTTGGGCTGGGGAAGCTAAGGGGGAATGAGGGGTGACTGCTAATGGGTAGTCGGTTTCTTTTTTGGGCGATGCAAATGTTCTGAAATTAGACACACGGTTGCACGACTGAAAATACACTAAAACCCATTGAACAGTACACTTTATTATTTTTTAAAGATTTTATTTATTTGTCAGAGAGAGAGAGAGTGAGAGCACAAGCAGGGGGAGTGGCAGGCAGAGGGAGAGGGAGAAGCAGGCTCCCCACTGAGCCAAGAGCCTGATGCAGGACTCAATCCCAGGACCCTGGGATCATGACCTGAGCCGAAGGTAGACGCTTAACCTACTGAGCCACCCAGGCGTCCCGAACAGTACACTTTAAATGGGTGAATTATATAGTATGTAACTTATATCTCAACAACTCTGTTTTTAAAAAACCCTGCCAATATTTTGCACCAGCACGCGCGAGGGGTCCCGCGTCTCCACACCTTCGTCAGCACTTGGCGTTGTCCATGGTTTTGCTTTAGCCATTCTAGCAGATGTGCGTCTTCAGGGTTTTCATTGTATGTTCCTAGCGGCTGATGACATTGAACGTCTTTGCGTGTGCTTGGTTGCCACCCACATACCTTCTTTGGGGAGGCGTTCATGTCTTTTGCCCACTTTTTAAAAATTCCGTTGTTTTCTTATTGTTGACTTCTGAGAGTTCTTTATAGATTCTGGATACAAAGATATTGTCAAATATGTGATTTGAAACCCCCCCCCCACCACCACCACCTGTAGCTCGGCATTTCATTCTCTTTATTGCCACGATTTCTAATTCTAGCCCCTCTGGTGGGTGCGTGGTGATATCTCACTGTGGTTCGAATTTGGCATCACATCAATTCTCACTTTGGCTCGCGGAGTCTTGGGTCAACAGCATCTCTGGCTACATGCATAGTGCTTTATATCGGGAATCTTTTTGAAGAGGGGGAGACTTGTTCTCTTTCGTACAAGCAAGGCTTTAAGAGATTCAGTAACTGGCTCAAGGTCACACAGCTCCTAGGTGACGGGTGGGGTCAGGATTGGAGCCCTGCCCTGTTGTCTTGGAGGCAGCCGCCTCTTTTGAGCTACAGTCCGCTTCAACCCTCAGCTTGAAGGCTCCTGGTAAAAGCAACCACTTCGCATCTGCCCAGCAAGCTGCATTCCTTCATGGCATGTCACGAGAGGTTGAGAAATGCCAGCAAAGATGACGAACGAAAGCTCCATTGACTTGACTCTCCTCATCCCAAGGACCTGCCTTCCCTCCGTCCCTGACATGGCAGTTCCCAGGGCTTTGCCACATTCTCTAGCCACTGTCGTTGTGTCATAATGACTGTTCCCACCTTCTAATTATGAGCAGAGTCAGCCCCGGGAGGGGGCAGAGGCCTTGGGCCATGAGTCATGGCGGGGATGTCGTCACCCGGAGGGAGAGGGCCCCTGAACTGTCTGGCGGCCCCATTCGATATCCACGGCTTGTGTGTTTATCAAGTGCCTCCTGGGAGCCAGGCAGCTTCTAGACACCATGGAGGCGACATTCATGGCCCCTGCTCACATGTCCCTTCTCAGCCCTTCGCTGACCGCCCCGTCTGATGTTACAGCCCTGTCATTCCCTAGCCCCTCACCCAGCTGCATTTGTCCTCAGCCACCTAGCCCCACGAGAGCATTGTTTCCCGCCCTGCCCATGGAAATGTATGCTCTGTGAGGACAGGGCTCGGACTTATATGCTGCTCTGGAAACCTCGAAACAGGTGGCACATCGTGGGTGTTCAATAAATGTGGGATGAACCAAGGAATTAAATGAATGAGGTAAGTGCGTCTCACAGTGATAAATGCCATAATGAATTTAAATCAGGATGCCGTTAGGGAGACTGACCAGAGCGAGGTGTGTGTGGCTATTTTAGACTTGGTGGTCAGCCTGGGTGTCCTTAAATAAGTGGATATTTTTCTTTTTTCTTTTTTTTTTATTATTTTATTTTTTTTAAAGATTTTATTTATTTGACAGAGAGAGACACAGTGAGAGAGGGAACACAAGCAGGGGGAGTGGGAGAAGGAGAAGCAGGCCTCCCGCTGAGCAGGGAGCCCGATGCGGGGCTCCATCCCAGGACCCTGGGATCATGACCTGAGCCGAAGGCAGACACTTAGTGACTGAGCCACCCAGGCACCCCTTTTTTTCTTTTTTAGATTTATTTATTTATTTATTTATTTATTTATTTATTTGAGAGACAGAGAGCACACAGAGGGAGAGGGAGAAGAAGACTCCCCACTGAGCAGGGAGCCCGATGTGGGACTCAATCCCAGGACCCCGGGATCATGACCTGAGCAGAAGGCAGACGCTTAAGCAACTGAGCCACCCAGGCACCTGGATAGGTAGATTTTGAGCTTGAATCTGAAAGATGCAAGGAACAAGCATTCAGGGCAGAGGAAATAGCATGTGCAAATGCCCTGTGGCAGAAAGGATTCAATGTATTAAGGAACCAGAAAGAAGAGCAATGGCAGCTGGTGCTCATAAGTGGAGGGAAGTGAGTACTGTCTGCAGGAAGGCATTTGTTTACCATGACCCCCTCCCCCACGCGCCTGCCTGTCTCCATCATACCAGAGCTCACTGTCATCTGACCTTTCCAGGTCAGTTTTGAGAGTGGACCCACTGTGTGTCATGTTGAGAGACTGTAGATCCTGGGCTCATGGATTCCCATAGCCAGAGAGGTCAGGGAAGTGGCTCATACCCCAGACCACACTGCCCCAAGTATGACTGATTTCTTTCTCCCAGTCCAGGGCTGTGGCTTTTGGTAGCTGGACCAATCCATGAGAAAGTTCTCCTAATTCTTGAGAGAACCCCCCCAGGGCTCAGGAAATGCCTCTCAAAATACCTCTCGAGAGCCATGTGGCTTCCAAATGGGGGTATGTATGCCATGTCAAAGTTACTTCCACTTAGGTTATCTCGTTGAGTCCTCATTATAACCATGTGGGTGAAATGAAATTCAACTCCTCCAACAGATAGGGACAGCAAGAAACAACTTCACTGCCAGACCTGGCGACTCGTTAACCACGGAAAGCCGGGCAGATGTTGCACTCTGAGCCCGAGAGTTTACATCTGTGAAATGGGCATGGGTCTGTGTGTGTGAATGCCTCGTCTCTAACTGATAATACTTGTTGGAAGAAATAGACGTGGTGACGAGTGGGAAGTGCCTGGCATGGCGCATGGACATACAAAGCCATCCTGTATCAGTGACAGCTCTGGGCTTGCACACGGCTGAAGTCAGCCCTGGCGAAGTGAAGCAGGGAAGAGGAAGGGGGGATTTATGGCCAGGATGAGGAGCGGCTGGCTGACTGGTACTTCAGCTTGGAACCGACAAGAACCAGGACGCGCTGGGGAGGTCGCAGGAGCTAATGCACCTCTAGACGGGTCCCCTCCAGCTGTACTGTCCCCCTCCGGCCCCCCATCTTGCATCAAAAGTCAAAGTCTTGGTGGGAGAATCTCATGAGCTCAGCTTGGCTCACACGGCAGGGCGTTTCGGGCAACAGTTTCTCCAGACCGCCTGCCATGCGAAAGAGGTGATTCTCCAAAGGGCGAGTGCATGCTCGGTGGTCAAAGAATAACTCCCACCCCCCGCGGTAGTCGTGTGGGCCTTGCTGCTGAACTCCCTGCTCAAGACCTCGCCTCTCCAGGCGTCTGTTCCTGCTCTTCTGTTCCACACCAGCGCGGCTCCCAGAAGCTCTGGTGGGATTTTAGAAGAACGAGGACATCTCTATTGCTCAGCTTGAAGAACTTGCGCGGGCCTTCCCTCTTACAGGTCATTGGCCAGGACTGGGATACACGCCCACTCCTGAACCAATCACTGGCCAGAGGCGGGTGGATAAAGACCAATCAGATTTGACCCCCGCTCTTCCGGCAGCCTGGGCTCCCAGAGTGGTCTTCCAGGCTTTCCCCGGGGGGGTCGTAGGTTCTGTCCCACAGAATTCTCCGAGACGCTAAAGCTTGAAAACAGGGTCAGGTGTCCTTTTTGACCCAGAAGGTGTCGGTGAAGGTTGGTTGTGTCGCCCCTGCGCCCTGGAGGTCCTCCGAGGGAGGCCATCTGTCACCCGCCAGGTAGCTCCGCAGCCGCGGGCATCGAACGTACCCACAACGTGCCAAAGCCAGCGGCCAACCTGGGGAGGAAAGAAACACCAGGTGGGAGTACCCAGTAAATACGGATTGTGGCTGAACTGGGGGAAAAAAAAAAAAAAAAAAAAAAAGATCATCTTGCCAGGGAGCAGTGTTGACTTAAGGCAGGTTTAATTATAGTGCCAGGTAAACTCTGCTCTGCCTTTTGGGGGCTGTCCCCAGCTCAGCTGTCAACTCCGCTTACCTTCCCGAGAGCTGACAATTACATGGTGGCACTTTTTCACTCGCGTGTGACCTAACACAGCCACTCTTCTCAAAAGTTGGTAACTAAATTGGAGGTGCTGAAAGAAATATTGCAATTGAAATAATGCTTTAGGGGACGTTTATATGCCTTGGAGTGAATTAGTGTCTTTAAAAAAAAAAAGCCCCTTCTCTGTGCGCAAATATATACTTTTCACATTCCTTTTGAGGCACCAGCGATTTTAACAGCAGTGTAAATCAGACTTTACAGGCCACATATTTCAAGTATGGAGTTCATTAAATGTGTGAAATTTGACATTTGCTTCAGGGCGTGGCTAGGGTCCCCAGTAATGAATCACAAATTGTGTTGGGCTTTCTGATCAAGTTCAATATGCTAACTACCCCTATGGACTTGCACAAAACAAAGAGGCAGTTTCTCTCCGAGCCCCCCCAAAGCCGGTTCTCCTAGGAACCCTTCTTCAAGGGACAAGGGACTAATGGGACATGTGGTCCCACCATCTCTATTCAAGTTGAGAAACGTGGGACGGATTCTTTTCATTGATTCCAAGTGGTGTCAGTGTGTGCATTAATTGAGGGCTGATTTCCTAAACCCTCGCCGGGTGCCAGGCTCTGTGCTAGCTCCAAGGACACAGCGGCAGGTGAGACTGTCTGACCTGGTGGCGTTTGTAGCTTTGGGGGGAGGGAAGGGGGGAGACAGTCATAGAATAATTACTCCCGCCAACAATTAGGCAATGGCCTGAGAAGTGCTAGGTGAGAAGTGCTTTGAGGCCCCGAGGGGACTGAATTATTTTAATTAATTAATTAATTAATTAAATTATTTTCTGGGAGTATTAAGCAAGGTCTTTCTGGGAGTCATAGTTAAGTGGAGACTTGAAAGATGGGTGGACCTTAGCTAGATTAAGAGTTGGGAATGTGGCAGTGAGGGAGAGGGGCTCGTGACAGGGTAGAGAGCCTGCCCTGCACTCAGTTAATCAGTGACTAAGTATTTATGGACTTCTTGTGCTCTGGGTTAGGACTAACAATGAAGAGAAAACCGGGCAATTGCATCAGCTGAGATGCACGGTTGCAAGGGACAGAAGCCCAGTTAATTGGGAATTTGTTGGCTCATGTACCTAAAAAGCCAGGGCTGGCTTCAGGCATGGCTGGATCTAGGATGAACATGGTATTAGGCATCTGCCTCTAACTCCTGACTTTGTTTTGCCGTATGTTTTGCTTCTTCCTAAAGAAGAACCTCTCTACCTGATGGCCCCAGCAGCCCAGGATCATATTCCACTGGTTTCCAATCTTGGTCCACAGAGTATCTTCTTCTCATGAGCTCCAGCCAAAGTTCTAGGCCTGACTCTCATTGGTTGGTCACACATCCAACCTTGGGCCAATCTCTGTGGCTGGGAGGTTGGGAATGCCCTGGTGGGCTGGCTCTGGATCACATGCCATTATTGAAGCTAGAGAGGTGGGGGTGAGCTCTGTGTAGGCCACAAGAATGAGAATGATGGCATCTGGGTGGCTCAGATGGTTAAGCGTCTGCCTTCGGCTCGGGTCGTGATCCCAGGGTCCTGGGATTGAGCCCCATGTCGGGCTCCCTGCTTGGCGGGGAGCCTGCTTCTCCCTCTCCCTCTGCTGCTCCCCCTGCTTGCGCTCTCTTTCTCTCTCTGTGTCAAATAAATAAATAAAATCTTAAAAAAAAAAAAAAGAATGAGAATGGAGGTAGAGTGGTTCCCCAAAGGAAAACTGGTGTGAAAAGATGGGGTGACGGATGCCTGGCAGGCAGAATGTCTGTCACAAGATCAAGGCTTCAGTGAGTGACTCTTGGGATGCTCTGCCAGGTAACCACGAGTGTAAGAGGCCTCACTGAGCTCCTGGTCTGTGTCACTCATTGTGCTCGGAAAGAGCTGAACAAGGCTGAGTCCTTGTCATCTAAGTCCCCGTCTCTGAGAGGGGAGGGATAGGAGGTATGCAAGTGACCAGGTGTCCAGGGTGAGTGGTAAATTCGAGAGCACAGGAAGGTTCTTTGAGAGGGACGGAAAGCCAGGGAGTGACAGGTGCGACTCTCATGGAAGAGATACCCCCCCCCCGCTTGAGAGATGCTGAAGACGAAGCCGCGTCTCGGTAGGCAGTGGAATGGCAAGGGCGTTTCAGGTCAAGGAAACAACAGGACCAAGGACACAGGGGCTGGAGCATGGGATACATTCTGCTAATTGTTCAAGAGGTACTTTTCTCGGAAGCATAGAGACATGCAGGAAAAGAGTGGGACACAGCTAGCAAAGGAAGTTGGAACCATATAGTTGAGTTGCCAGTGACAGAAACTTCCGTCAAACTAGTTCGGATCTAAAAAAAAGACAGACAGACTGAGTGGTTATACTGTCTGCAGGCACAGCTGTATCTGGGGACATAAAGATATTTTAAAGATCACTTCTTTCTGGGTCTCACAGGTGTGTCCTCCCCTTGTGGTGGTGAGATGGCCCTTAGCAGCTCCTCGCCGGCATCTTCTTCTTCTTTTTTTTTTTTTTAGAGATTTTATTTAATTATTTATTTGAGAGAGAGAGAGAGAGAGCATGGGGAGGGGCAGAGGGAGAGAGAGAATCTCAAGCAGGCTCCACACTGAGTGTGGAGCCTGATGCAGGGCTCGATCTCATGACCCCTGAGATCGTGACCTGAGCTGAAACCAAGAATAGGATGCTTAACTGACTGAGCCACCCGGGTGCCCCAACCTGCATCTTCTAAGGCTGGCAACACTGAGAGAGAGAGACAGAGACAGAGAGAGACAGAGATATATAGAGAGACCTCAGTAGTTCCAGCCAGGGCCCGGGGGTTGGCGTGGCTGGCCTGCCCTGGGCCATGTGGCCAGTCCTGAACCAACTCCTGTGTTCAGGGGAATGTAGCACACTCATCAGCCCAGCCTGAGCCGCGCAGTCCCCTGCTGGACCTGGGACCGAAGGCAGTCCCAAACCACATGATGCAAAGGGGGAGATTGTAACTTCCCCCCTGTGCCCCAAGAAAACAGAGAGCAGAGTTCCCAAAAGAAGAGAAAGAAGCTGAACACCAAAGCAGGCATCACGGGAAGGTTTAACACCGCAGTGAGGACGCTGGTACTTTTTTTTAGGAGGCCGTGGGAGCCAGAGAAGGTCGTGGAGCAGGGGAGTGATATCATCATCCAAGCTGTTCTTCTGGAAGAGCCCTTTGGCAGTGGTGGTGAGAGAGGGGGTCAATGAGAGTGGAAGGAGAGGTGAGGTGACGTGGAAGAGGCTTCTGGGGGGGCCAGGAGGCAGGAGACCTGTCTGAGGCGAGACAGTGACTGTGGAGTGGGAAAGAGAGAGCCGAGCGGAGGGACTCGCTGGGGTGGGGTGTGCCGGGCATGGGGCAGGGAGGCCCACCAGCCTGCTGGCCACTTGGTCAGGGCTGGGGGTTGGGAGCCAGCCACCCTCTGGAGGTGGTGGTGATTTTGGAAGGACGTGACCCCAGGCGAAGACAGGGCTTTGGTAGGAGAACAGAGGGGCCTGTGTCTCTCCTCTGAGAGCATTTGGGGGCCAGTTGTGAATCCCATGGGCATTTGCGCTCCAACTCCAGGGAGGGTGGGTCCTCCAAGATGCCATTTTCCACAAAGCTTTCCAGATGTTTGCTTTGTTGGTTTGCTTTCTTTCTTTTTTTTCAAGTGGTAACAACAGAGAGACAAAAAGAAAAAAAAAAAAAAGGCAAAACCAAAGTTGAACGTGAGGAGCCCTTGAGGACAAGGGCCTGAAAGCCTGGGCAGAACACGCTGGAAGCTGGAGGTGTGGGTCTTGCCCCCTGTGGCCCACTGTGTCCTGCGCACCCCTGCCCATGTGAGGACAGTTTATTAGGTGTCCTTCCCCTTTCTCTGTGCCCAGGCCCTGAAGTCCCACAGAAAAGTCTAGGTTTTCTGCTGATCCCAGCCCCAGAGACTCAGACCTCCTCAGGCCTCCTGCTTCCATCCAGAGGGTGGTCCCAGGGCTTCCTCTGAAGGATCTTTGGGGAGCAGCTCGTGCCCCGGTCTCTCCTGCTTGGAGGTATCGTTCCTGGAACCCGGGCTGGGCATGGAACATGGCTCTACCACTTACCAGCTGTGTGACCCCGTGAGAGTCACCAAAACTCTGAGCCTCAGTTTACTCATTTAGAAATGAGGATTGTCTGTTCGCCTGCCTCGTAGAATCACGCTGGAAGGAGGAAGCACGAGCAAGTGGGGACAGCCTTCGGTATATGGCAGGCATTTCCAAATGGGAGGGGGCGACGGGCCTTCACCTCACAGGCCGTGCCCCTGCTCACAGGGGAAATCAGTCTGAGGGAGTGCGATGCAGGGGCCGTGTGCACTCCTGCCGTCGGGCCCTGGACTGGCCTGTGGGGGGAGGCAGGGCCAGAGCGTATCTCGGAGGTCTTACTGAAGGTTGGGCCTCTGTGAAAGCCCAGCTCACCTCTTGGGTTCAGCTAACCTGGTCCAAGCCGGGAGGGTTGCCAGATAAAACACAGGACACTCAATTAAATTTGCATTTCAGAGAAACAGTGAATAATTTCTTAGCATAAGTATATCCCCAATATTGCATAGGATATACTTATGCTAAAAAGTGATTGTTTACCTAAAATTCGAAGATCCCCCGTGCCCCGAGCAACCCAACCTTACCAACTAGTCTAAGTAAAAAGAAGGAGTTTATTACTGAAAAGTCCGGGGCCCACTTCAGACCTGGTGGGATGAAGGGGTTCAAACAATGGGACTGGGATTCAGTTTCTCTCCCAGTGTCTTGGCTCTGCTTTCGCTGTGCGGACTCTACCCCAGCTTGCCCCTCCTGTTGCCATGGTGGCCACATCCTTCCACCTTCCTTTCCAGCAGGAAAGAGTGAGCCTGTCCGGAGCCCACCTGAAGGCTTCTGGTGGAACCCTGGCCTGGCTCACGTGCTTGTCCTTGAACCAATCCCAGCGGTCAGGGGAATTCCGGGTGCTGATGGACGTAGGCCTTGGTCACCTAGCACCTCTCACCTCCACCCCCCAACTTTTGTTTGTTTATGAGAGGATGTTTTTGGTTTTTTGTTGTTGTTGTTGTTTTAAGATTTTATTTATTTATTTATGAGAGACAGCATGCAAGTGGGGGAGGGAGAGGGACAAGCAGACTCAGCGCTGAGGGCAAAGCCCGACATAGGGCTCAATCCCACGACCCTGAGATCATGACCTGAACTGAAATCAAGAGTTGGATGCTTAACCGACTGAGCCACCCAGGCGCCCCTGGAAGGACATTTTATTATTTCACTATGTAACGTATTAGTGACGACACCCGTTGCATTTTTTTTCAAATGGCCCATGAAGCATGAGATCACATTTCTCTGATTCCTAAGAGCCTTAATACCCTTTGTCTTTCGGAGAATCTAGTTTCTGACAACGTCGGTGATACTGTCCCCAGGGACATCGCCGGCGCTCAGCAGTAAAGAGCGTTTTGCTGACTTGTTCCGTGATGGGTTCCTGCCCAAGGTGTTCTCCTCTCGTTCCGGTTCCAGCACGTGGTCGTGTGTGTGTGCATCGTCACGTCCAGGATCTGACGGAGGGCGCGTTTGCTGTGTCCACAGGAGGGTACATAGCATCCTCCCCCTGGCAGATGTCAAAGCAAGCTCTACTTGGCAGTGACAGGAACCTGGAAGGAAGATTATGTAGATTTATGACAAACCCAGGAGAAAGCTCCATTTGGGTAAATGTTTCAAGATCATTCTCTTTGATATCGCCCTTTTCCTGCTGCTGCCGCCGTGGTGAATCAAGATGCTTATCAGGTGGTATGAAAACAAGGTTTTGGAGAGAAACTTGCTTTTCCAATCCGCTTCTAGGCACACCAGGTCTCACCCCTTGACAGCAGCTCGCTGGGAGCCCTCCATCTTGTCTGCACATGACCCAACTTTAAATCGGGGATGAAGCCCCTCCAAGTGTGTAGATGAGGGAGGGGAAGGGGTGGGCTGCCAGAGAGAGATTTGTGGGGCTGTCTTATCAGAAGGAGGGTGAATGACACGCACTACCTGGGGCCTGGGTGAGGTCCCAACCCTGGTTGTCTCCTGGCCCACCCTGGAAGTGTCGCCCTTGACTCCGTCTCAGGAACCAGCGACCATGGCACACGGAGGGTCCCATCCTACCCTCCAGAGTCAATAATGACATGACCACCAGCCTGCCTGGTGTGGGGCCCACTGTGAGGGATGGGGAGAGGATAAGTCAGAGACTTGATGGGCACCACCTGCAGAGCTTCTGCTTTGCCTGTCGGCTCTGGGCTGGGGCCCTTATGCCGGTCTCTATTCCTCACAGCTGCTATTTGAGATAAGTGTGATCATCTCTGTGTTACACGTAAGAAAACGGAGTTTGCCACTTGGGACACTTTTGGCCATAAGTAATGCAAAACCTGACTCAAACTGGCTTAAACTGACTTCCTGCAGAGGAAGTGTGTGATCTCATCATCAGGAACGTCAGCAGTAAGGTGGGTTTCAGGAATGGTGTGATCAAAGCTCTGGCTCCATTTCTCTGCATTTCCCTTTGTTTGCCCTTGTCCTTCTGGGTAGCAAGCAACTGGGGCACCATTTCCAGCTTTCAGACTCCAGTGGATGAAAGAGGAGATGTTGCAAATGATAGAAAACCTAATTCAAAGTGGCTTAAGTGAAAAAGAAATGTTTTCATATACACGAGAAGCTAATGAAGTTTCCTCTGGCTGCAGGTATGGCTGGATTCAGGGGCTCAGATGTCAGCAGCACTTAATCTCTTTCAGTCTCTTGGCCTTTCTCCGTGTTGCTTACATCCTCTGACATCTTGCTATTATAGGACACAAGGCACCAAGAGGGCTGGTAACGATTCCAGGCAAATATCCTTCCATCTCAGGAGGCAAGAGAGAACGTATTGTGTGAGTGGGATTCTCTTTTCCAACCGTTCAAACTAAAGTCCCGGGACTGATTCTCACTGGCCTGAGACAATCAGTCTGAATGCTGATTAGCTGGACCTGGGTCCCTTGCTTGTCCCAAGAGCTGGGGATAGAGTCAGCCCCTCCTGAACTGCATGAGCGGAGAGTCAGAAAGGTCTGATCCCAAAATAAGAATTGGAGTACTTATTCCAGAAGCGGGCAGGGACATTAGGGGCTAGGGGCAAAGCTGATGAGTATTTAGAGTGAACTGCCCGCAGAAGGATCCCCCAGCAGCATGGCATAAGGTCTTGCCCCACTCCCCCCCCCGCCCCAGTCAGAGCTTCAGGACTGTTCAGGTTTGGGACCTTGAGACTGTCTGTCTCCTGCGTTCCATGCTCTGACTTCAGGTTGGAGGAGAGAGGTCGGTGGGAGGCAGGCCCTCCCTAGAGCCTTTTGCTCACAGCCCCCATTTTGTTTTTTCATTTTCCTGTTACTCTTGTAGCTGATGACAATGCAATTTTACACTACTTCCCGACTCCAGGTTGAGTCAGTGCCGTGAAAAAGAGTCACTTTGAGAGACTCTGGCCCATGTAACCAATTCGGTCGATGGCAGTGTCTTTGCAAAAGGAAGGAATGAAAGAGAGAAGGATGGACGGAGGGAAAGGAAGGAAGGACAGAGAGAAACCTAAGTCACAGAATATAAAGACTCCGCAGGGAGTGCCACCACGCTACTGTCTCCGGCTGCATGGGACCGGGTTCTGTGTGAGGACCGTCTTCCTGATGCCGGATTCACCCGCTCAAGCTCCCAGACATTAAAACCTGGGCTGCAGAAGGAGCTTCTAAAGACACGTCAAATGGTTCCCAAATGGGGCAAATCGAGAGACCTTCCAGAGGACTTGGATCTTCCCACATCTGTCTGCCACTGGGAGAAGCTGCCAGGCACACACGTGAGCTGGGGCCTGGAGCCGTTTGGGGATAAAGAGATTAGGAGGTTGGGTGCATTCAGTCCTGAAAACAGATGCATCCAAAGGAGTATTCAGCTCCTAGTTTTTCTCTAGAGCTGGGTTAACAAACTTTGTGAAGGGCCAGATAGAAGATATTTTCAGCTCTGTAGGCCACGTGGTCTCTGTTGCAAGTCAGTCGTACCACTCTGCCATTTGATCGTGAACACGGCCATAGACAATCCATAAATTAATGTGCATGTCTGCATTCCAATAAAACTTTATTTATAAAACCAGGCAACGGGCCATATTTGGTAATAGTTTGTCAACCCCTGACTCAGACCAAAGAAATTGTAGGAAGAATTAGCACCCTGAGTCAGAAAGCTGGTATTTTTTTTTTAAAGTCAGCTTTACTAAATTTTAATTTATGTACGACGAGACGCAGGCTTTAAGTGTACAGTTCAATCAGCCAATGCAGAACATCTCTGTTGCCTTTCGCAGTGGACAGGCCCCCTACCCCCCATCCTCTGCCCAGCCAACTGTTGGTGTGATTGCCATCGTCCAGATTAGTTTGGACGGTGCCAGCATTTCATATAAATAGATGGGGCATGCTTTGCACGAGGAAAGGCCAGGGATCCTGAACAGCAGTGGCCCTGTGCTTCTGCCGTAGCAGAGGCTCTGTCTTCCCCGCAGAGGCCGATGGCCCCAGAGCCTGCGCTCCCTGCACCCGATCACGGCTCAGAAGGCAGAGAGGCCCAGAGTAAGAACAACAGCTCCTCTGCTCAGCGGCCCAGAGCCACCAACCAGGGCTGGGATGAGCTGTGTTTACCTTGGAAGGCCCGACCTCTTTTGTAACACTCACTCATTGTTGCCAGGAGCCCAAAAATACTTTTATTAATGGAAAACCAGGGATGGCTCCACAAAGAAATATTTTGACAAGCCCAGAGGAGCCAGCGGGAAGGTTCAGAGCATATCCTCAGGAAGCTTGGGTTTCTTATCTTCTAGGGAGCCCGCCGGGGGGGGGGGGTGGGGAAGTGCAGCACGCTTCTCCCGGCAGGGGGTCTGCCCCGTTTCCGCAAGAGGCTCCCGGGCATGGCTTCCTGGGCTGGATTGTGCTGAGGTGGCTTTCTGCAACATGGTCCAGTCTGCACCCCACTCTAGATACGGCTCCCCACGGCCCAGCGGCTTTGTTCCTGATGACTGCCCCCATCCAGGTGTTCTCCCTCGCAGCCCATTTCCCTTGCCTGCAAATAAAGGCTCGGGGCTGGCTCCAGACACCTCTCTGGGCTCCCAGGTGACGACCAGTGCTTGCTGGGCGAGGCAAGTGCCGGCAGGCTTTTCCAGCCCTCCTCGAGAGAGCTCTCCTGCACCCTAAGCCTCCCTCATATGTGCCAGCAGCTATTTTGTTTTATTTTACTTTAAAAGATTTTATTTATTTATTTGAGAGAGAGAGAGAGAGAGAATGTGAGCAAGAGGGAGAGGGAGAGAGACTCTGAAGTCGACTCCATGCGGAGCGCAGAGCCCGACACGGGGCTTGATCTCACGACCCTGAGATCATGACCTGAGCTGAAACCAAGAGTCAGACGCGTAACCAACTGCGCCCCCTGGGCGCCCCATGCCAGGTACTATTTTAAATACCCTTACATGTGCTAACGCCCCACAGCAGCTCTCCAGTTGGGTAACACTACCCCCACTGTGTGGATAAGGAAACCGAGGTACAGAGCAGTTAAGTAACTCAAAGATCACAAAGTTAGGGAGAAGCAGAGCTAGGACTGGTACCTAGGCCAGCGGGCTCTGGAGCCTGACTCTTAACCCAACTTATGGCCATCTTTCTGAAGTGCCTATGTGATCACATTACTCAATGTCTCTGTACTTGAGGTCTTTGTACTCTTACAATAAAATCCACGTTGGTTAGGACAAGTTTAGTTGTTATACTGAAGATCCCCAAATAACAGTGGCCTAACCAAGTTAAATATTTATTTTTCTCTTACAAAAGAACCTGGTTAGGAGATCCAGGTTGAGATGGAGGCCCCATGATCCTCAGGGACCTGAACTCCTTCTTAGCTGGCAACTTTGTCTTCCTTAACACAGTTTCTACCTCATGGCTCCAAAATGGCTGCTTGAGCACCTTGAGTCCCCATTTTAGCAGGAAGGGAAGAAGGGGAAATAGAGAGTATGTCCTGTCCCTTTAAGAGTTTGATTCCAGGCCTTTTCACCATGTGACCTAGGTCAAGTCATTTAACCTTGTTCATCATCTTTGAAAAGGGAAAATATTTGAACTTCTTTCAAAGATTATAAGGACTAGATGAGTTAATACATGTCAAACACTTGGAATAAGGCAGAGTGTAGAATAAACAATAAATTTTAGTGACTATTATTGACACGATATAGATGACACTGTTCGTGAAGGCAAGTGTGACTAGGTTATGTGGCTCTCCCATGAGTTTTGTGGCTCCCCAAGCCTCTCCCTTAGCAGGACTAGCAACCTGCTTTGTAATGTGTGTTGACCTCTCTTGCCCCCAACTGGATGGAGAGCTCCCTGAAGACATGTACTGTCTGTCTTGTTTCCTCACCGTGTCCCCAGCAGCAAGTTCAGGGTCACATGGCAGGTGCCCAGGAAGCCTGTCAAATGCACGAAGGAATGAATACTTCCAGTGACAGCAGGCTCACCACCATAGAGGATGCTGCCTCAGGGCCTTTGCACATGCTGTTTCTTCTGTTGTCAGTGTGTTTCCCCAACTATCTGCATAACCAGTTCTCCTGTTTCACTCTGCTCAGTGCCACCTCCTCAGTGAAGCCTTCCCTGACCATCCTGGCTGAAACCATCCCCTTCCCCCATCCCTCTCTAGCTTCTTGTTCCACTTTGTTTTTTTCTTGGCACGTATTGCCACGCAACGGTGTCTTCTGTATTCCTGTGCCCACTTTTGATCTGCCCCCGTGGACTGTGAGCTCAGTAGAGACAGCATCTACATCTCTCTCTCTCTTTCTCTCTTTTTTTTTTTTTTAGCATCTGCATCTCTTGCTCACAGCTGCATCCCCAGTGCCCAGAAGATTGCAGGTCTCTGACAATGTCTGTCGAATACATAAACAAAGCAACAAGAGAGCCCATTTGATTTTTTAAGGATGAGGCATAAAATTCGAGTTATATGCACCTCAGTCCTTCTTTTAACAGACGGAAGGCCTGACTCTTTCCAGCTTAGCTCTCAGAAAAATGCAAACGAGATAAACCTTTCCTTCTCCCCCTTTCTTTCTCTTCTGCCCGCAGAGGGAGAAAGGCAAGCCAAGCCGATTCCCTCTCACTCCACGTCAGCTCTCCAGCTTCTAGGAAAATCTTCCCCATCGCTGAGGGCCCCCGGGGCATTCCGAGGGCCGCCTTTGGCCTCCTGCCGCATCCCGGCTCAGTGATCTTGGAGCAGCAGAGGGAGCCCCGCAGAGGGGCAGGCTCTCCCTGGAAACTTGCTGTCAGCAGGCCGATGAGCTGGCAGGGAACGTCCAGGGTTCTCTCCAAATGCCTTGGAAACCTCCCTGTTGGGTCACATTCCGGCTTGGGGGACCCTGGGATTACCAGAGCTCTCGGTGGCAGCCAGCGGCTGATGGGGAGGTAGCAAGATTCAGCACTTCTGAGTTGGAAAAAGCGGTGCTGGGTATTATTTTGGGAACAGTCAGTCATGAGAACCTCCAAGAGCAGATCGGGGAGGCTATTAAAAGCAAGACAATGTATTTTGAAATGAACCGGGCAGGGGAGACACCTTGCTCTTTGCCACGACCACAGAACTGGGAGTTCTTTCCAGATGAGGTGAACCTTTCCATCCCTTGGAAACGGGGAAAGCCTCTCCAGCTGTCCAGCCACCGCCTCGTTCCTTCTGCCCTGCCAACCCCGGGGAGCATCTCATCCACCTCCTCGGCCACGTGATGGGGTGAGGGGCCTCCCCCGCCAGCCGAGAAGGTGGCCGGACAGACATGTCTCCCCGCCATTCATGGAACAAACATTGAGAGTATCTAGAGACGTGACTCTGGAGTCGGCTGCTGTGGTCCAAGTTCACACTCTGTCTGCTGCCTGGAGTCTCTGTGCCTCAGTTTCCTTCCCTGCAAAATGGGAATAGTCATCTTCACCCCCAGAGTTTTTGTGAGGACAATGAGTGAGTGCATAGACGTCACTTGGTAGACAGGAGATAGGATTACTTACTGAGCACCCACCAGTTCCAGACGTCACCCCGAGCCCCACATAAGACGGGCATGCCCTTAGCCTCCCAGTCCAGTGGGGAGATGAGTCATAACCAAGCAAACAAACAGATGAGATAATTTCATATTATTCACTCAACAAACCTTTTGGAGGCCCAACCATATCATTCTAGGTGCCCAGGAGACAGCAGTGGGTAGGACAAAGTTACTGCCCTGGTGGAATCGCTATTTGAGGTGCGAGGCGGGGAGACATACGCGACACGGGTGAATATACAATTTATTTGTGGTAAGTGGCAAATACTGTACAGAAATTCAACAGGGTGTTGAGGTTGAGATTTGTGGGGTGGGGTTGAGCTGTAGGGTAGAGGACCCTATTTCCAAGATGAGGGTCATAGAACACATTCAGAGGATGACATGAGAACGGGGACCAAGAAGATGGCAGAAGCCGGCCATGAGGGAGCGGGGGACAGAGGGTTCCAGGCAGAGGGGTAAGTCAGCACAAGGGCCACACGGTGGGGCCAGGCCGGGGAAGGACAGGGAGGCTGGGATGGGACAGTGGGGGAGATGGGGTCGGTCAGATGGGTAGGACCGGGTCTTAGAGGCCGATGTGTTAGCTATTGGTTGTTCCCTCCAAACTCAATGGCTTTAAAAAACAAATGTGAATGACCTCAGTTTCCGTGGGGCAGGAGCAGCTTAGGTGGGTGATGTGTCCCCATCATCTGAAGACGTGGCCATTGGCAGGAGGCTTTCCAGAGGCCGCCCGTGTGTCCTGACAACATGGCAGCAGGCTGGCCCAGAGGGAGGGACCCAGGAAAGCAAGGCAGAAACCGCACGTCTCTATGACCCGGCTGCAGGAGCCACATACCACCGTTTGGGCAAGATCCCAGGGTGGCACAGGGCGGGAGGGGACTGCACGAGAGCGGGACCCCCCTCCCGGGGGGGGCACCCTGGGACCTTCGGGGAGGGTGGCCGGGACCTCTGCGGTGGGGGCTGGGGAGCCTCTGAAATGGCATTTTTGGTGGATCTGGGAGCTCCTATAACTGCTGTCCACAATGGCAAGATGGTAGTTGTAGTACAACGACCGAGTGCTTATGTTACCAGGCCCTGCACTTAGAACTTTAGGCGATGCAGTGTCCTCAGCTCCTCCTGGCTCCTGGAGAAGTAGGTACGGCTCCAGGGCAGGCCCCGGAGGCTGGCGGGGTGACCGGAGTGGAGAGAGGAATGGGGACAAGGGGACGGGAGCCCAGAAAGAGCAGCGGCGTGGTGGAAGGCCAGGCAGCAGGGCAGGACGCAGAGGATGTCGGGCTCTGAGTATTTCCCAAGGGCAGGAACACGGGGCTCAAGGGGCTCAGAGGTGAGCCCTGTGGCTGGAAGGGGTCGAGAAGATTTATAGGTCTTTAAGCCACACATGGGATTTTGGACTTGATTCGGAAGGCAATTATAGCCCCATGGAGGGTCTTAAGCAGGGGAGAATGACAGGATGGGGTGCCCCCTTTCGATTCTGAAGATTAGGAAAGAGCATGCAGGACAGCGTGGACTTAAGTAGGGGGCAGGCATAGGAGAGAAACGGACAGCGGCGAGGAGGGGGGTATGGGGGTGCCCCGGCAGGGCTGGTAGTGTGGGGAGGAAGCGAGGTGGACGGATTCAAGGGCTTTGTAGGAGGGGAAGTGTGGCGGCGGAGGGAGGGACAGAGTTAAGGAGGGTGACCACCAGGCTCCTGGCTGAGGGAGCTGGGAGGTAGAGAGGCCTGGGCAAAGCTCACCAGCCCCCTGATCTCCATCCTTGAGGCCTCCAGCGTTTATGGTCCCCTCGGACAGTCCCTGTGCTGCTACAGTTCCCCAGTACTCCCTCGGCGTGGCGGGGGCCTTCTCAGCCAAGTTCAAGGCAAGGCCCATGACCTCCAGTTGTGTCCCTACCCCATTCCCACCACTCACCGGCGCTAGGTGCATGGCGTTGACTGGTAGGTGAATAGGTATTTGGGGGGGGCGGAGTTCCTCAGGGCAAATAAGAGGCAGTGTAGCCTGGTGGGTCAGAACACGGGCTCTCGAGCCAGGTGGTTCGGGGTTCACATCTCCCTTCTGCCGCTTACTGGCTGTGCAGCCCGGAGCAAGCTGCATAACCCCTCTGTGCTGGAGCTTCGTCCTCTGCAAAATGATAATCACAGGGTTGTGGTGACGATTCGGTGAGTTCATTCCTGCCGTACAGTAAGTGCTCAATGCATGTCCACTGGGGTGGAGAGATCCACAAACCTCGCAATTCTGGTTTGCATACACCTGTGTCTGCCCCGCTCTCTGTGCTTGGGACATGTGGCGGTCCAGCCCCCTTCTCCCCTGCTGTCTGCCTCTCGGCAGGAAGGGGCCGCGGGTCAAGGTGACCGGCAGACGGAGGTGACACTTGAGCTATAATTGCAGCCGGAGGATCAGTGAGGTGCCCTCAGGGAAAATGCCCAAATCCTTCTAAATATTCCTGGTGTTGAATCAGTTGTTGGGGATAGACCCAGTAAGTGGCGTCTCAGCAGAAATACCTGTGTTTCTTATTTATGGGGCTGTCGGGGGGAAGAGAGTCTAATAAAAGGCTTCCCCGGTGATTCAAGGTCTCCTGCAGCCCAGATGTCTTGCAGTCTCCCCGGGCCTTTCTCCCCACGGCCACCTGGACTCCTTCTATTTGCTTTGATTCAGCTTCTTTTTCGCTTTTTCCTCATATGCTGGCCCGTTCCCACCCCAGCTGAGAGCTTCTATTTTGGGAGTTTTCGTGGATAATTTAGTGGGCGGAAGCTCCCCACCCACCCCCCTCGGAGCATCCCTTAAAAAAAGGGAGAGTGCTCGAGAGAAGTGAAAAACAGTGGGTGGTTCAGTTCAAAAGGACAAAATATTTCTTGCCCTGGCACTGGGAGAGGAAAGAAATTGTCTGAGGAACCGAACAGCTAAACTAAGAAGCCCAAAGCTGCAGCCCATAAGGGCAAATTAGGTGACTCAGCCTCGACTCCCCCGGCTCCAATCCTTGCAGTATGAGAGTGATTTAAAAGGGAAAAATGCTTAACTGTGACAAAGAGTGGGCTCCATAAAAATGTGGCTAATGCTACTTCTACCGAGTTCCAGAAGGTGGCCCCCTCTCGGCAGCACTGGGCACCTGTGGAGATGGGGACTCGCCTCCGAGGCCTGAGCCTGGGTGGGACTAAGTCTAAAATTATCCCCGATAATGAGTCTGGCAGAAGAGGGCCCAGCGTGCTAGTTTCCTGCCTTGCTTCTGGCCTCTAAGACCTCACTCCCAGGGAGGCCTCTGGGAGCAGGGGCCGTGGTGCCAAGAACACGGGCTTTGCTGCCAAACAGAGTTGGGTTCCAGTCTAGGCTGGTGGTGTGAACATCAACTCACTGAGCCTCAGTTTGCTCATCTGTCAATGGGGCTCACAGCATCAGGCCCAGGGGGAAGGCAAGACGAACAACGAGATCCTGCAAAGAATCTCTTGCATGACCTAGATAGCATAGCTGTTTAATAAAGGGAGGCTTTTTGAGGTCAAGGGCATGGCCTGCAGGATCAAACAATCTCAATCCTGGCTTAAGCACTACTCCCAATTTGACTATGGGAAGGTTTTTTGTTTGTTTGTTTTGTTTCATTTTATTACAGATTTTTTAAAAAAAATTTATTTATTTGAGAGAGAGAGAGAGAGCACAAGCAGGAGAGGGAGAGGCAGAGGGAAAAGGAGAAGCAGACTCCCCGCTGAGCAGGGAGCTCTACTCAGGGCTTGGTTCCAGGACCCTGGGATCATGACCTGAGCCGAAGGCAGACACTTAACCGACTGAGCCACCCAGGCGCCCCTTGTTTTGTTTTAGTATATATTTCAAGCACTTATTATATGGCTTCCTGTTCTTAGCATCACGTTCTTATGTCAACTCTGAGTAAGGCATTAATAGCGTCCCCATTTTATAGAGTGGGTAAGTGACTGTGGCAGAGCCAAGAGTCTGATTCTAGAGCTCTTTATCCTGTCTCTCGGGTCATCCGACCCAGTGCTGCCCGATAGAACTTTCTAGAGTGAGGTAAGCCTTCTATTCTGCTGCACTGTACAACTCGGTAGCAAATAGCTGCGTGTGGCTTTTGAGCACCTGAAGTGTGGTGCATGCAACCAAAGAACTGATGTGTATGTTTTATTTGTTAATTATTTTCCATTTTAATAGCTGCTTGTGGCTCGTGGCGACCAGCTCAGACAACGCAGGGCCAACCCCTCCCAGGGTCAGGGTATTACTTTGCGGAGGGTCAAGAGCAGGAATCTATAGATGACTCTAGCTCAGGGCCGGGCACACAGTAGGTGCCGAATTAGGGCTTGCTATTCATAGTATTTCTGTGCAGAGTGATTGTCCTCAGAAGACAGTGGCTCACAGTCCGCCTGCTGTCCGGATGGCAGCGAAAGGAAGTTGAATGCCGAGTTTCATTCATGCTGAGGATGACCAACTTGTGTCGGCTTGCCCAAGACTCTCCCAGTTTTGAAACTGAAAGTCCTGCATCCTGGGAACCTCCTCAATCCCGGCACACCAGGACGGTTGGTCACCCTGTTCTTGCCTCTGATGAGGGGGTGCAGAGTCCTCAGGGAATCGAGCTTCCTCAATAGGCTCACTGAAAAGAATCTCCTCCCTGCCTTACGGGCTGCACTCCAGTATTTGCCAAGTAAAGCAACAGGTAAGTTCATCTGCCCTCGGTGTGCCTCGGTTTCCCTTTTGGAAAGTGGGGGAGAAGGACCCCCTGCTTGCGGGGCGGCTGCAAGGAATTCAAGGTAAGGGAGTACAAGGCCGGGCGCACAGGAGGGGGGCCCGGAGACCCGTACATCCGACCGCTGGAGGCCCCGCGGGTTGATGCCCGCTTCCAGGCGAGGTGGGGGGGTGAGGCTGGGCGGGGCTGAGGGCTTTCCCCAGTGGCTCTTCGAGGGTCGGCATCTGCAGCAGAAGTGGTCGTGTCTGAGAGCCGAGGCCTGGAAAACAGAGTGGTCCCCCAGATGGAGCCAGCAACTCCCAGTGCTCTTAAAGTTCCAGTCTGTCTGCGAGGGGGTGGGGGTGCCGATGAGTCACCGGCCTTGGTGCCACCCACAGGCTGATCAACAGTATCTGCAGGACCACTGTCAAAGCTGGCGTTTTATCTCTGGGCCCGGAGTGTCTCGCACCTGGCGTGCCGGTGAGAGGCCGAGCTGGGCGACACTGAGAAAGAGCATCTTGACAACGGCACCTCCCCCACCCCGACACACCTACCGGGGTCTGTGGCCCATTGATGGGAGCCACGCGTGGCATCCCACGGACCTTCTTCTGGGGAGTGTGCAAAGTTCACGACATCCCTTCCCTTTATTTTCCTGTTTATTCAGAGCATGTGTAAACACATGGGTTGCCTGGTTCCCGCGTCTCTGTGGCCATTTCCTTATTGCTGGGGCCTCTGAGCATCACTGGAAACCTTGGGTTTTCTAAATGAATCTAAAAATAAACTCTTCAAGAAAAAAAAAATCTTGGAGTTGGAGAGTTGACACAAGGCACCGTTATTTATTTCTTTTCCCTCCTCCCCCCTCCTCCCCTCCCCTTTCTCCTCCCCTCCCTCCTCCCCACCATCCCCGAAGACAAAAAAATTGGGGCAGCCAGAGAGGCCCCAGGGACCTGGAAGGGCCCCTGGGTCAGTGTCCAGGGGCCTTGAGCACCTGGGCTGTGGGTTTGAGCCCCGGGCAGCTCGCTCCGGGAGAGGCCTGCTTGCAAAACGGGGGGCCTGGGAGTCGTGGGGGGCACGGTTTGCTAAGAGCTGCGGCGGGCTAGGGAAGGCGGTGGCCGGGCCATCCTTGCAGACGGCCGCGGGGCTCCTGCAAGCCCCCACCCCTTGTCCTCGCCGCTGCCCGCCCCTGCTCCCTCTCCCCGACTTTTCTCCCGAACAATCAGGGACTTGTGCTGGCGGCCGAGGGAGCCACGGAGCTGGCTGGCCGCGGAGGAGGCGACGTCATGGATTCCTGAGTGTGAAGTTTGCAGGAAAGCCCTTAGTTTTGGAGATGGCCGGGATCCAGCGGTTTCCATGGCGCTGGATAAACAGGAGGAAACAGTGAGGGAATCCCGTTATTTTACTGCATTGAAAGCCTATAAACACGGAGCGCGGGGAAGGAAGTCGCGTTCCCTCTCGAGTAAGCCCGAGCGCCCAGCCGCGCCGGGAGCGGGAGCGGGAGCAGGAGCGGGAGCGGGAGGTGGGAGCCGGGAGCCGGGAGCCGGGAGCCGGGAGCCGGAGCCCGAGCCCCAGCCCGAGCCCGAGCCGGGAGCCGGGAGACCGAGCCGGAGCCCGAGCCGGGAGCCGGGAGCCGGGAGCCGGAGCCCGAGCCCGGAGGCGGCAGGCGCGCAGCTCCCGGGCCGCTCGCAGGCTCCTGGGCCGGGGCAGCCCGGCGAGCATGCTTTAGGGAGGACGGCCCCCGCGGCTCTCCCTCTCCCACGGCGCGCTGAGCCCCCATCCCCTCCAGATGCAGAGAGAGGCTGCGTTCAGACCGGGGCACTGCCATCCCCTCCGCATCATGGGGTCTGTGGACCAAGGTAAGCGACTCGCCTTCTGGTTCCGTCTTTTCCTCCTCCCGCGTCCCAGCCCTGTCCCTTCTGCTCCTTTCGGGCAGCGCTTTGAGCTCCCGGCTGAGGTCGCGGGGAGGCCCGGGGACTGCGGTCTCCTAGGCGCGCAGGTAGAGGGGCAGGAGGAGAGGGGCCCTCGTCCTGGCCAAGGAGGGGAGACCCCGGCAGCCGGCTTGAGGCCACTCTGCGGGGGGCAGTAAGGCGTCCCCAGGCGGGATTCCCTGGGCAGCTCTGTCATAAGGACTGTCCCCTCCGTGGCACAGTGGGAGAGATTCGTGCTACTACCCGCTGGCTGCTTAACCCTTCCAGCCCTGGGCTTCTGACAGCAGATGCCATTCCACTGCATCATCATCATCATCATCACCATCATCATCATCATCATTTAGCTTTTTTTCTTCTTTTAGGAGAACACGCTTGACATTTGACTGTATAATAGATATAGTTATGAGGATTTTGCTTTTTAACAGAGCAGCAGATACCCGGGGACATTTAAACAACTTTCTTTCCCCCTTTTTGATGTGCCTGTTGGATACAGTCCTCCGGCCCCCCCCTTTTAAGTGCAATGTACCATCAGTTTGTTTGGCGATCTGATTACACTCTGCTTTCCGCGTTTCTGTCTTTCCCCCTCCTCTTGGAGTTAGCCCTGGAATCATACTATTTGGATCTTACGGGAGGGGCTTAACGTATAAGAATATGATATGAAAATAACCATCTGGTTGGGATTGCGGAGGGCTTTAGGCTGCACGCTAATGAAGCGGGCTTTAAGAGCGGGACCCAGGCAATGTGATGCGTTTTTCAGAGGCCAGCCCCGCGTGCAGCGGGGGGGCACTGCCCAGCCGGCAGGACTGCAAGAGTTAAGTGAAATAAATATGCGTAGGAGGAGTTAGCCTCGTGTCATAAAATCGGAGTTGAATGTAGGTTTTGTGCTCTGTGTGGCTGATTAAAGTTCTGGGGGAAAAGAAATGACAATTTCAGTAAATAAACCTGAAGGGCTTTTTCTTTTTTTTTTTTTAAACCCGAATGAGGCCAAATGCCTTGGGTTAGGTAAATGGTGTGCTTTGCCACAGCGGACCTCAGTGGCGTATATTTTTAGCTGAGTTGCACTTTTGAAAGCAAGACCCTGCCAATGCTTTGAACATTTTTACGGGTACCAGTTTATCCTGTCCTCTGCCAGTGGCCAAGCTTATGACAGCAATGACCACAAGACATCACCAGCACGGCGTATCGTCTGTAAAAGCGATACCCTCAGCCAGCTGACAGATCCCTTATGGACACGAATTGGTTTTTACTGTCATACGTACCGGAAAATGGTGTTTGATGTTATGATGGTGGGGGTGGGAGTGGGGACAGACTAATGCCACATTTAGCTCTATCAGAAAGAGAGAGAGAAACAGAGTTTGGAGGAGAAATTGGGCTTCTGTTTCACTGTGTGATCTAACACAAGCCTTACATTTTATTGGGGTGGCTACACCTCTGCTCTGGGTTTATGAACTTGCTCCTCTCTCCAGGTTTTGAAGTATGTGTATTTTGGGTGTGCACGTGCATTGCCTTCCCTCCCCGGCCCAAGCTCATGTGTGCAGGGATTGTGAGTATGTGCGTGCCAGTGTGTGTGTATGCATGTGGGAGACAGGGTACCACATTGTTCCCGGCAAACCACACTTGGCATGCCAAGGCAGCTGGGCACACAGAATACAATTCCAGGCATCAAAGACAACCGACATGAGGGCTTCAGCCGTGTCCTGCATCGGGGTCTCCTGAGGGAAAAACCGAATGGCCCCTGAAACTCATACACCGCCAGGAGCCTAGGAACAGACCTGAAGTGTGCATGCAGATGGGCGGGGCAGCAATAGTGAATAGAAATATTTGCATGGTAAGAAAATACTGACCTTGCTGTGCAGCTCCGGGTCAAGGTCCTGGGAAAGACTGAAGAGCTGAAAGAGGTGTGTTCAGTTCTATCTGAAGGGGGATGATGGAAAGTATTTTAGGAATGAACAAACCCAGGATGAGCTCTGCTCACTCCCAGACCCAAACTCCCAGTCTTCTGCTTGGATTAGAATTCCTGCTTGGCCACATTGCAACTGTGTGATCTTGGGCAAGTGACTTAACCACTCTGTGCCTCGGTTTCTACATCTGTGAAATGGGGCCAATAATAATGTCTCCCTTATAAGTTGCTGTGAGATTCAGTGAGGTAACACAGGTAAAGCCCCTACTATGGTGTCATGCTCGCAAGTCAGCACTTGGTCAACTTGGTTAAAGATGCAAAACAACAACACGGTGACATAGACGCGGGATTTCACAGCAAAAATTCTTTGAAGGGATGCGGTGCTTTAAATCTCTCAAGGTACTCTTTTAACTTATTGGAGCTTCCCAGTGGCACAGGTTGGGCTAAGATCATGGCTTCTAAAGCCTGTTTCCTCAGCTGCACCAGGGAATAACGATGGTGGGGACCCCGGGGGGGTTGTCATGAGCGTCCCATGAAATCGTGCACACGAAACCCTCACCTCTGTGCTGAACATGAGGTAAACACACACTAAAGGTTATTATTGCCTGACAGTTGAGGACCAAGAGAGCTACTTTGTCTGAGGTCACAGAGCAGGTTAGCAGCACGATGCCTGGTGCAAGTACGTGCGTGGTAAGTACAATTATTGTCTCCTTCACGGAGGAGGGGAGTGAAGCCCAGAGAGGTGAAGTAACTGCCAACCGTTACCCAGCAGGGAAGTGGAGGAGCCATAATTTGAATCCAGCCTCTTGACCATATGCTCTGTTGCCTCTGGAACTCATTCATATTATCCCAGTTCTTCATAACACCGTTTGACAGATGAGGGAGCGGAGGCAGACCGGACCCTGGTCCTGGGTTCTTTTTGCAGTACCACGTTGTTCCCTGACGTATCCTGGAAGGGAAAGAGAGCAGTGTGGGAGGAGGTGAAGGGTACAAGCATCGTCAGTAGAGTCAGGGAAACTGAGGCAGCAGCTGATTTTTTTTTCAGTTGTAGGGTGAATGGGGGGGGCTTCTTGCCTTGCCTCAGGGGAACGAAGGTGTGATGTGTCCACGTCCAGTAGAGGAAGAACAGTCCCCAGGCGGCCAGGAGGCTCTTAAGCCAGCACTGCCTTCTGCCTGCACTGGTCAGAGACCCTTCCAAGGGCCCCTCCGCCTGGCTAAGCCCTTCTGTCAATCCCCCTCAGCCCACCTCCAGCAAGACCTTCAGGTCTCTCCTTCCTTCCCTAGAACTTCAGAGAGAAACACTCATTTTCCCAGACGCTCCTCCGACTACCTTTATTGCAAACGTTCCTTAATTGGGTCGTACACCCCTTTAGGACAGGGCCAGGTCTATTTCTGTGTCTATGATGGGGCCCAGGACACTTCTACACTGGAGAAGCCAATAGCTTGAGATCTGAGTGATCTGAGTTCAAATTTGGGCTCTGCCACTTGCTATCTGCATGACCTCAGGCAGGTAACTTACTTCACTTTCCTGTGTCTCAACTACTCCGCGGATAAAAGGATGACCGTCATAATATGTGGAGTAATAGTTAATAACTGAGCATCAACCAATCAGAACAGCAGGGCCAGGGTCCCAACAGACTCCCCTGCTGGCCCAGGTTTTAACCCTTTGTTTGCTGAATGGCGGGGAAGGTCCCAAGACAGCAGAGACCCTTAGAGGGGATGACGGCAATGATTTATTAATCTTTGGAGAGTTTCAATCTTTTAATAAACAATACGACCCTCAAAGTACCCACTTCATAAATAATTGCTGTCATTATTACTGTATAATTTGTTAGTTCAATATTTACCCTACACCCCGCCCCCCCCCCCAAATCCAAACTAAAAAGCCAGGTACCAAGTGCTTTCTCTCGCATTTTCGCCTTGGATCAATCTCCCTGACTACTAACGTGAGTGATGGAGTATTTCACATCTCGCCCGGAAGAAGCCAGGCAGGTTTCTATTTTTGTTCCTTTGTTAGAACAGGGATGTGAGTCTCTGACCGCCCAGACTGGATTGGAGGCCCCCGCCCTGTGCTACCCCATCCTGTGCTGGTCACACTGGGGGTAACTGGCCATGCTTCATCTGTGTCTTCTTTCAGACTTCAACTCCAGGAAGCAGAAACCACAGCTGTCTTGTTCACTCCTGTGGCCCCAGGGCCTTGACCAGTACCCGGCACTTAGTAGGTGCTCAGTAATTTGTGTTTAATGGCTGAATGGATGACAGATGGATGAATGGATGACGCACAGTTGGGGGGGTAATGTGATCTGCTAAGGCCACAGAACTAAGACTTAAACTCGGGAGCGCTGTGCCTGCTTTTTGGCTCACTCTCTTTGTTCTCTTTTTCACAATGACGGTGGCCTTTGACTTCCACGTTTTCCCACCAAAGGCTAGAGACCTAAACGGGATTCTTCCTGGGCCATCCAACAGGCACATGCTTTCATGCTGTTGTCTGCAAAGAATCGGCCCCAAAGACCACCACTTCTGGACTGCCAACGACGTGCCAGGCACCATCCTAAGGCTCTCCCCTGTGCCACCTCATTAACCTCACACCAGCCTGGCAGCTACCATGCCCATCTCGCACAAGGAAGCACAGTCACCCCCCAGGGTAACACGGCTAAGTCACAGAGCTTGGACGCAACCCACTCTGCCCTGTCGCTGCCTGTTAGGCTGAATGATCCTAACAACAAGGGGCTGTGTTTTCCCTTTCCTGCACATTCTGTCTGGCCAAGCCCTTTCCCCATATTACCTCGGTGGCTTCTCACAAAACCCCCAAGAGGCTGGTATAGAATATGATCCCCGTTTAGAGATGAGGAAACCGAGCTGGGGATGGTCAAGGCATTTCGAGGGCAGGCCCAGACCCAAGCTTGGCATTTCAGGGCCCCACAGTCTCGTGTCCCCTGCTTCCGGCATCAGGACCACCCAGCAAGATGGTGAGCGGGAGAGGGGGGCTGTGGTGCCTAAAGGACCCCGCCCTCCACATCATGGGGAGCAGGGGGCTGTGGGCGGGGGTCTTCTCCTTCCTTCTGCTTTAACTCTCTGGGCTACTCAGTAACTTCAGGCAGCTCCCCTTCCCACCGTTTCTGGTTCTTTCCAGCACAGTGGGGCTGTCCCAGGGGTCCATGTCCTCAAGGCCTCTCTTGGAGGCCGGAGCTCTCTTTGGTGACTGGCGCTGCTGCCGGGGCCAGTCAGACCCACTCCGCTCCTCCGCACACACGCCCTTCGGGCCTTCCCTCGGCCCGTGCCAGCCTCACTACACCTTTCCTCACGGCCCGCCTCATTCTCACCCCCGCTTAGGGGCTCCCTTGACCATTTCATTCATTTTCATCAACAGTTTTAGAGCACTTAGGGAAAGGGCAGTGAATGAGACAGAGCCTGCCCTCGTGAGGCAAACACCAAGCAAGTGAGCCTGGGAACATCCAAGATAGTTTCAAATGGAGTCAAATGCTAAAGACTCAAATAGGAGCACAGAGCTGTGAATGGCCTGGTGTATGCACATATGCATGTGTGTGCATGTGTGTGCGTGTGTGCATGCGTGTGTGTGCATGCATATGTGTGCGTGTGGTAGGGTGTGCATGTTTGCATATATGTATCCATGCATGCGTTTGTGTGTGTATGTGTGTATGTATATGTGTGCATGTGTATGTGCATATGCGTGCATACATGTGTGTATGTGTGTGTGCAAGTGTATGTGTACATGTGTGGGTGTATGAGTGTATGCACGCAGGAGTTACACACGTATATGTGTATGTGTGTATGTGCATATATGTGCATGCATGTGTATATGGGTATGCATGTATATTTGTGTGCGTGCATGCGTATGTGTGTACAGGTATGGCTGTATGTGTGTATATGTGTGTGCATGTGTTTGTGCGTGCATGTTTGCATGTATACTGTACACGTGTATTTGCATATGTATATGTGTATGTGTATATTGTGTATATGCGTGTGAGTGTATGTGTGCATGCGTATATGTGTGTGCATGTGTGTATGCATGTGCATGTGTGCATGTGTATGACTGTATGTATATGTGTGTGCGTGTGTGCACGTATATTTGTGTGCGTGTATATTTGTGTATGTACATGCATGTACGTTGTATATACGTGTGCGCGTGCATGTGTGCATGCGTGTATGTGTATGTATGTGTGAGTGTGTGTATGCACGTGTATGTGTGCATGTGTATGACTGTATGTATATGTGTGTGCGTGTGCACATATATATGTGTGCATGTATATTTGTGTATGTACATGCATGTACGTTGTATATACATGTGCGCGTGCATGTGCGCATGCGTGTATGTGTATGTATGTGTGAGTGTGTGTATGCATGTATATGTGTGCATGTGTGCATGTGTATGACTGTATGTATATGTGTGTGCGTGTGTGCACGTATATGTATGTGCGTGTGTATTTGTGTATGTACATGCATGTACGTTGTATATACGTGTGCGCGTGCATGTGCGCATGCGTGTATGTGTATGTATGTGTGTGTATGCATGTATATGTGCGCGCATGTGTGTGTGCATGCATGTGTGGTGGGTGGGAATATTCGTTTCCTATGGCTGCCATCACAAGTTACCACAAACTGGGTGGCTTAAAACAACAGAAATCTATTCTCTCACATTTTTGGAGACTAAAAGTTTGAAATCAAGGGGTCAACAGGGCCATGATCTCTCCGAAGGATCTAGGGGAGGATCCTTTCTCGTTTCTTCCAGCTTCTGGCGGCTCCTGGCAATCCCTGTAGATGCATCCCTCCGGTCTCGGTATCTGCTCTCACGTGGCCGCCTGCCTTGTGTGTATGTGTGTCCTCTCTTCTTTCCATAAGGGTACCAGTCATTGGATTCCAGCCTTTAGCTCTAATGAGCTCATCCTAACTTGATGACATCTGCAAAGGCCCTATTTCCGAATAAGATCACATTCGCAGGTACCTGGGGTTAGGAATTGAATATATTTTTGGGAAAAGACACAATTTAACCCACACAGTAGGGATTGCTGATTCAGACTGAATGGCCCCTTCCTCTTTAAAGAGATGTCTTTTTCACTGCCCTCTGAATGTCTGGGGGAAGAGCATCCAGGCAGAAGGAGGAGGCCCCGAGGAGAGAGATGTGCTTGGAACATTCAGGGAACAGCAAGAAAGCCTGTATGGCTGGAGGCTGGAACCCAAAGGTGGAGGGGAGCACGATAGAAGATGAGATCAGGGAGGCAAGCCAGGGCGGGAGCAGTCTGAAGTTCATTCTCAGGGTAATGGGGAGACACTAGGGGAATTTTAAGTGCACAGGGTGTGGTCTCGTTAATCTTTTCAAAGGATCATACTGACCATTAAGTGGAGAACAGCCTCTAGCTGGTAAGAGTAGGTGCTCAGAATGCAGATGGGTGCCCATTTCGGTGGCCTGGGTGGGAGATGGTGGTGGCTGGGACCAGCACAGGGCAGAGGAGGTGGGGAGAGGTGGTTTCCAGTCCACAGAGTGCTCTCCTTTGTGGTTCTCACACTATGTTCCCTGGAGCCCTGGGGTCCTGCAGGAATGGTCCATGCCTTTGGCCCCGGGGGTAGATGCCATTAATTTTGTGAAAAATACGAACCACTTTAGACACATCTTCCTCTCGGCCCAGCCTAGATGCCCCATGTGGGCCCCTCCTTCACCCTCTGCTATCATTGGGAATCACAAGACATTTTTCAGCGTTTCATCTTGGTCCAAAATGTCCCTTAGCAAATCTGCCCTTAGCTAATAACCAAAGAACAGTGTGACGCAGTAATGAGTATCAGACTTGTGTGGGACAAAACCATTTCCGTGGTGGCATCTGTGACTTTAGAAGTAACATCACGACCCACTCCGTGCCTAGTTTCCTTAACTGAAACGTGGATAATGGTAATCCTTACGCATGGCAGGGTGGGGGGGTGCTTGGAGGTATAAAGATCAGCGTAGAGAAAGCGGTCAGTTCATGCTAGCTGCCACTTCATTTATTGTTTTAAGTTCAAGTTAGTACTTTCCTTCAGCCTCACAACCTTCAAGTCTGTCCATTGTCCACCAAATCTCTAGGGTCTTTTCTGTAGGTTCTGGGTGGCCTACTTCAGTCGCTGAACCAGGAAGCCCAGTGGTGTGTGTGGAGGTTCCACTGGGGGCAAGGCACCAGCTAGATGTTATGGAGAAAATCCAAGATATAGAAAGACCCGCTTGTTTGCATTTGAAAGTCAGATCAAGATTTTTCTTTTTGTACACTTGGGGAGACCCAATCATATGGGAAGCCATGTATATGGCTAAGTAACTAAAGGTTTAAGTGAAATCTAGTGATGGTTTTGACAGAGGAATGCAAGAGAGAAACAAACGCCATGTGGTTTCATTGGGGGGCCAGGGTGTGGTCGTGCCGAAGGGTAGCAGGGTCGTGCCAGAGAGTCGCTGTGAAGTCCCTGAAGTCAGCTTGCTGTCCTCCTCACTCCCTGACTTCAAAGAGTGCGAAGTCAACACGGATGTTCCAGTCTGTGAAGACTATAGCAGGGGAGAGAATGGAGATGTGAAATGCAATACTGGGGGGCAGAGGCATCTAGGCGGACGGCCTGGGTGACAGGGGGGAGAAGGCAGATGGTTGAGAATGGTTGTGGGGGTGGGCAGAGACTAACCAACCCTTCATCCCCTAACTAGCCAACCGGCCGTGCCTGCCCGTTAAGGCTCTGCTTCAGTAGATGAAGCTTCCCGGGCAGAGCGATGGCGGCTCCTCATGCTTAATCAAAGGCAAGTGCAGTGGTTTAGGAGGAAGGTGAGTTTGCCGACATGCTCCCCTGCTAAGGATCAGTTTCAGGAGGCAGAGGGGAATATGCTATAAAGCAAGGAATGAAAAGGAGAAACGCAACCAGGACATGCTGGGTGAGCAGGGACCAGGCAGGACGGGTCAAGAGCCTGGAAGCCAGGGTCTCACGCTCACATGCTCATGAGGACACGGGCCTGCTGGGTGGTGGCCTGAGAGCAACAGAAGCATCTGAAGGGAGGAGCTCCTACTCTGCTCCAGCCGACTGGTCCACGTGGGACTGTGGACCTGCTGTGGCCAGATCTTCCGGGTTTTTAGGAGATACTGGAAATTGGGATTTTTATGTAAAATATCCCAATTTATTTTCTTTTAAAGATTTTATTTATTTATTTGACAGAGAGAGAGAGAGCAAACACAAGCAGGGGGAGCAGCAGAGGGAGAGGGAGCCACAGGTTCAATCCCAGGACCCTGGGATCATGACCTGAGCCGAAGGCAGATGCTTAACCGACTGAGCCATCCAGGCGCCCCCAAATCTCCCAATTTAAAAATGTTAGTTTGGATTTAAAAAAACGCCCAAGCAGGCCAAACACAATGGGCCTGCACGATGGATTTGGCTGAGCTGTACGGCAAACCTGTGATTTCTGCTGCTGTCAAATGGAGCATCTTCGCACATTCCACACCTGGATTCAGGTTCGGGCTTTTAGTAGAACTCTCTTGGAGCCCGCACGGTCAATGTCTGCACGGGAGGCAGCTGGCTTCAACCCACTGCCTTTTGCAGCAATCCTCTCCTGGAGAATTGTTTTCTCACGGCAGAGAAGTCCTGTGCAGGCTTTAAAAGACCCTGTGGGTGTCAGATTGGAGTAAAAGTCAGCTCTCAAACTGTCTTGTTTCCCCGATTCATAAGGAGCTCATTCCTGAGAATGGCTTTGGTGGGAAGGCAGAATAGAAGGGAACGCCAAAAGACTCCGGAATCGAGATGAGTAATATTTTAATGTAGTATTTTAAAAATCAAAATTAATGTCAAAAATCCATGCATGCTGAACCAAAAATAAAAATAAGAATTTTAAATAAAGACAGGATCAGTATTACTCATTTTTCCTTTTTGCCTCAGGCTCCGGTGTGGCTCTGCACAGCCCTGTTACTAATCATTCTGTCTTTATTAGGATTGTCATAGTTTGCTCACCAAGGATCCTTTCTTTTTTTTTTTTTTTTTTTGCATTCGTTTTGATTTTTAAAAACATGTTATGGAAATATCATTTCATCGATTGCTGAGTTACTTGGCGCTCTTTTTTTTTTTTTTAAAGATTTTATTTATTTATTTGACAGAGAGAGAGATAGCGAGAGCAGGAACACAAGGAGGGGGAGTGGGAGAGGGAGAAGCAGGCTTCCCGCCGAGCAGGGAGCCCGATGTGGGGCTCGATCCCAGGACCCTGGGATCATGACCTGAGCCGAAGGCAGACGCTTAACGACTGAGCCACCCGGGCGCCCTACTTGGCGCTCTCTTGAGTCTAGACGCATTTGCCTTATCTGCGTTCCAGGCCTGGGGGAATCAAACGCATCCATCTATAAATTATAATAGCATGTGGGGTGATTATCCCAGGATGTGCTGGAGTCGAGGTGGGATTGTTTCTGGAACCTGGTAAAGAATGTTCCTGCTGGGGCGCCTGGGTGGCTCAGTCGTTAAGCGTCTGCCTTCGGCTCAGGTCATGATCCCAGGGTCCTGGGATCGAGCCCCACATCGGGCTCCCTGCTCCGCGGGAAGCCTGCTTCTCCCTCTCCCACTCCCCCTGCTTGTGTTCCCTCTCTCGCTGTGTCTCTCTCTGTCAAATAAATAAATAAAATCTTTAAAAAAAAAAAAAAAAAAAAGAATGTTCCTGCTTTTTGGATCAGACTTAAAAATGTTTCAGTGCCTACATTTTATAGTCAAGCTCTGATTACAGTGGGTGTTGTCAGCACGTGGAGTTTGTGATGAGAATTTGTGACTTATTCATTGTAGTCTGCCATCATGCCTTGGTGTGTCATTTGCGGGGCCCGGCGCAAAGGGAAAGTGCAGCCCTGTGTTAAAAAATTAAGAATCTTATGACAGCAGAGCATTAAGTCAAGTGCGGGGTCCTTCTGAGCACGGGGTCCTGTATGACAGCCCAGGTTGTACACCCATGAAGATGACCCTGGAGGCCACTCGGGGAGCGTTAAAGAATCCTTGAATATTAGAGCCAGAACGGGGGCTCAGGTATGACCAGTTCATCCCCCCATTTTACAGATGGAGAAACTGAGGCACAGAAAGGCCAGGTGACTTGCTTAAAGGTTGCAGAATGAGTTAGAGGAAGAACTTGGTTTGGATCCTGGGCCTCCCAGCTCGGGGATGTTTCATCTTCCACCACTAGGTCACCCCAACCTTGGCCAGACATTTGTGTTTTCACGCCTGTGGGTACCATTGTCCTTCAGGGAGGTCAGTGGTTTGGGGGCAGTGGTGACTGGATTCAGATGTACCAGTCTTGTTATAATAACCCCAAGCACATATTTTCTGTAACACAACATATATTCTAGAAGTACTTTTTCTCCTTCCTTTCTCTTTCTTTCTTTTTCTTTCTTTCTTCTTTCTTTCTTTCTTTCTTTCTTTCTTTCTTTCTTTCTTTCTTTCTTTCTTTCTTTCTTTCTTTCTTTCTTTCTTTCTCTTTTTCTTTCTTCTTTCTTTCTTTCATAAAAACATGTACAGGCAGAATTTCCCTAAAGCCACTGAGTCAGATGCAATGTTTTTATATAAAAATGATTACAGGTATTGTAACCACGCTAGAGGCTGGGTCATCAGTTGTGCAAAACACCAGATTTCAGGACATCCCTGATGAGTCCCAATAAACTGAGGAAAGTGGGGACCCAGGGGCTCCTCCTGGTACAAGCTCCTGTTGGATTGATCTCTAAGGGGGAAGTTCCGTTCGGCACTGTTCCTTCATTCATTCCTTCAGCTGCCTTTTAGTGACTACCTGCCACATGCTGGGTACTATTCTAGAATCTGAGGATATAGCCAGAGTGGCCAGACAGAAATACAAGATGCCCAGGTAACTTTGAATTTCAAACAATGAATCATTTTTAGCTTAAATGTGTCCCATATAATATATGGAACATACTTACACTAAAAAAAAAATGTGTTGTCCGTCTAGACTCCAAACTTAACTGGGTGTCCTGTATTTTCATCTGCTAAATCTGACAACCCCAGATATAGCAGTGATCAGAGCAGACACACAGCCTTGCCCCTGTGGGGCTTACATTCAAGTGAGAACAGGCAATCAACAGGTGAACAGATAGACACATGAGTACAATATACTGTAGAGATAAAGGCCGTGAGAACACAAAGCTGGCTGTGGGGACAGAGAAGGCTAGGGGGCGCTATTTTTATTGGGGTGGTCACGGAAGGCCTCTCTGAGGAGGTGACATTTGAGCTGAGGCATGAACAAAGTGAGGGGGTGACCAGGCAAATATCCATAGGAGGAGGAGGTGCAAAGGCCCTGAGGTGGGGCTGTGCTTGGCATTATCAAGGAGCGGGTGGATGAGCAGGGTGGCAGAAGGAGTAAGAGAAGGGGTGAATGGCGACAGATGGTAGTCAAAGAGAGCTGGGGCTGGAGGCAGCTTATCCAGGGCTTTGTAGGCTGACGTGTTTGTATTTAATTCTAAACTTAATGGGAAGCCCCAGGAGGATTTACGGGATCCATATTTTGAGAGGCTGCTTGTGGCCACTCTGTGTAAAGGCAAAGTGGAAGTAGCAAGACCAGGGAGGAGGCGACTGCAGTTGTGTGGGGAAGTGGCTTGTTCGGGTGGGAGGCTGGTGAGAAACGGTTGGGTCTACGTTACATTTTGAGGATAGAGATGCCCAGATTTGCTGTGGGTTTGCCTGTGTGTGTGAGAAAACGAGAGGGATCACAGACCATTCCTTGGATTTTGGTCAGAGAACTGGATGAATGGGGGGTGGGGGGAGTGTGAGAGTTGAGCTGGGACTAGTGGGAGAAGAGAGGTTTCAGAGCGTCCCAGGGCTTGGTGCGGACATGGTCACTTTGGGATGCCTGTTGGACCCCTGCGCGGAAGGTTGGGTTGGCAGCCGGACGCGTGCCCCCGGATGTAAGGGGAGAGGTCCGGGCTGCAGATGAAGATGAGCTTTCTGCCAGAAGATAGAAGGGAGGGCAGAGCTGTGGGTAGAGGGTACCCGCAGGGCCCACCTGAATGGGCCTCGGGGCTCAGAGCCCAGGACCAGTGTTCCTCTGACATTCGTGTTCAGGTGGAATCAGACTGTGCCTAGAAGAGGAAAAGAGATAACTCAAGTGTGGACCAAGGACAAGGGTACATGTGTGTGTCTTTTGTGTCCTGTTGCTGGTTTTACCACCACCCCGAAAGCCACACTCCCAGTACCCCTTGCCCCCATGGCTATAGGCGCTTCCTAACTGATCATCCCACTTCAAGCCTTGTACCCCAGTTTCTTCAACACACAGAACCCAAGCGATTATTTAAAAACTCGAACATGGTCTTGTCACACACTGCCCGATACTGTTCAGGTATTCCCCATTGCTCTTATATCCAGAATTCTCCACATGGTTCCAGGGCCCCACTTACCTCCCAGCCTTCCCTTACACCTTCTTCAGGTTCCTGAGCACCCACCACTCCAGTCTTCCTTCGGTCCCGCCAACACGTCATACTTCCTCCAGCCTCAGGGCCTTTGCACATACTTTCCCCATCTGGCTGTTAGTTCTTCCCCTCACTATTTCCTGGCCAACTTCTCGATGACTTTCTGGTCTCTGCGGAAACATTGGCTCCTAGGGAAGCCTTCCCTGAACTCCCTATATCTGTATCAGGTTTCCTTGTTACAAGCTGTGTAGCACCTTCTTCTTTTCTTCGTGGTGCTTACCTCGGTTTGCAATTAAACATTAGGGTAAATGCTTGTTGAAGTGAGCTGAATTCCTGGAACAGGGCCAGACAGTACCAAGGCGTGCTAGAAGTTTCAAGCTCTCAGGGGCTTTGCTGGCTTCCCTTGCACTTTTGTTGGAAAGGCTGGAGAAAAATGAAGAGGCCAGGGCCTCTGCAAGGAGGTCAGCCGCGGGGCAGAGAGAAGGTTGACAGAGCTGCACTGTTAAGGCCTCCGTCCCACCCCCCGCCCCCCAGGATGGCCACTGAATGCATAAAGGTCATGCATTCTGCTCCTAGTCCTTGCTCCTAAGAGCACAAATTATTTATTTTGGAATTGAAAATATGTCTTCCCCCCAACCCAAACCCCCACCCTCAAGGTGGCCCTCTGAGAAGAAAAGCCTCTCACTTCCCACTGCTCCAGCAGAAACTGTTTTGGGTCAGGGCCTAGTCTGAACCTATTCCCTTCAAAGAACTCTTGATTGTTAGGGTGCAGATTCCAAAAGTTAGAAGCTTTTAAAATATATCCACTGTTCAGAGGAAAAACTAAGGCAGTTAGAGTCTTTTTTTACATTTTTTTAAAATTTATTTATTTTAGAGAGAGTGTTTGTGAGCATAGGGAGGGGCAGAGGGAGAGGGACAAGCAGACTACCTGCTGAATGGGGGTTGTTAAAATCTAAGGAACTTACACAGGAGAGTTAAACTTTTTTCCACCTGTCCATCCATCCTTCCATCCAAACATCCACTTTTCCATTGAGCCATTGATTGATCCATCTACTATTATCTATTCTTCCATCAATTGATCAATTGATCTATGTATGCATCCATTGATTAATCCATCCAAACATACACTCTTTCATCCATCCATCCATGCATGCATGCATGCATGCATCCATCCATCCAAACACCCACTCTTGCATTCATCCCTCTATCCATCCACACATCCACTGGACATAAAGCTGTGTCTGAATGAGGCAGTCGTGACCACTGCCTTAGTAGGTCTCATAGGCTAAAGGAGATAAAATTCTCTGGTCAAGCCTCGTCATGCATCCACTTTGCCAGGGGTGGGTGGGACGACTGGGTTGATAGTTTTGCCAAAATTGTGTCAAGAGTAGTTTCCCAATGGAACACCCTGGGATGCTGTTATCAGAAGCAGGGAATGATTCCGGGTAGGCAAAATCAACAGATGTCCACTAGATTAGAGGCATTTAATCATTATGGGTGGAGGATGAGAAAGGACAGGGGAGGGTGACACCAGCCCTTCTTTTTTTCTACAGCATAAGGGCAGGCCGGTTCCTTTGTTTATCCCTGACCACATTTCAGGGTCTGGACTTTGGGTCCTGTCATAAGGACCCAAAAGCACCCATCTCCTTCTAGATACTTGGCTCTAAATGTCCCAGTCTGGGTCATCACTCTCTCCTCCTCCATCTACATTTATCAGCTAACCTTAGATATTTGTTGGCTACACCCAGTGTCGCTCTGCTTATGATTAGGAATTAAAGAAGAGGATCATTTTCTGCTCTGACAATCAGAAAGTACTTCCTAAGTCTCTGAAAGTTGGCAAGTCCTGAGGCTAGGCTGGGGTCCCTTGAAATGGAGAGGCTAAACAGGTGTTTCTCATCCCTGGCCACACACTGGAAGCATCTGGGGAGGTTTTACAAAACCCTGATGCCCAGGCCCCACGTTCAAACATTCTGATTATAACTGGTCTCTGGTGGGGCTCTGCCATTGAATGTTTAAACAGCTCTCCAGGTGGCTCGAATGCGTAGCTGGGGTTAAGAACCACTGGTCTAAGTGCAATTTGGAAAACCCTATTCATTGCTGTGTCTCTTTGCTTCCAGGATAAAAGCATGATGAGGGTAGCGACGCTGTCCTGTTGATGGCTGCATCTCCAAGAGCTGTAGCAATGTCACGTACCTGGCAGGTGCTCAGCAAATATTTGTGGAATGAATGATGATCCCTAGCTTTTTTTTTTTTTTAATTTTTTTATTGTTATGTTAATCCCCATACATTACATCATTAGTTTTAGATATAGTGTTCCATGATTCATTGTTTGTGCATAACACCCAGTGCTCCATGCAGAACGTGCCCTCCTCAATACCCATCACCAGGCTAACCCATCCTCCCAACCCCCTCCCCTCTAGAACCCTCAGTTTGTTTTTCAGAGTCCATCGTCTCTCATGGTTCTTCTGATGATCCCTAGCTTTGCACAAATCCCTTAATGGAGCGGAGATGGCTCCCCATGAAGGATGCACATTCTCCATTTTTCCTAGCACATGGGGAAGGATTTGAGTCATTCCCCACGTGAGGTCAAGTTGTGGTTCTCCGGGAATCCTAGAACCTCTCCCACCCTATCTTCTGCTCCAGAGATTCTCAACACTGGCTACACTTTGGATTCATCTGAAGTCATTTAAAAAAAAATACCTTTGGATGTTCTGGTTCCCTGGGGGTTGGACTGAAGCCTAGGCACAGGCATTGAAAAAGTGTTCCAGGTGATTCTAACATGCTGTTAGCGTTGAAGACCACTGTTGTCTCCTTGTCTGCCTCTGTGAGTCTATTTTCTGACTTCAGCCAACTTGGTCTGAGACCCTTGGAAGTGGCGGGGGGGTGGTTGGTGGTACTGGGTTCTTATGTAGTGTTCTTCAAATGTACTTGCTCATAACATTCATCTTGGGTGCTTATTTAAAAATACACATTCCTGAGCCTCTACTCCAGACTTACAGAAGAAGCTCCAGCGAGAGCCTGGGAACATGTGTTTTTAACCAGTGTCTGCAGGTACTTGTTACCAGCCAACCTCTCCAACTGCACTGCTGTCCTGGCTTGGAGGGCACACGGAGCCCCTTCGGGCTTTAGCTTCCCTTTGGTTCCCACTGCCAGAACTCTCTTTCCCCAGGTCATTTAGGTCCAGCCCCGCCCCCCCCCCCCCCCCCGAGGCCCTACCTGACCACCCAAGAGGAGAACGCCTCCCCAGCTGTCAACCCTTACTCCATACTGCTGGTAATTCCCTCCTGACACTGTTCAAGATGATCTTCTCTTGTTTATCACCTTCATGCCCATACCCCCGACCTGAGCTTCCCGGGGCATCAGTGTCTGCTTCAGGCACCAGGCCCCAGGCACAGGAGAGGAGGCCCAAGAGGTACAGAGATCAGGGTGGGGCTTGTGCTCTCAGAGTATCTACGATTCCTTCCCAGGTGCTCGGAAACTGCGTTCAGGGGTATAGAGGTGACTGAACTGGAGGTGAAAATCATGCCACAGCTGTGGACACCCAGGAACCCCTGGAGGCGCAGTCTGCGGGGGAAGGGAATGGGTGCCCCCCACCCTCACCCCCTGAGAGAAGAAAGGAGGGAAAAGAATGGGATCAGCTGATCACGTAGGGCAAAACTACGAGTGGCCCCAGCTTTCCCGTCTAGGTCCCAGGTCCCCGCGGGGAGGGAGGCGGCGGGTCCCAGCGCGGCCGCGCCGAAGCGCCCGTCGGTGGCCCCGGGGCCCGTTGCTAAGCGTGGGGCCCGGGCGGTGCGGCCCCGGCCGGCCGGCCGACTGCCTCCTCCCTCCCGGGCGCCGGCCAGCCCGCCTCCCCCTCCCTCGCGCCCTCCCCCGGGGCCCGGGTGGCGGCCCCGCCCCCGCCGGCCCGGCCGCCCTGTCCCCGCCTCCCCCTCCGCGGGCTGCAACAGGTGCCTCCCGGAGCAGGAAGCCCGCGCCGCCGCCGCTCAGCTCCCCGGGCGCGTCCAGGACCCGCTGCGCCAGCGCGCCATTCCCGGGCCCGCGTGCGTCCCCACGAGGACAGGGACGCCGCCGCTCCCGCCGCCTCTCCGCCCCGCTTCCTGCCCCCGCTCCCGGCGAGGGGCCCAGGAGAAGGCCGCGCCCGCGCTCGCCCCCGGCCCCGCCACCCTCCCGCTGCTTTGCGCGCCATGGACGCCCCGGAGCAGCAGCCCGAGCCCGACGGCGGGGGCGCCCCGGGCCACGAGCCCGGGGGCAGCCCCCAAGACGAGTTCGACTTCTCCATCCTCTTCGACTATGAGTATTTGAATCCTATCGAAGGTCGGTGGAGGCTCCTCCCGGCCTGCCCCTCCCCCCCGCCCCCCGAGCCCGGGCGGGGGCTTGGGCCTGCGGAGTGGACACGGGGCCCCTCTTTGGTCCCGATGTCACACTTTGGGGGGGGGTTGGAGGGAGGGAGGGAGGGGTGCGTCTCCCCAGGTGAGAGGGAGGGCATGAGGCGTCTGGGACTGTTGCCACCTTTAGGGGGCGGTAGGCTCGCTCTTGCCCAGTAGGGCGTCAGGCTGCAGTTACTGGTGGCTTGTCCCTGAGGGTCACTGTAGCAAAGCAAGGGGTGGTAGGGGCCTCAGCTGGCTCTTGCCTGCTGCAGGGTCTTCGGAGGGGAAAGGAAGTGATTGATTTGCCTCTGGAGGGAGGAGGTGAGGAAGCCAAAGAACGGAGTCAGCAGGGAGGGGACTGATGCACAAAGAGGTTGCAACTGCGCCCAACCGTCAGGGCCTGGGACGCTGACCCTCCTCTCCGCAGACGGCACCGCCTGTGAGCTGACTTTGCTGGGGACTCGGTGTTGAAAGTGGTGAAGAGGTTGTCTGTGTCTGATGCTGGAGGGTGGTTTGGCTTCAGTGTTAGGAAGCCAGCCCCTTTCGTCCCTGGGTTCTGCTGCTGCCTTTGTGGATCACCCCAGATGGATCAGTCTGAGCTTTGTTATGTGGTCCCCTAGCCCCCAGTCATCGTGCATGTGGGGTTTGCGGGGGAAGCCTGGCGTGTGGATTCAGGAAGAAGAAGCCTATTCCTGCCTCGGCGACCTGTCAGTCCATGCTTTTAGGTGCCCGATGTGGCTGGGGACTTCCCCAGGCTGGGCCATCTCTTCACGTGGGTTAGCAGGAACATTTGTCAGAAGGTGGAGGAGGTCGCATGCCCAACCTCACTGTATTTTTCTGGTTAGCAAGTTGTCTTGGAAAAAAACAACAACAACAAAAAAAACCCCAACCCCAACCAGGCTTCCTGATTTTGACAGCCCAGCCCAGCCAATGCTTGTTGAAGCCTCAGGGGCAGGCCTGTTGGTAACTTCCAGATGCACTCGGGCTTGGCCGCATCCGGAGTGCAGGAAGGGGTTGTGCGGGCTGCTTGGTGTAGGAGGCCTTTTCACGGAGGCTTGGTGCTTCTCAGAGATGTTGTGTAAGGGAGGTGAATGAGAAGTTTTAACTTTCCTTCCCTCATGGTCTTCACTGGCCACGTTAGGTGAGGGACTTGCTTTGGCTTAGATGACAAGGAAGATGGTAGTTAGTAAATCATTCTGTATTTTGGCTGGAGATGGAAATAATTAGCCAACAAAAGAGACCAGTCTTCTCGAGTTGCAATCTGGAGGCCTTCCTTTGCTTTGAAAAGATACAACTAAGAATCTGCAAATGATCCCTTTAAGGTTCCTTTAACATCCACGCTCTTTGTTTGTTAAGATTAAAGTCATGTTTTGCAGGGAACTTATACCCCTCCCAGATTCACAATCAGCTAACTTTTTTTTTTTTCCTTTTTTTTTTTTTTGCACAGGGGAGATTTCCGGGGAAATAGTTTCCAAGCCAAATCTGATGGGAGGTGCTTTTTATAGTTTTTCTTGGCAAGTGGTGCTTGGTGGCCGCCAGATGGGTGTCTAAATGGCCACAGCGAAAACCCTGGAATCATTTAAAAAAAAAACAACTTTATTTTTTTGGAACAGTTTGAGAGTACAGAACACTGGTAAAGACAATAGAGGGAGTTGCCATATCCCCAGCACCCAGGTCCCCATTTTATTTACATTACACTAGTATGAATGTATTTGTTATCATTCATGAGCCAATACTGATGCATTATTATGACCTAGAGTCCATACTGTCCTTGTTTGTTATGAGCTTGACAGTTTTGAGGAGCACTGGTTAGGTGTGCTGTAGAGTGCGCCTCAGTTAGGGTCTTTCTGATGTTTCCCTCATGCAAAGGCTGGGGCTATGGGTTTAGGGGACGAAGACCACACAGCTGACGGGACTGTGTCCATCACATCCTATCAAGGGTACCTATTATCAACTTGATTGATCATCGTTGATACTGACCTTGATCAGCTTGGCCAAAGTAGTATTTGTCGGGTTTCTCCATTGTAAAGTCCCTGCTCTGCAAACTATACTCTTTGGAAAGGAGTTCCTATGTGTAGCTCCCCCCCCTTACGGAATGGGGAGTTTGCTCTGGAATCTGTAAATGATGGTTCCTTGCTGGGAAGTAGGCAGCATCATGGCTGAGGAAGAGAGGGGGTGTTGTGAGCCTTGGGAGGCAAAGCGAGCTCTTCCAGATGTGGGTCTGGCTCTGGCTTACCCAGATGTTAATGGGGGTCACCTCTCTGCTTCTGAATGGTGGAACTCCCCAAGGACTGACACTAGCCTTTAGCTTGCCATTGGGCTTTGTCCCGGGTGACAATATATTGGTGATGCGTGTGAGGGCTACCCTTAGCTCTGTGCATGAGCTTGGCAAACGTCAAGGAAGGAAAGGGCCAGCGAATGGGACAGACATTGTCAGAACTTGGTGATGGTACTTAGGAATTTGGGGAAAGTCGGATGCTCATTTTATGGAACTGTAGCATCGTAGCACATGCCTATTATAGCTCATGCAATGACCCTCCAACCCTAGCAGGTGGGCACTCTTGTCACCCTCATTTTACAGAGGAGGCAGTGAGGCATGGAAAGGTGAAGGAATTTTCCCAAGAGAACAGGGTTGGTAAATGGCAGAGCTGAAACATGAACCTGGCAGTCTTGCTCCAGAGGCTGCATTCTGAGCTACTGTGTGAGGGTTCACTATTCCCTCATCTGATGAGCGAGATGCAAAGCAGTTTGTAAGGGGCACTATGGCAAGACTGGAGTTTAAAACATTTACCAACAGAGTGATCTTGGGTGAGTCTTTTAACCTCTCTGGACCTTGGTTTGCTTATCTGTCAAATGGCTGAAATAATAATGCTTATCTCACAGGGTTGTTTGCCTTGAATGGCTTGACCTATTTATTTATTTAAGATTGATTTATTTATTTTAGAGACAGAGAGTGGGGGAGGGGCAGGGTCAGAGGGAGAGAGAGAATCTTAAGCAGGCTCCATGCCCAGCATGGAGCCCAGCACCGGGCTCGATCTCACGACCCTGAGATCATGATCTGAGCCGAAATCAAGAGTCAGACACTCAACCGACTGAGCCACCCAGGCACCCCCTGACCTATTTAAGTCAATACAGAGTGTGATTTGTTATGAGCATTTTTTTTTAAACCCTTGGCTCTCTTAACAGAGGTGCTCAGTTCATGTGAGCTGTTACTCATTTACTCATCCCGCTAACTATTGAGCATCTATTGTGTTAGATCCTGGGGATATAATAGGGAATAAGACCCAGGCCCTGCCCTCACAGAGCTGGAGCCTCAAATTGTGCTTCTGTGGTTTTCTCTCGTCTAATGGCATTGACTAATGCCTGCCCCCTGGTAGTGGAAATGGCAGCATCCTTGCCTTGTTTCTGACCCTAGCAGGAATATCTTAGGTGTCTGCTTTAGGACTGAAGTACATGGATTTTATTATGTTGAGGAAGTATCTACCCATTACTGTTTTCTTGAGAGGTTTGATTAGGAATGAGAGTTGAATTAGGTCATTGGCTTCTTAGGATCTATGGAAAAATGATTTTATTCTTCTTAGATCTATTTATATGCTGACTTATACTAATAGATTTCTGAATATTGAACAATTCTTGGTTTAAACCCCACTTGGTCACTTATGGTGGTGGGCCTGGTGTCTGATAATGTTTAAGATTCCTGTCAGCAGTATTCATGAGTGATATTTGTCTGTAATGTCCTTTTTGGTGTGGTTCGGATTTCTTTCCTTTTCTATGGTTTGGATTTCTTTCCTTTTCTATGCTCAGGAACAACATATGTATTGCTGGGACTATCCTGTTTCTAAAGTTGTGATAGAATTCCCCTGTGAAGCCATCCGGACCTGGTGCCTTTTTATGGGGTTGTTCTCTGATTGCTTTCTCTCTTCTGTTCTCTATTCTGTTCTCTGTTGTCGATGGGAATTGGTCTGCTTGCACTTTCTGTGTCTACTGGAGTCAATTTTGGTAAGCCATATCTTTCTAAGAAATTATCCATTTTATTTAGGTTTTCAAATTTATTTGCTTAGAGCCATGCAAAGTATGACTCTTACTATACTTAGCTGTCTCCCTCAGTCAAAAAAAGGTGACAGAAAGAACGGGGACAGAGCTGTGGGAGTCCTGACCAGTGCTCCTAACCTCATCGTGGAGGGGAGAGAGGTGTGCTGGTTGTCAGTGGACAGATTAGAAGTTTCGTTCCTTTGTGTGTGCTCGCAAATTCGATGAAATGAATTAGTACTTCTCCCAATGTGTAAAACACTGGGAGAGATGGATGGGTACTGGGAGTCCCTGTCACCTCCGGAAGTGCCACATCCCCTCTGGACTGTCAGGGACTGACCCATCGGGCGCGATCACTGCTGCTAGGCCTCAGTGGGTCTGGTGTGTCCCTCCTGGTAAGCTAATGCAAATGGCACCAACCTTGACCTTTCAGGCCTCCTGGTCTTGTAGTCCATTCTGGTGGTCCTTAAACTTTTTGGGTCACAGCCCTTTGCAAAGCTGATGAAAGCCACAGATCCCATATGCACACACACTGTAGGAGCGCATGTACACACGTATCGGGCACGTACACAGTGCTCACGTGCGTAACTCCTGCACGCCCCCCTACACATCCCCCTCTGCCCTCCGTGTGCCTTTCATACCGTTTTCAGGTAGACTCCCAGACCCCTCTGGAGCCCATCCCCTCTCATCACCCGCATTTCCACTCAGGAACACCTGCTCTCAACCCATTCACCGGGGACAATTAAAACCTCCTCCTTTCAGCAAACACTCACTGAATGCTGGTTTGGTGCCAGACCCTGGGGCGGGGCGGGGCGGGGGAGATGGGTGTAGAGACAATTCGATGTGGTCCTACCCTTGCCTGGCCCTCAGGCCAGTATGGGACACAGCCTGGTAAACAAATAGGGACAAATGAGGTGCTGGGGATAGGGTATCATGGGTATTTTTTTGGTGCTTACTAAAAATAGAGTTCTACCCTAAGCAAGCAGGTTCACTGAACACATGTGACATTCAGAGACGTTGCCGTCTGTGTGGAGTTAAGGACAGGCCTTATTAAGCCTGCTTTGTACAAACAGCGTCTCCAGGTGCAGCCGGAAAGGTGAAATGAGAGCTAGGGTTGAGTGGTGGCCTTGTCTAGGAGGCGAAGGAAATGGGGAGAAAGTTGCCCTGATCATTCTTCACCGCTGAACACATGTCATCCATGCTTCCAAATTCAAGGCACTTTGTTCTGGAGGTGATTGGGAGCAAGGCCCTTAAAACCTTAGAGCAGTGTTATTTGGGTTGGTTCCCAAGGCGTCCTGATCCTGTAAGGTGGGGTGGGGGGTGGGGTTTGAATATATTTGAGAAATGCAGCATAGTGGCCAGTGGTTCTCAATCCTGGCTGCACATTAGGATCTTTCAGCTGCACTCGGGACCAGGGAAGTCAGACCCTTTGGGGGTCCGTTACCTTTGCTGAGGCAGGCAGCGGCGAATGGCAGGGCGGGCCTTGAACCCAGGCAGCCGGGGTCCTGAGTCCAAGCTGTCAGCACTACAACTCAGCAACGATGTCACGGACTCCAGCTTTGGGGACGTCCCATGTACTGGAGCCTGGGCTGCATGCACCCCTTATATTTGATATTTATAGAATCATCAACTTGATGTTTGTTGCTGTCCTCAGGGGATTATGCTCCTACAACAAAACTAACAGCGATAAAGGACAGGAAATCAATGGGAGTTCTGCTGTTTTTATAGTTCTTTCTGCATCCCCAGGGATTGTCGTGCATGCCCCCGGGGCCCACACGTTCCCCCATTGTGCATTGTTGTGCATGCCCCCGAGGCCATTGGCTCAGCGGGTCAGAGCACCAGGTCTGAAATCAGAAAACCCTGGCTTGAAATTCTGATTTAGGTGCCTCCTACCTGCCTGACCTTGGCCAAGCAAAAGTCACCGGGCGTTAGCAAGCGCACAATGAGTAATTGCCCAATGAATGGAGGCAAATTATTAGCGGTATGCCTCGGGACATGAGATTTGGCTTCTCTGGGCTTGTGTTTTCTCACCTGTGCCGTGGGGATGGTGATGGTAGCGCTCACCTGCGGGGGTGGATGTGAGGTTACCTGGAGGCAGTGTGCTCGAAGCCCGAAGCCTGAAGCCCGCGTGGCAAGGCTGTGCAGAGACTGGGCGGCTTCCAGCTCTCCTGGCTTCCTGAGGGCATTGGCTCCTTGGAACAGGGAGCCTTCACCTTGGATGAAGTCTGAGCTTTAAGAGAAGACCGGCCAGGAATAAAGAAGATTCTGGTCCTTGGAGAGGAGCCCCCGGCTGCCGGGTTTGAGTGGGTGCTGTCTACCTTAACGCGCCTTCCGTACTGACTCAGAATACTCCTCTGGCACCTGCCTCAGCCCCAGAACTGGGCTGGCTGCAAGAACTTTCCCAGATGTCCAGACTCTGGGGCCTGGAGGTTCCCCGGTGGCTGCCTCTCTTGGGGAGGCAGCGTTTCCCCAGGTGTCCTGCCCTGGCTCCATGGGACCCTTGAACCAGGGCCAGGAAGGAGCAGCCCTGGAAAGTTCAGTGTGATGGATGCCTTGTGGCTTCCCCCCATGAAGGGACTTCCTCCTCCTTTCCTCCCCAGCACAGGAAATAGCCACAGGCCCCGCAGAACTCCAGCCAAACTTGGCTTCCCCAGGCTGGTGTGAGGTTTGTTTTTTCTGCTGATTGTTCAAACTGAGCTCAGGGAAGAAGGCGAGACTCGACCCTGGGGCTCTTCCCGGGATGGGTCAGGGGCTTCTTCCTTATCTGGAGCAGAGCCCGATATGGGCTCCCCCAAAGCAAGAACAACGGCATTTGGCTTTTCCCTGAATTTTTGTAATGAACATTACCCAAAATACGGAAATGTAGAGAAATGATATAATTTCACATTCCCACCACCCAGCGCCAAGTACCAGCATAAGGCTAATCTTTCAGCCCTCCCCCCCACTTATGCTCTACACTCCTGCCCCCAGTTACTTTAAATCAAATTCCAAATGATATACTATTTTGTTAATAACTAGAGTAGTCTGTAGCTCTCCAAGACAAAGACTCGAGAAAAAACCAAATGCCGTTATCAAACCTGAAACAGAACAATAATGACTTAATTTCCAATGTCTAGTTGCAAATTTCCCGCTTGTCTCACAAGTATCTTTTTACAGTTAATTTGTTTGAACCAAGATCCAAACAAGATCTTCACGTTGTATTTGGTTGATGTGACCACTGTGTCTCATTCTAGAAAGGTCCCCATCAATCTGCTTTTTTGCTATTTCTTTGCCGAAGAAACAAGGCCAGTTTTCCTGCACTGTTTGCCGCGTGTCGGATTTGGCCAGTGGCATTCCTGGGGTGTCTTTGAACACGTTCCTCTGTCCTTTGCATTTCTTATAAACTGGCATTTAGATGGAAAGCCCCATGCCTTGGATTTTTTAATGCTTCCCCCCCTCCCCCGGTGTGGGGGAGGGGATATATACCCAAAGGCAGACGAGAGATGGCTTTTCCTGAGTTGGCATTTGGGACCCTCCCCACCTCCTAATCTGAGGTTTGGGGGAAAAGCACGTTTTCTCCACTGGGCCTGTTTTGGTTAAGATGCATTTCTAAAAGCCAGCCCTTCCCATGTGAATTTTAATTGGGCCATGCCTGGGTGAGCTTTCTGAAGGGAAGAAAGTCGCCTGCAAAGCTCAGGATTTATAAAGGCCCTTATCAAAACAAACCTGCTTGGGCAGGCCTGCAAAAGGGGGAAATGGTAAATGAGGAGGGGAAAACTTGGTCTGTGGTGCCTGCCACAGTGACTAGGAAGACCATAGGCAGGGGCTGTCGGCCTGCGCGCTCGTAAGGGGGTGGGCCGCCCGTCTGAGGTCCGCAGAGGGTGACATCACCTCTGTTGCTGGGGAGAAAGGAGGAATGCCATTAATGACCGGGCTTGGCAGGGCCACTGATTAAGTGTGCCCGCCCCTGGGAGCATGGCACTGAAATGAGAACTGCCGGGGGGGAGGGAAAGTGTAAATAAAGAACCTGTCAGTCAATCAGGTATTAATTTTAAATCTCTGCCCCTGGCCAAGAGTTCAGGGGCCCCACTGTTCTCAAGGGGGAAGTTTCCATTTGGATTTCAAGTTGGTTAAAAAAAGGGGGGGCAATCAGCTTTTCAAGGCTGTGCCAGGGGTTGGGGGACTGAAGGGGGGCAGCTTTGAGGTGCTCGCATGAGGGCAAGGGGTCTTTGCTGAGCTGGTTAGAAAGTGTGCACCCCCCTGTGTCCCCTTGGGCAGGCGTTTGACAGAGAGGTGGGTTAGCCACGTCCAGCCCCGTTTCTGAGGGAGGATTATCTGAAGTCTATTTCTGGTTAGTTCTGACCAGACCTTTCCTTCTCCTTTTGGTGAGGAAGCTGCCTGAGCCGTGTTCTCTGTCACGCACCCCATGACCAGTGTGGAGGGACGGACTCTCCTGTTAGAAAAGGGCCTCACTAAGTCCAGTTTGGTCTCGCATGGCTGTCTTTAAAAAGAGAGGCCGTGTAGTCTGGTGACCAGGTAAATAAATGATGGTTTCATCCTATGGGGGGATACTACATATAAAAAAGAAATTGTGGCTGCACACCACACGGATGACTCTCAGAATGTTGAGCGAAAGCCGTAACCTGTCCATCCTGGTGGATTTTATTTATGTGACGTTCGAGAACAGGCAAACCCAGTCTCTGGGGTGAGAAGTGAGGCCGGGTAAGGGTTCCTGGCTGGGGGGGCGGGGAGGGGTGCCACCAGGGAACCCTCGGGCAGAATGGAAATGGTCTATATCTTGAATGGTGGATAACCGGGTACATACATATATAAAGAGGCACGAGAGGTACATTTCACATTTGTGCATTTTACTGCACTTAAACCAGGTCTCAGTTTGAACCCCAGCTCTGCCCCTGATTGTTTTGTGACGTTGGGTGAATCTCTGCACCCTTAAGCCTCAGTTTCTCCATCTGTAACATAAGGGACTTGATAACACCTGCCTCCCCCACCCCGGGGGGCTGGTTATAAGCTGCAGAGAGGGAGGCAGCAGGTGGGAAAGCTTGCGGCCCGGTGAATCTCAGCAATTGCGATGAATAAACATAGGAAGGTGTCTGAACTTCTTGAAAGCAGGAGGGGCCGTTGGAATGATTAAACCAGCAAGAGGTAGTCTGTAGCTCTTGTGAAGATGGAGATGCGGCCTGTCTGCCCGATGCCTCCATCCAAAAGCTTGACCTTGAGGCCTGTGGGCTGTGGAGTCCATACACTTCTCCCCCCATCTCCGAAAGGAGTGTGTGTCCGCCTGGGGGTGCGCGTGGGTTCGCGAACAGCCAGGCCGGCAGCCAGTCTGTGAGGCTGATCGCTTGCAAATCATCCTGGGTCTTGTGTCCCCGGGCGCCTGGCCTCGTGGCAGGCTGCCTGGGAGGCAGGACCGAGCCTTCTTTTCTGTCCCGTCTGGGGAAGGCAGACAGCTGTCTTCGCTGGGACAAGGTCAGCAAAGAGCAGAGCGTTCAAGGTGGCTTTTTCCAGTGGTTCCACATGGACGAGACAGGATGGTAAACTGCCTTTTTTCCCTTTCTGGCACTTCTGCACCTGACTTACCTGGATGGCATTTCTCGCCTTCTCTGCCCTGCGTCTGTATATGTCATCGCCGAGGGACGAGTGTGACAACCTGATTCCCCGTCATCACTAACACACACGACTCGGATGAGGAATCCAACTGCGGTTCCGTGTGTGCAGGGCACGGGGGGCTTTGGGGAAAGTTTGCTGAGCACTGCACTTACTACTAGAGGGCAAAGCTTGAGGCGGCTTTTCAAAGCAGGGCTTTGCCCCGGGTGGTGCGGGCCACCAGACAAAAAAGGTTCCACCTTCCAGCTCCTTCGGTGATCCCGCCCAGCCCCCAACACACGGGAGGCTAGGAGGATGGCTGGGTGGTGGGAGGCGGGCTCGTTCCCCCCACCTTCTCCCCTTTCCTCCGGCTGTTCTTTGCGGTGCCAGGTTGTGGCGTCCTCAGTGCTGCCATGGCGACAGACTGTGGTGACTCAAACCCAGGGCCTGTGACTCGCACCACCTTGGGGCATGAGCTCATCAAGCGGTGGGTCCGGCACCTCAGACAGGGACGGCCCGCAGCCCCAGGGCCCCCCCGCTGCCAGGCCCAGGGGCGTCTGGCTTCTGGGCTGGGTCCTGGCTCCTTTCCTCCAAGCCCTTCAGGCCTGAAGGCAGTGTTTCTCTTTGTGCCCTCCCCTCCCCCAAAGGACGGACCCTGCCGTGGTTCCCTAGCTGGGTTTCTATTTCGGTCATTCTATTCTGCTTCCTGAAAATTCCACCGCCCGTAGCTCTAGGCGGAGAAGATGTTCTCTTGCTGTTCCTTTTTTTCAAAAGCGATCTGTTGGCTGGCGGGTTGGCACTGAATGGCCGCCTCAGACTTGGCCGTGTGTCCGTGTGTCCCCAAGGGTGAGCAACAGGCCTGCAAGAGGCTCCAGGAGGAAAGGCGCTGGCAGAGACCACCGTGTGGCCTCAGTGCGATTTTAAAATAAATCGTTGACTCAGTCCCGGAGCAAATGGAGGGACTGTGACTATTTCAGAAGCAAGGAATCCATGTCCTTAGTTGTCAGTTACCTCCTGATGGAACCCCCAGAGCAGCTCTAATTGTTGGGGTACCTCATAATCCCAGGGTTGGGGTTAAGGTGTCACCATCTAAGACATAGCCCCTTTCATGAATAGCAGGCTAGAATGATGGTTAGGTGATGGCGGAGCCAGACGGCCACTTAGAAGCTGTGTGACCTTGGGAAAATTAGTCACCCTCTCTGAGCCTCATTTTCCCTGTTGGTAAAATGTGGAAACTGTATCATCTGCTTCACAGGGTTCTTGTGAGACAAACATTAAATGTGTACCCAGTGGTTCTTGGTATAAAGTGAGTGGTATAGACATGTTAGCTATCATCAGTTTTTGTTACAGTGAGTAGCTCACTGAGTCACTAACACTTCGGTAAGATTTAGTTGATCAGCTCCCAGATGGCCCAGGGGAAAGAATAAAAGCATAAAATGGAAGGGGTGTTGGAGGCCTTCTTGACCTAGTCCACATATTTTTTGAAGGCTAGCTGAAAAAGGTTTCCCAAAGTACTGACTAATCCATCTTATTTTTATTTTTTAAGATTTTATTTATTGAGGGAGGGAGAGAGAGAGAGAGAGTGAGGGCGGGGGGAGTCAGAGGGAGAAGCAGACTCCCTGGTGAGCAGGAAGCCCCGATGTGGGGCCCGATCCCGGGACTCTAGGATCAGGACCTGAGCTAAAGGCAGACGCCCAACCGACTAAGCCACCCAGGCGCCCCCATCTTATTTTTATAAAACATTCTTCCCTTTTTCTTTTAAGGAGGCCCTACACCCAATGTGGGGCTCAGACTGAGGACCCTGAGATCAAGAGTCGCACCCTCCTCTGACTGGAGCCAGCCGGGCGTCCCCCCTTTCTTCTTTCTTTTAATGCATTGGGGCTTGTGTGTGTGGTGCTGGCAAGTTGTTGTAAAATAAAGCAGTGAGAGCTGAGAAAGGGTGGGATTTTCATTTAGAAAGTCACTCTTTCCATAATAATAATAATAATAATAACAACAACAACAACACACCATAGACCCCCATTTATTGGGGGCTTATTCCATGTGTTTCAGGCTTCACGTGGATTCAGTGAGCTGTCAGGTTGGTATTGTCACTGACCTCATCACCGTGAGGACTTGGGGTTCCCCTGGGCACACGGCCGAGGGGCAGGGCAGTGGCGCCAGGGTCCCCTAACCCTGGGCTAGGTGAGACCTGGATCTCAGTGCAGGCACCTTGCTGAGGTGGGGCTGGAGTGGTCTCCCCGGCAATCTTGTCCTGTAGTCTCTGACAGTGGCCAGAGACCTCCCCACATGTGCACGGGCCCTGGATGTTGGGGGGAGCCCCCAGGAAGCCGAGGAAGGGGAGACTGCTGGGAATCAGGACTTCCGATGTCTGCTGCAGAAATGATGTACCTGCTGCGGCTGACAGTGGGCAGATGTCTCCTTGCTGAAGCATTTTGGGTTGGAGGGCCCGGATGAAAGCTTCCATCAGTCTTGGGGGCCTCTGCTGGGTGCAGGCCCCGCATGTGGCCCCAGGGCTGTACAGCATAGGGCAGGGGTTCTCAGCTGGCCTGGGGGGTATCCTGCCTGGCGGGAGAAATCTGGCAATACCTGGGGACATTTTTGGTTGTCATGACTGGGAGAAGGGTGGGGGTGTTACTGGCATCTCATGGTTAGAGGCCAGGGGTGCTGCTGAACACCCCACAGCCCCCACACAAAAGAATTATCTCACCCTGAATGCTGCTGGTTCCGAGGTTGAGAATCTCTGTCCTGGTGCTGGATGGTGCTCTCAGGCCTGCCCGGGTTCAGGCTGTGGGACCTCGGGCAAGTTAATTCTTGTGTCTCAGTTTCCTTATCTGTAAAAGGGGGATACACGGTGCCCACCTCATAGGCGGTTGTGAGAATGGAATAATTCACTACATGTAATGTGCTTACCACAGTGCCTGGCACGTAAATTCTCCGTAAATGTTCTCTGCTTTCGTGGTTTATTATTATTAATGACTTATGATCCCTATCTGCCTTCAGAGAGTTCAGTCTAGTAGAGAGACAGACAAATAAGCTATAACTGACAGACTTCATTATATGATTCTGTACGTTCTGGGAACACAGAAGAAGAGCTTCCTGATCCAGAATAGGGAATCAAGGAGGGCCTTTAGGAGGAGGTGGCCCAAGTGTAATCTTGATGGACGAATAATGGCTTGCTAGGAGAAGTGAGGATAGGAGGTTTGGAAGGGAGCTCTAGGCAAGGGGAACAGCATGTACAAAGACATGGAGGCACAGAGGACTTAGAACAGCAACCTCTGAATCCCCTATCAGGGCTTCTACCTTGTTCCTCTCTCTGAATACCGATGCCTTAAGTGTGGGCTAGCTATCTTCCACGGCAGATGAGATGGATTTTACGTGGTCCACTGATGAGTACATTGCATGCAACCAGCACTATTTTTTTTGCAGTGCTACTTTGCTTTGAATGAGTCTGAGGTAGAGTCTCAGTTAGGTGCTACTATGTCTTTAACACCTTTCTTTCTAGCACTTGCCATTCCCTGCCCCCCATCTCCAGCCTTAAAAAAGGTAGGCTTACTGGGGTTGTGGAAATGTTCTACATCTTTATTGTGGTTGTGGTTACAAGGGTGTATAACATTTGGCAAAACTCATCGAACTCTACATAGTCAAAATCTGTACATATAAGTTCTACCTCAATAAAAAGAGAGCATTCAGGGGCAGAAAAAAGGGTGGGCCTCAGAGTAGAGCCTTTGGCCGGCCACAGTGTCTCGAATCTCGGATTTAGTAACTTTTATTTTTATTGTGTTTTTACCCTACCTTCTATTTACGGAGGTGACACAGATTTTCCACTTGTGGTAGTGGTATAAAGTTTCCTTTTAAAATTAAAAAAGTACTGTGTGAGTGAATTTAAATATAGAAATATTAAGTAAATAATATTTACTGGTGGTACATGGATATCGCAAAGATCATGCACGGGGTAAAAAGAGCAAGATTTTTGGGAACCCTTCTGAAAATCTGGTGGTTCTAAGATGAAACTCACGTCACCCAGTGGCTGTGTGGACGTGGCCGTGACCCCGAGGGGCTGGCTGTGAGGGGGACAGTTGTGTAAGGAGGGAGAGCTGAGAATCCTAGCTGCTTATAGAAATGTGTTCACGATGAGCCGTGCGTCTGGGATATTCGCTGTCAAACACCCAGAGAGCCGAGAATGGAATGATGATCGATTACCTTCACATTCCCTGCTTGCTGTGAAACTTTCAGAATCTCGAGAGGAAAAAGAAAACGGAAAAAACTCTGCTGCTTGGATTAATTAAAACCAGTGTAAATGCTTTGGATGCTTTTGCTCAGCAAACGGGCCTTTCTGTTCGGCGTTGCGGCCAGCAAGTGTGAGTGGTGTGTGTTTTCGTGGCCGAGTTTCTGTGACTGTTCACGTCAGGCCTGAGGGGGTGTTTCTGATGAGATGTGATGCAGTTCATCTGATAAGGCCGGAATTTTTGCTAAGAGACTTTTTGTGGTTTGTTGCACTGGTTCACAGGGTAGTGGATTATCAGAATGTTGTCGGATATGGATTTGATGTTGAACTCTCGCTAGATTAAAATTCTACACTCTGTTACCTACCAGGAAGGTGTGCGTGTGTGCGTGTGTGTGTGTGTGTGTGTGTGTGTGTATGCACATAGATACAAGTTGTGATCGACTGCCTCTTCATAAGAACTCAAGACCCTACACACCCCAGCTAGAAAAATCAAAGGATTTCACAGCCAGAAGTGACCAAGGAAACCGATCTAGTTTAGTGCTGTCCTATAAATGGGAAGGCTGAGACATAGAGCCGGTGGGGGACTTTTCCAAGGTCACACAGCTCGGTAGTGGCAGAGTAGGACTAGATCTCAATTTCCTGCTTCTGAAATGAGGGTGTCATTACGGTATACCCTGTCATGTCACCCCGATGCCCCACCACCTTTAAAATAAAATAAAACATGTTTCTTTTGGGAATTGTATTTCTTTTCTCGAGGTCATACAGAAATCAGTCTCCTTTCTGCCATGCTTCTGCCTGATTACTTAGTTGCCCTCCCTGGAGGAAGTCACTGTTACTGTAACTTCCAGAGAGAGCCTGTGTACGCAACCGCTGTGTGTGTGTGTGTGTGTGTGTGTACCTGTGTATACATTCCTCTATCCTGTTTTCATACTGTGCATGTTATATGTACCTTTTCTCCTTTGACACTGTATCTTGTCATTCCAGATCAATGCAGAAAGAACTTTTCCAACCCTTTATCCAGCAGCATTGTATCCCATTGTATGAACAAACCAGAATGCAACCCATCCCCAACTGATAGACATTAGGTTGCTTCCAGTCTTCTGGGATGACAAACAGGGCAGTATTTTTTTTTTTTTTTTAAGATTTTATTTATTTGAGAGAGAGTGAGAGTAAAAGAGAGCACAAGCAGGGGGAGGGGCAAAGGAAGAGGGAGAAGCAGACTCCCTGCTGAGCAGGGAGCCCGATGCGGGACTCGATCCTAGGACCTTGGGATCATGACCTCAGTCAAAGGCAGATGCTTAACTGACTGAGCCACCCAGGTGCCCCCAAACAGGGCAGTATTAAATAATCTTATGCACACTTCATTTGGCACATATGAGGGTTTAGCTGCAGGATAAATTTCTAAAGCAACATTGTTTGGTTCCAAAAATACGTGTGTTGGAATTTTGATAGATATTACCAAGTTACCCTCTGGAGGTTATATCTTTCTACCTTTTGGTTTGGATATTAACATCTTTGAGTAGTAGTTTAAATATTTCATATAGACTTTTGTGAACTCACTTTTAAAAAAATTCATTCAGCCAACCAACAGGTATTTTTTTTGGGGGGGGTCCTGTCCAAGTGCTAGGAATACATTAGGGGGTGAAAGAGTCCTCATAGAATTTCCTGTTGTAGGGGTGGAGCTGGAGGTTGGGAGAGAGGCAGGCAATAAACAACTAAATTCAGAATTACTTAATTGGAATTTTGGGAAGTGTATGGAGCAGAACAGAGAAGCGTGAGTGGGCTCTAATTTAGCCAAGGAGACCAGGAAGCCTTCCCCAGCACATGACACTTTAGCTGGAAGGAATGAGTAGTTTAGTCATGTAGAGAAGGGGCCTGGGTATGGTGGGGGGAGGAGCTGTTGTGACAGAGGGAACGGCAAGCGCAAAGGTCCTGAGGCAGAAAGGAGGTAGGTGCTTTCTAAGAACAGAAAGACAGCCGGTTTGGTTGGAGTCCAGGGAGAGATGTGGGAGGGTAGAGAGAGGCGAGGCCAGAGGTGGCAGGCAGGGCCTGGCCAGGCTGGCCTAGTTGAGGTTGTTCATCTTTACCCTAAGAGCTGTGGGAAGCCATTTCTGGGCTCTCGCCTGGGGTGGGGGCACCATCTGGATCTCATGAGATCAGCTCAGCGAAAGCAGGCAGCATGTAGTCCAGGATGGTCCAGAAAGGGCACCAGGAGGTTGAGGATCATCTTTGTAGCCACCTCGGCTCCCCAGGGCAAGGGCCTGTCACACAACTTTAAGAAGAGTTTCCATTTCTGGCTGGCTGGACCTTGGGCATGCTTCTTCTATTGTTTGCTCACTCACTCAGCAGACGTTTATGGACAGCCTGTGCTAGGTGCCTGGCAAACAGTGCTGAGCCTCAGTAGATACGGTTCCAGAATGGTAGCATGGTGTCTAGTGCATGGGTTGCAAACTTCTGTAAAGGGCCAGATGATCAATATTTTAGGTTTTGTGAGCCATAGACTGTCGTAACTGTCAACTCTACTATTGTAGTGCAAAAACAAGCCATAGACCGTAGGTAAACAAATAGGTGCATGGGTGCATTCCTATAAAACTTTATCTACACACACAGTCTGTGGGCCAGATTTGGCCCAGGAGCTGCAGTTTGCCTGCCCCTGATCTATCAGGATGAGATTCCCTCAACACATAATACCTGATGTGTCGTGAGCTGGTAACAGGTGTTAGCAGAGAAAAGATGGCAGGGGAAAAGGGCAGAGAATGAAAGACACGGGAAGAAATTAAGGGAAGCAGCCATGTGAAGATCTCGGGGGGGTAGAGTTTCCAGCAGAATGAACAGCACTCAAGAACTTCAAGGCGGGAGCTACTTGAAGAATAGCGAAGGGGTTAGCAGGGCTGTTGCTGAGTCAGGGTGGGAAAAAGTGGGGAGGTATGAGTGGTGAGACGGGCCAGGGCTCAGGGACAAGTGTGTTAAGGACTTTAGATCACATCTGGGGCAGCTTTTAAAGTTTTGCAGATGGGCGTTTCGAGAGGCTACCGCGTGGCGAACAGACTGGAGGGGGCGAGGGTAGAAGTGGGGAGCCCAAGGGGGGAGGTGAGTAGGTCCAGGTGAGAGAGGACGGCTCGTGGCTTAGGGCAGAGGGGTTGTGGTGGAGAAGGAGACACACAAACCTGTGGCTTATGTTTTGACAGTAGGGCCATCAGGATTTGCTGTGGATTGGGTGTAAGGTGTGTGAAAGAGAGGAGTCAGGCTGACCCACGCCCCGACAGGGCGCTGGATGAGGGTCAGGGTGGCGGGGAAGAACAGCTCCTTCCCTCCTCACTCAACCCGCTCTCCAGCGTGGGTCCTTTCGAGGTGGCAGCCGAAGGCCGCTACTAAAGAAAAAGATCTTTCTGTACCCCCTGTTTTCAATAGCTTGAGAGACTACAGAACCATGGCTCTGCCTTTTGAGGGCCAAGGGGCTTGTCTATGGGATTTCTCATCTTGCAAATTCTGTGTCTTTGGGTGAATCTCGTCCCCTCCCTGCGCCCCAGCTTCCCCATCTGTAAAATGGCACAAGATGAGACGTGACTCAGGAGTCCTCGTTCTAAATTAAGCCAGTATTTACACAAGGGTGTGAAAGGCTGGGATTTGAACCCAGAGCCCCTTGGACTCCAGAGCCGGTGCAGTCTCCCCCTGCATCCTGTGGCCGCACCATATATGCAGAATGATGACGTAAGCCAGGTCAGTGGTTTCTAAACTGTGGGTCATGACCCACTGGTGGGCCAGGAAATCTGTCGAATAAGTTATGACCAGCATTTAAGCCAAATAGCCCCAGATAAGAGGGAAGAGAAGAGTGTATTGTATGTAGCAGGGTAAGTATCGTTTCGTGAAGCTTTTGTTTCAGTCTCCAGTAAATATGGTGTGAGCTGAGTTGTGAAATGAAATGAATCTCTCCCAAGGGTTCCACAGAACCACAAGTTTGGAGGCCACGGGCCCAGCGCGTCCCGCATGGCTTGGATGAGCTGTGCTCTGTGCACCTGCGCTACAATCTTTCCGCTTTGGTCTCGCTCTTCGAGGAATCTGGGATGAAGTGGCCTCCCTTTCCTCTGGCGAGGGAAGGAGGCTCCAGCTTGGGATTTGGTGTGGTGGGGATTAGAAAAAACAAACAAACAAACAAACCAATCAACCAGGAGACAAAACCCAACCTGTGATTGCTCTGCACGGGAGTTCTGTTTTAGAGGCTTAAAAAGACCCCTCCCTCCCCCCTTCTCTTTCCAGAAGAACCGAATGCACATAAGGTCGCCAGCCCACCCTCCGGACTCGCATATCCCGATGAAGTCCTGGACTATGGCCTCAAGCCATACAGCCCCCTCCCCAGTCTCCCCGGCGAGCCCCCCGGCCGATTCGGAGAGCCCGATAGGGTAGGGCCGCAGAACTTTCTGAGCCCGGCGGCCAAGCCAGCGGGGGCCTCGGGCCTGAGCCCTCGGATCGAGATCACTCCATCTCACGAACTGATGCAGGCAGGGGGCCCCCTCCGCGGGAGAGACACTGGCCTGCTGGGGGAGCAGCCGGCCCCGGCCGGCGCGGCCGCCAGCCCGCGGTTCACGCTGCCCGTCCCCGGCTTCGAGGGCTACCGCGAGCCGCTTTGCTTGAGCCCGGCTAGTAGCGGGTCCTCTGCCAGCTTCATTTCCGACACCTTCTCCCCCTGCACCTCGCCCTGCGTCTCGCCCAATAACGGCGGGCCCGACGACCTGTGTCCCCACTTTCAAAACATCCCTGCTCATTATTCCCCCAGAACCTCGCCAATAATGTCACCTCGAACCAGCCTCGCTGAGGACAGCTGCCTGGGCCGCCACTCGCCCGTGCCCCGTCCGGCCTCCCGCTCCTCGTCGCCTGGTGCCAAGCGGAGGCATTCGTGTGCCGGGGCCTTGGTTGCCCCGCTGCCCGGAGCCTCACCCCAGCGCTCCCGGAGCCCCTCGCCGCAGCCCCAGGACGACGGTGCCCCCGCTGGGTACCCCCCCACGGCTGGCTCTGCCGTCCTCATGGATGCCCTGAACAGCCTCGCCGCGGACTCGCCCTGTGGCATCCCCCCCAAGATGTGGAAGACGAGCCCGGACCCGTCGCCGGTGTCCGCCGCCCCGCCCAAGGCCGGCCTGCCCCGCCACATCTACCCGGCCGTGGAGTTCCTGGGGCCCTGCGAGCAGGAGGAGGGGAGGAGCTCGGCCCCCGAGTCCATCTTGCTGGTGCCGCCCACCTGGCCCAAGCAGCTGGTGCCTGCTATTCCCATCTGCAGGTGAGCGGGCCCGGGAAGCGGTGTGGTCCACGGTTTACTTTTAGGGGACTTCTTCTGGTTAGGGGGCGCTAGACAGAGTTCACGTCCTGGCTCTCGGCTTATGGCCTGTGAGGCCTTGGCAAGGAAGTTAAATTCTCCGAGCTGTGGTTTACCCATCTGTAAAATGGGCCTGAGGGTACCTAACTCACCAGGTGGTGGTCCTGACGATGCAAGCGATCGCTGGTAGGGCACCTGGCTGATTCATTCATTCACAGAACGGGTGTTTATCAGACACCTGCTATGGGCCAGGCACGCACTGTTACAGGTGTTGGGGAGCCGGCGGTGAACAAAATGGGCAAAAATTCCTGTGTTCAGGGAGCTGACATTCTGGGAAGCACAGAGCAAGCCTTAATGTGTGGAATTCGCAGTCCTCTTATAAGAGGACTTGATGATGGTTGGTATCTGCAGTCAGTGATCCGGAGGTCCTAAAAAAAGGAAGCGTGAGCCCTAATCCTCAAGGAGCTTAAAAGAGTGGTAAGCTGAAGAGATGCATGTAGGTGGTCTGTAGGGTCTGTCGGTTCTGGCTCTGAGTCCTGGTTCTGCCGCTCACCGGCTGTGTGATCTGGTGCTGCGCTCCTGCTCTGCCCGTGGCAGGCATCACTAATCATGCAGGCCCTCTTTCTCACTGAGCACCTTTTTGATGCCATTCCCAGGGCAGGCATTGCTAATCAATCAGGAACCCCTTTCCCACTGAGCACAACACTAAACCTTGGCTCATTCCCTATGAGATGAGGATGGTAATAGTCCCACCTCAGCATGGTTTTTTGGTTTTTGTTTTTTTTTGCAAGGATTGGGTGAGAGGATATATATCAAATTCTTGGCACGGAGCCTGCACAAAGTAAGAGTGCAAAAAAAAAGGGGGGGCAGCCATTATTTTTATAGGAGAATTGTCTTATTATTATGGGGGAAGCACTTTAGAGAGTGCTTTCTCATCAGTGAGACTTGTCCTAGGAGATTGAGCTCCCGATGATTGTTAGAGGAATGACAGTTGACAGTGATCATCACCAGTATTTAAGGATGCTTGCTGTATGCCAGGCATGATCCTAAGTATTCTGTATGTACTATTTCATTCTTATATAAACGTGGCTGGCGTTATTTTTTATTTTTAAAAGATTTTATTTATTTCAGAGAGAGAGAGCGTGTGTGTGCACAAGCAGGGGAGAAGGGCAGAGGGAGAGGGAGAGGCAGACTTCCCGCTGAGCAGGGAGCCCGATGCAGGGCTCAATCCCAGGACCCCAGGATCATGATCTGAGCTGAAGGCAGACGCTTAACCCGCTGAGCCACCTAGGCGCCCCTGGCTGGTATTATTTTTATCTTCATTTTGATGCTAAGAAAAATGAGGCTCACAGAGGTTAGAAGCAGATGATATTCCATCAAAATGAGGGTAAAAATAATCCCAACACTTTGAAAACCATGAGGTAATGGTAATAACATGAGGCTGTAGATTCTTTTTTATTTTTATTTTTATTTATTTTTATTTATTTTTTTTAAGATTTTATTTATTTGACAGAGACAGAGATAGAGAGAGCAGGAACACAAGCAGCGGGAGTGGGAGAGGGAGAAGCAGGCTTCCTGCTGAGCAGGGAGCCCGATGTGGGGCTTGATCCCAGGACCCTGGGATCATGACCTGAGCCGAAGGCAGAAGCTTAATGACTGAGCCACCCAGGCGCCCTGTAGATTCTTTTTTAAAAAATTTTATTTATTGTATTTATTTTTATTATTTTTTAAAGATTTTATTTGTTTGAGAGAGAGAGGAAGCGCATGAGCAGGGGGAGGGGCAGAGGGAGAGGGAGAAGCAGACTCCCCTCTGAGCAGGGAGCCTGATGTGGGGCTTGATCCCAGGACTCCGGGATCATGACCTGAGCTGAATGAAGGCAGATGCTTAACGGACTGAGCCACCCAGGCGCCTCTATTCTTTTCTTTTTTTTTTTAAGATTTATTTATTTTAGAGTGGGGGAAGGGGCAGAGGGAGAGAATCTTCAAGTAGACCCCCCGCTGAGCAGGGAACCCCTCGTGGGGCTCCATCCCAAGACCTCACGAGATCATGACCTGAGCTGAAACCAAGAATCGGATGCTCAACTGACTGAGCCACCCAGGTGCCCTGAGGCCCTAGATTCTTCAAAGCATGTTTGTTTTTAGCAAATGGAAACTTTTTTTTTTTTTTTTTTTGGCAAATATTAAATTGAATACCAAAATAGATTGTGGTGGAGCTGTTTCGACTGATGGGATGAGAGTAGACAAGAGCTCTGTCCACCGGGCCTTGCTTATCCCACCCACAGACCGACCTGGACCACGGGGAGCTTCAGTCTGGCCCCTCCTCCAGACAGTTCTGAGAACACTGGTGCCATGATAGGTTGATTGGTGTTCCTTAAAAAAGGAGTTTCTGAGTTTAACAGAGTTAAACAGGTATCCTGATCCAGGGGCCACTCCCAGCTGTGGACAGAACAGGCAGTGATTTCAAAGGCCATTTGGCCATGGAGTTACGAGTTCTGTGACCAAAGTTGTATGGAGCCACCTTAGGAAATGCTGATTAAGGCCAACCCCGGTTCAGGTTGAGAAACCTAGGTTTGGCGAGGTGAGGGGACATGCCCAGGCTCACCCAGCTTGTTAATGACTGCGTTGGAAACTTAGAACCTCGGGTTCTTGACTCCTCCTTGTTCTCTCTGCTTCAGATCAGTCTCCAGAATGTGATTCATGTAATGATTGAGATTGGAGAAGAACATTGGCTCAGTCATTAAGTGTCTGCCTTTGGCTCAGGTCATGATCCCAGGGTGCTGGGATCGAGCCCCACATCGGGCTCCCTTGTTCCTTGGGAAGCCTGCTTCTCCCTCTCCCACTCCCCCTGCTTGTGCTCCCTCTCTTGCTGTGTCTCACTCTGTCAAATAAATAAATAAAATCTTAGGGAAAAAAAAAAGGATCATGCTGCATATGTCTGAGACTTTACTGTTTATAAAGACTTTATCATTTCTCCTTCCATCTCCATTCTGTGGCTGGATCTGAATGCTAGTAGCTCTGAATGCTAGTAGAGTACTTTAGTCCCTACAAGTGCTAGCTTGTGCCAGCCAAGGAGATATTTGTAAGAATTTTCTGTGAGATAGAGGGGATAGGGTGTTCAGGGAAGTCTCATGATAATATTTGTCCCAGGGTGTGCAGAGCAGAGGGCTGAAATTCACATGCAGCATTTCACGTTGGCTCTGATGGTCTAATTCTTAAGATTGTAATGAAGTCATCAAAGACTTATTCTGGAACCAAGGAAAATTTGAAGTTGATACTTAGAGATATCCCACTGGATCTTCTACTCCTTGATTTTTTTTTTTTTTTTTTGATACTTCAAAAGATAATATAGGGGTGAAGTGATTTTTTTATGAGCTTTATTTTGCAAACTTAAAAAAATTTCACTTGCATACGTAATGAGAGTACAAGTATTTGACACACACAGCATCTTGGCTGCAGGCAGAAGCTGAAGGCATGTTGGCATTGAAACTAAGGTGGACACTAAGGATAAGGGGGGCTTCGGGAGGCAACTAGTTGCAAAGAAGAGCTGGAGCTTTGCTTGCATAGTGAGGATATAATTTTAAGTTGGATTGTATGGTCAAGTTGGGCTCCAGCAGTGATGGAGTTCATGGGGTGCCACTCCCCCGCATCTCCCCTTGGTACTGCTGTGATGGAGAAAGGATGGAATTGGTTTCATTGCAAGTGCTTAACTAAGTCCAGTTGATAATGTCAGCTTTTAGCAGCTCTGGGCTTGTTTAGTGGAAAAGAAGGTGCTGATTGGATTAACGATTGGTGCCATATGTGCAAAATCAGGACACAGTGACACAAATCCATGTATTTGCAACTTTGAAGCTACTTTGATTTTTTTTTTTTAAAGATTTTCCTTATTTGAGAGAGAAAGTGAGAGAGAGAGCATGAGAGTGGGGAGAGGGAGAAGCAGACTCCCCACTGAGCAGGGAGCCTGATGTGGGACTCAATCGTGGGACTCCAGGATCATGACCTGAGCCAAAGCTGATGCTTAACAGACTGAGCCACCCAGGTGCCCCTGAAACTACTTTAAATATAAGGGCTTCTTTGAAATAAAACTGCTCATTTATTCATTCATGTATCCATCCAGCCATCTACCCATCTACCCACTGAATAGTCACTGAGAACCTATCAAATGTCAGGTATTGCTCTAGAGTCATTCTATAAGTGAGAGATTTTCTTGGCCCTATTTTAAATAAATTAGTAAGATAAGAGGTAGTGTAGACATGTGCATGGAGCACTAGACCGAGAGTCAAGACATATAAGTTGCAGCCTTGGTGTGTCTTGCTTTGTAATCCTGGGGAAATGTCTATGTTCTCTGAGGCTCTGAAGGAATAGTTTAGATAGATCATTAAGGCCTCAGTCAACTCTTAAATGACATAATTCTAACCATATATCAAGTACCTGTTGGATGTGCTGGGTAGGTTTAAGATTCTATAGGGGGGCGCCTGGGTGGCTCAGTCATTAAGCGTTTGCCTTCGGCTCAGGTCATGATCCCAGGGTCCTGGGATCAAGCCCCGCGTTGGGCTCCCTGCTCCACGGGAAGCCTGCTTCTCCCTCTCCCACTCCCCCTGCTTGTGTTCCCTCTCTCACTCTCTCTTTGTCAAATAAATAAATAAAATCTTAAAAAAAAAAAAAAAGATTCTATAGGAAAATAAAACTTAAGGCATGTCATTACAACTTCAGATGTAAAGGCATATATATCTAATACTATAACCACAAGTAATTTAGATTGTCTATAGGAGATAATTATTTATTTGAAATATGCACTATATATAGGGAAACATAATTATAGCCTAATATTTATTTGAGGAGTTATTGTGCTAAGCTCTTTATATGATCTCAGGATCCCCATTTCTTAGTTGAGGAAACTAAGGCCTAGGGAGGGGAGGCATCTGCTCAAAGTAGTTAGAGGTGGAGCTTGGACTTAAACTTGGGTGGGTAACTCCAGTCATGTTCTTGACCTTTACTCTTCCTTTAAATTTAGGGGTCTCTAAATTTAGCCACATCTCTATGGTTAGATGTTCTATACTTGCTGTGATAAGCAATGCCTATGACTGGAAATGGTCTCTCCCTAGAATTAGCTTTTAATTGAAAGCATTGGACTTGGAAATAAGAGCTGATATAACCCTCCAGTGCCATCTGGTCCATTTGTTATGTTATTATAAGACACTGAAGATAGAGGAGGTGAGGTTACTTGCCTAAACTAACATGGCCCATTAGTGACACACGTGGGCTCCTGATTTCCACTTCAGTGTACCTTCTCCCACACTTATTCCTTTGGAATGGGAGAACATTCTGGGAAAAGGGTGATTTTTAGAGGTAGGAGGTGGTACTCTTCAAAATTCCCAGAGGAAAAGAAGTTATAGCAGTTAGAAATATGCTAGAATTCACGTGTCATGAAGTTAGCTTCATAAATGGAGATGTCAGTCGCACTGTTGTCATCAAAGATGGAAGAGAAAACCAAGAAAAAGATCTCTACCTTGTGAAGTGTCCTACCTATCCTTTCTGAGAAATATGTGCTTTCCAACAGCCAGTATTTTACTCATATACTCACTGGACATGATTTTTCCAGAAAAGGGACCATTTACATTTATTGTACAGGTTGACAAGTCCTGATTTCTCGTATACATGACTGATTCTATTTCCTCCTTCAGCATCCCAGTGACCGCATCCCTCCCTCCGCTTGAGTGGCCACTGTCCCACCAGTCGGGCTCCTATGAGCTGCGGATTGAGGTGCAGCCCAAACCACATCACCGGGCCCACTATGAGACCGAAGGCAGCCGAGGGGCTGTCAAAGCTCCAACTGGTGGCCACCCTGTCGTTCAGGTATGGACTTGAATTCTTTTCCTTTTGGTGTCCTTCATTTGCCAGTAGGTGAGCTACTTCTGCTCAGCCACTGCCTGTTGCTTGTTGGGTTGTCGTATGTGTCTTAGCCTCTTATTTGTCTGACGGATGGGAAACTTGAGATGGAATTAGTATCAGAAGCTGGTCCAGTTACTCAGAGGCTAGAGGAGAAAGTCTTCCTGAGCTGGATAAGGATAGAAATGATATTCTTGCTCAAGCTACTTCTTCCCTTCTCTTTCTGATGGAAAAATTGCTAGATTTTGCAGAGATTTGTGTATTGACAGAAGGTTTCTGCAACCATTATTTTGTGCTTAAATTTCAGATGTGAGTCCACTGAGAAAATTCCATACACTCTTGTAAAATATAGAAAACTAGGAGAAAATTAAAATTACACATAAAATAACTATTAGCATTTTATATATTTATTGTTGCCTTTTCTATGCACAAACATGGCAATGTCTGTTAATGTACATTCATATGCTTGATGTTACAGTGGTTGGTACTCTGCTATTTTTATATTATACCATGAGCATTTCCTCCTGTTTTTTTCTTAATCGTTATCTTTTTGTCTGTGGCTTTTGATTTAACCTCAGACTTTTTTTCCAAATAAGTAGAGACATGTGCATTTTTCTGCAAAATAGAGTTGAAATTATCTTTCTTAATTGCGTAATCTGTTCAACCCGAGACTGCTGATTGGTGCTCACCAACGAACTCAATTAAGCAGAACCTTCAATACATATAAATTTACCTTTTATTTGTATTTACCTTAAAGTGGATGTATTCTATGATAAGAATTATATGATGTGTTAGAACGCTCTAGAGAGGTTAACAATGCAGATGCCTAAGCATCACCTGAGACTACTTAATGAGAAACTATATGAGTAGAACTCAGACAAACAAAAAACACAAACCCCCAAACCCTGAAATCTCCACAGGTGCTTTCAGTGTATACACCTGGTTAATGAATTTTATGATAATATTAGGAACTTATAAATCCTGACAGTTGCTTTTTCTAGAGCTGACATCATAGCTATTTTGGGATCTGTGTCTATTCCTTGCTTCTTTTCCTTGACCATGAGCCACGTTTTCCTCTTTTTTTGCATGTCTAGTAATTGTTGATTATCTTCTGATGTTGGGATGATAATATGTATACTGGATATTATAAAGACTCTGGATTTTGTTATCTTCCGTGGAAGGCAGTTCAGTAACGGGCTGATCACTGTGAACTTGTGTGGACTTGAGTTTACATTTTGTGAGGGTAGACCTGTGGGAAGCCCGAGATGTTTCCCGTGCTCCCTCCTGCGTCGATTTCATTGAGACTTGGTTTTAGATTCTGTCAGGGCAGGTCTGGGGAAGCCTTTCTCTAAGGTGTACCCTTATTTCTAAGGCATAACCTTTTTGGATGCTTGGTGGGGGAGGTGACTCCACGCTGGTGGTATGGAAGCTGTCCTCAGGTGGAGAGCTAGAGTGAATGTATGCTCAGCTCCTGTGTTTCCTTTTCCCCAGTGACCACAGTCTTATGCTGCCTGCCGTCTAACGCCTGACAACAGTTGCCTTGTATAGGTTTGTCCTGACTTAACGGTTGTTGATGGTGGGAGGGCTGGTCTGGTACCATTTACTCTGTCATGCATGAAAATGGCTTTTTCTGGGAAAGGAAGTCTTTATGTGATTATTGATCTAGGCTTATTGATTCTAGGAGGGGACTTCCGGCTTGGAGGGTGGCGTTAGTCTGTGGATTGGAGTCGAAGCCTTTAGTAGTGATGGAAAAACTCAAGGCAGATTGGAAGGGGGATTTAGGGGCTTGTCTGAGGAGGTTACTATTGCAAAAGCAGGCCAGGAGACTCGGGAAGAAGCTAGACTTGAGAATGGTCCCAAATGTACTTCTTTGTTCAGTCAACCCATTCAACAAATGGATTCATTCTGCAAGTATATGTTGAGCCCCTTCTTTTTGCCATATGCTGTTTTTGATACTAAAATACAATGAATAAAAAAGAAGTTATGCTCTCTTTCTTCATGGAGCTTATGGTCTAGGGTGAAAGAGTTATTGACTAAGTAGTCATAAATGATAAAAGTACAAAAGGTGACAAGAAGCATGAAGGAAAAGAACATGAGGTTCTGGGCGTGTAAAATGGAGGAGCCAATGAAAACAAGGGAAGAACATCTGCTAAGATTTCCCTGAGAAGGAGCCTGGTGCTGAGGATGCATCAGGGGAACAGCACGTGCAAGGGCCCGGAGGTAGAAGGAAGCAGAGAGAACCACGTCAGAGAAATGAAGGAGGCCAGTGTAACCGGAGCAGGAAGCCAGAGGGAGGGGGAGAGAGGTAGGCAGGGGCCAGAGCCTGCAGGGCCTGGGTAGCCAGGGGGGTAGAGTTTGGCTTTATCCTGAGATATGAGAAGCAGGAAAGAAACATGATCTGATTTAGGCTTTGATAAGACCCGGCTCTGATTGCTCCATTGGAGTAGGTAGGAGCTGAGATCAGGAGAGAGCAGGCTCTGTTCATGGTCTCTGTCCTCTTAGGGCTGGGCGGTATCTCCAGTCTCTGATCACTCATCATACGTGGGTTGAGCACTGCTGTGGCACGGTTCTAGATTCTGAGATATGGTATGAACAAAACAGCGAGAAATCCTCGGTCTCATGAGCTTACAGTTCAGCAAAAGGATAATAATAGTGGTTAACATTCAGCATGCATTTACTGTGGGCTAGACCCTCTTCCAAGTGCTGTATGTGCTGACTTATTCAATCCTCAAAGGAGCCTTAGGAAGCAGGTTACAGTTAGGTCAAGGAGATGTCAAGGAACTTGTTCAGGGTCATAGCTGTCCAGTGGGCCTGGGATTTGGACCCCCAGGTCCTGCTACACACAATGTTCCTGATTTTTCATGTCTCTCTGCAGACCATCTTTCCTTGACTTCTTACTCTTATGAGGCTGAGAAAGCCCGGTGGAAAACTGCCCACACCTCCTGCCTATCAGTTTTATGTGTTGTCCCGGCACCAGCTCATTGGGGCCCAAATGGCGATTTCTTAGGGAGATTCTAATTGGCCCCGGTTGGGAAGGCCCACTGGTTTAGGTGGCTTGGCCAGAGAGGTTAGACCATGTGCAATGGTAGGCTCTGCTCACCCTTTCATCTAGGGCCGGGACCATGGAAAGTTCCAGAGAAGGGAATGAGTGGGATGTACAATACAAAAGACCCTGCTGAACTGTGCTTGAAGTTCATGCCCCTCCTTCTGACAGCCCCCAAGGATCCGTCCCTCTTCTTGCTTGTAACTGAAAAACCCAGTGCCTGACTTAAAAGTTTGTAGCCACATTCTCTAAAGATACAAAGTGAAGTATTTAAAAAAAAATCATTTGAATAGATTGTGTTCTCTTCAAAATGCAATGTGCTAACCACTGATTTTTTTTAGCATAGTAAATCAGTTTTTAGAAAACTTCTTTGAAAAATGAAGTGAAGAGGGGACTTAAGACAAGTGCTCTTACCCCTTAGGTAGGAGTGAAAACCCCTTTCGAAATCTGGAGGGTTGCCCTTTCGTTCCCAGAAAAGCAGCGAAGCCCTGTTTTGTACCTTGCCTAGATGCTTCTGCTGGTTTCTCTCTTGATCTGTCTCTCTTTATCTCTACATCTGTTTCTATTTCTGTACTGTACCATGGCTCCTTCCCCCCCTCAATGATTGGTCCCCAACCTTCTCTTTTTTATTTACCACACTATAAAACTTCATTTTTTTTGTATGCCTCATGGTTTTATGCTCCTCTTTATATGAAAATAAAATGAGCACAAGATCATTTCATTCTTTCTTTACATAGAAAATTAAAAACTTAGGGGCCCCTGGGTGGCTCAGTTGGTTAAGCGACTGCCTTCGGCTCAGGTCATGATCCTGGAGTCCCGGGATCGAGTCCCGCATCGGGCTCCCTGCTCAGCAGGGAGACTGCGTCTCCCTCTGACCCTGCCCCATCTCATGCTCTCTCTCTATCTCATTCTCTCTCAAATAAATAAATACAATCTTTAAAAAAAAAAAAAGAAAAGAAAAGAAAATTAAAAACTTAAGCATGGGCCACCTTTAGCTGGTTTTGTTTTGTATGTCCCTTAGCCTTGGAGGAAAGTTTGCTCCAAACCTTAAATGCTTTCAGATCTCATGACTCCTTCATTTGGCAAATATTTTGTTGAGGACTTGCCGTGTGCCAGGCACTGTGCTAAGTGCTGATAATATGATGATGGGGGAGATAAATACAGTTTCTGCCCTGACGGAGCTCAGGGAGTGCTAGAGATACAAAGTCGACCAGAATGGTTTGGTGTGACCATTGCTGAGATGTGGGTGAGTCCAGGAGGCAGAGGACTGCAATCTGGAATGACACCTGGACTCTAGGGCAAGACAGGATGACTGATTAGGAGCCTGTCTGTTGGATTTACAATGTGGGGGTAACTACTTCAACAGAACCAACCATGCCAAGAGAGTACTTGGAAGATCTGCTGTAGAAGGGAGTCTGGCTGAGGATGTGACTTATCAACTGGGACCTAGAGCAGGTGACAGAGCCAGCAAAGAGGAGTGATGCCCTTCCTCTCTCTGTTTCTCTAGCTCTCTGGGTAGGGGTGGGCGAGTGTTCCTTGCACAAGGTACAGCGTGTGCAAAGGTCCTGAGGCAGGGAGCAACTTGGTGTGTCTGAGGAACTGAAGGAGGGCCAGTGTCACTTGAGTTTAGCTTGGGGGGTGATGGGTTGGCAGGACCATGCTGTGCAGGACTCATTAACCAAGGGGAGGAGCTTGAGTTTTATTCCAGGGGAAGGGGAAGGGAGTGACGAATTTTGAGTGGAGGAAGAAGGTGATTCTAATTTATTATTTCTAGGATCATTTGGGCTTCTTTCTAGGGAGTGGGTTAGAAGGGGTAAGGGAGGAAGCAGGGCGATGAATTTGACTGATTGGGGCAGGGGCCAGGTGAAGATCAAGCTGAGGAGGACAAGGGGGCAGTGGGAGGGGAGAGGTGGGGAGGGACTCTATGGTGTGACCTTCAAGACTCAGTTGCTGGCTTCCATATGGGAGGGGAAGGGCACCTGGGTACAGGATGGTGTCACGTGCCACGTGGGGAGACTGGGGAAGGGATCATTTTCTTAGGGGAAGATGATGACTTCAGTTCGGGGTATAGGAAGTTGGAAGGGCTTGTGAGGTGTCCAAGTAAAGATGTCAACAGGCAGTTGGACTTAAGAGCCCAGAGCTCGGAAGCCAAGTATGGGACTTTCTACCTCTCAGGCCTATGGAATGCCACAGGATCACGTGTGCTGTCACTAGAAGGCTTAGCACAGATCCACTTGGAAGGGTTTATTTCCCACACCCTAATAGGAACCTGCGTCTCTCCAGAAGCAATGGACTAAGGAGAGAACCAAAGAAGATGGAGAAACAGGATCACGAACTGACAAGCCGGTGGGGGCCAGGCAGTGAAAAGAAATGGCCAAATTGGCCAAAGGTCAGGAAGCACTAGGGAGTGGTGGGGAGCAGGGCACAGCAGAGAGCAGAGTGTGTGCCTCATCTGCAGGAGGCAGCCACTATTCAGCCCTCCTTGGTTGTACCACGTGGGAATGGGGGTCCCAGCATGGCCGGGTTTTAGAGGTTTTCTTCGGGAGAAGCTAGGAATCTGAATTTCCGTGTTGAAATTTCTGGTTATTAACTGTTGGCTACTAAGTCAAACTTTGGGTTCGATTTGGCTCCAGGCAAATATCCTCAAGTTCATATATCTGGGGGTAAATAAGGTCTGCGCTACTTCAAGTTTTATCAAATAGAAAAGGAGATAAGAGAGAGACTATATTTATACGATTTCTAAGAATTGTCTGGTTGTGGAAGGAGCACTGTGAGCAGCCAGGTCCATGTTGTTTCTTTTATAAAGCTTTAAATCCCATTGAAATAGAACAAGCTTATGGTTCTTTCCCAGGAGCCGGGGAATCTTCATTCTCTGGCCTGACTTTGACTGGCAAGGAGCAGATGAGAAAGGGAACTGCAGAGGAGAAAGCGCCATGTGCCCTTTGGCAGAACCCAGCAATCCTTTCCTGGTTCTGGTTCAGGGCAGGATGCAGGGATCCTTCGGTGGACAGAACTTCCATGCCCAGGCTGCTTTGCAAAGTTGGGCTTTAAGCATTTCCACAGCTCCTCAGCTTATGGGATCTCCTAATACCCCAGCTGACCTTGGCCTGCGTAATGTCCTTTCCGTGCCTGCTTGCAGACCCTTTAAGCATATTCCTGCAAAGAAATTCCTGGTAGAGGACGCTTTGTCACATTCCTTATCCATCCTGGTGCTGGGGGCTTTCAAGATACATGCTTACCACTCTCTGGGGCTTGTTTTCAGCTGAAAGAATCCTCGGAAAGGCATCCTTTCAGTTAGACAGCAATCAAAATGAGAAGGTGTAACCATAGTACACACCTCCAAAGACAATTCTTTCAAATGGATGTTCAGACATATGGAAAAAGCATAGGGAGTCCCTTTACGAGAAATTCCTTACAGATGCAGAAACCAGATCTGTGTTTCATGCCGGGTAAGAGTGACGAGCTTTGCAGGGCGGGGAGCCGGAGGCCAGGGGTGCACCTGTCCACCTGACTCCCCCCCACCCCCCCCACCCCGCCCCCATCCAGAGAAAGCCAGTCAAGTCTCCAAGCTTTCATCTCCTAAAACGGATTGCAAGGCTGTGATTTTCATCCTGTCGGATTTTAGCCTTTATCCTCCTTCTGTGACTCACTTTAAATTATATCTCTGAGAGGACAGAGAGAAGCCAGGTGGAGTTTTCTCCTTACCAGGCGAAGCCGCAGTCCTGACAATGAGCAGCGCCCCTTTGGCGATGGGCTGCACACGTGGGCTTCTATTTGACTAACCAGATGTGCTCAGTGAGGCTCCCCCCTCCCCCAACTTCTTAGACATGAAACAGGAAGCAGGTCTTGCAGATGCTAATTTGTCTAGAAGCTGCTGTGTTTGCTTCTTCAGAGGGTTCAGTCCGACCCTCTGGGGAGGGAAAGCACAGAGGGGTGGCTCAAGTTTCTGAGGAGGAGAGTGTGTTCTGAGATCCCGAGAGGCTCCTCTGCTCATTCATCCATTTGTCTGAAAGATTTACCAAGCACCTTCCATGTGCCAGGCACGGTTCCAGGCGCTGGGACTGCGGCTGTGAACCAAACCGACGAAGATCCCCTGCCCCCGCGGGGCTGCCGTTCTGGCTGTGGAGAGACAAACAATAAATCTAAGAAGTAGGAAGGTTAAATAGTATGCTGGAAGGTGATAGGTACGATGGGAAAGACTGTCAGGCCAAGGGGAATTGGGAGGGGTCAAGAGGCCTTACTGAGCAGGTGGCTCCAGAGCAAAGGAGGAGAGGAAAGAGGAAAATGTGCAGGGATCGTGGCTGAGGGCTCTGGGCTGAGGGGCTCTCTGGGCCCAGCTGGCCCGGGCTGGGAACCCAGAGGTGGCCGGAGGCGCAGGGGTGAGGAGGCGCAGGGGTGAGCCGGGAGGGACGCGTAGGAGACGGAGGCCCAGAGGAACGGGGAGGGGCAGATTCGGGCTTTGGACGCTGAGGACTTTTGTTCTCTGGGAGGTGGGAGCCGGGAGGGCTGGGCTCTGACTTAGGGTGTAGCACCAGCCCTCTGGCTGCTGTGTGGGTGAGAACAGGCTGCAGGGGGGGCCCAGGGAAGAAGCAGGGACCGGGTCGGGGGCTGCAGCTGTAGTCCAGGTGAGAGGGGGAGAGCGGCTGGACCGGGCTTGGGGGCGGAGGGCATGAGAAGTGGTTGGATTGTGGGTATATTTGGAAAGCTGGGCTAACTGGTTTATTTGAGAGATTGGCTCTGGTCGAGAGGCATGGGTGTGGCTGTAGTCTCGGGAAAGGCCGGAGTCCCCAGGGCTGCGCGACCCCGCCAGTCCCCACGGAGACCTCACCGACTGTCAGAGGGAAGACCCCTTCTAGGGGTGGCCTGACCCAGCCTTTTCGTGTGAAGGTGGGGCCGGGGCAGGGTGGGGATGCTGACGCCAGCTTTTGGAGGAGCCATCCTTACCGGCCGCCCCTTGCTTATACCAGTCTCTCGATCGTAACGCTGGCTGTTCATTTAAAAACTCTGAAGAGCGCAGTCCAAACCAAGGGCATCTGTGGGCCAGATGTGGTCTGTGTGTGACCTCGAGTGGTCAAGGAGGCTTTGTGAAAGAACAGAGACGGGTGCTGGCTTCCAGGGGTGAGCTGGGTGGAGGAGAGGGGGGTGTCCAGGGCGGGGCCGGCCAAGGTGTGGGTGTCAAGCAGGGGCGGGGTTGGGTGATATATTGTGTGCACAGTTGTGTGCCAAATGCACTCCGATGGTAAGCAGGGTGTGCTTTTGGTTCACACTAGAAGATACATAGTCATGAATCAATGAGACATTGCCCCTGGGTGTAGGGAGAAAACAGAAAGCTTCCGGAATCTTGGAGAAAGAGTTGTCCCATAAAGAGTGATTAAGTCTGAGGCTTGCAATATGTCTGGCAAGCAGTGGGGACATATAAGGGAAACTTGATGTGTTCCCCAAACAACTTTTTGGGTCCCTCCTATGGGCCGGGCACTCTGTTGTAACAATGAGAGCCGCTGGGCACTTACTGTGTACTTTCCTTAGAGTGACCTACTTAATCTTTGCAGTGATGCCATGGAGTGTAGGTGGTAGAATTACTACTCTCCTTTTACAGACAAGGAAACTGGGACACAGAGAGGTTAAGCAACTTGCCCAATGTCACCCAGCTGGTAAGCGGTGGCGTTGATTTGGACATAGAAGGCCGGAAGCCAGAGCCTACACTTAGCCATTGGTCTGCACTGCGTCTGGGAAGCAGGTGGCTAGGAACAAGGCAGTCCTAGCATTCTTTAGCTTTGGGACTCTGCGTCCAGGCTGGGCGGCAGTTTCTTCAGTTGTAAAGTGATGAAGACTGAATCTTTCAGATTATTTGTTTTGTTGTGTCAAGAGTCATGAGGATGCTAAACCCAAGTGTCCAGCATGATCTTTGGGACAAAGCAGGCATTTAATCTGCTGTTCTTTTTGTTGAGAAGTATAGCGATCAACTTGGATCTGGGATCTTCTGAGCTGTGCTAGCCTAAGATTAGATGCTGGTGTCCGTTCAGGCTTTTTCTGGTGCAGTGAACCAAATCTGAGACTCCTCTAGGGTACCGTGAGCACTTGGAGGGTTGTTTATTTATACACTGTATGTTATGTATATGATCTTACTTCATCCTTGCAGCCACATAATGAGGTGGGGCTGTTATTCCCATTGTACAGGGGAATAGAGAGGCGCAGAAGCTAACTAACATCTTGGAATCTTGGAGAAAGAGTACAACTAGCGTACTGCCCTGACCTTGGCTTTTAGCTCCTGGGTTCTCATCTTTCCACTTCCCTATCCATTCATCCCTCACCTGCTCGCAGCCAGCCCCGCACGAAGCCCCAGCACAGAGCACTGCAGCTGGGGTTAATGCGAGGGTAAGACGGGCCGAGGCTGAGCAGAGGCTCCTCGCAGCGGCTTTGGGCAGAGCCCTGGGCCAGTGTTGGGCATCCAGGTCCCACCCTTGTCTTCACTCTCTCCGCTGAGGGACCCCGAGCGAAGCGAAGGTTTTCTCTGGGCCTGTGAGAAAGGAGACTTCTGCTGGAGGTGGATTTTCAAGCACCCGCCGGCTCCCATGTGCCACGAGGAGGGAGGGAGGGCACGGCTTCTCGCAGGGGCCCACTTCCCTTTGCCATTCTCCAGACCCTGGGAGACAGTGGGGAGGTTCAAGCCACTTGTTCTGAGCCTCCTGGAAGACTGTGGGCTGACTCTGCCCACACCCATGTTATTTATTGAGCGCTTGCTATGGGACAAGCATGCCCCATGGGCTGGCTCCGGCAGGAATGCTCTGTGCAGGGGGAAGGAGGCTCAGAGGCGGTGAGTGCCTTCTCCAAGGAGCCCATGGTCATTAGCGACCCTTGACTGAGCTTTCCCTATGTGTCAACTGCAGGAGGTCGTGCTGCTATGATTAACCTCAGGTACAGAGGAGGAAACTGAGGCTCAAGGTCACACAGCTCACCGGAAGGGATGATACCCACGCCTATCTCCTCGGGTCTTTGCAGAGAGTCAGTGACCCGACAGGGTGAAGTGCATAGAGAAGGGCCTGGCACCCCACAGGTGCTCGGTGTGCGCTTATTGTTCCCGTTTCCTATTATTGTTTTTTTTTTTTTCTCCGTACCATCCTGTTAGGGCGAAAAAGGGAGCATTTGTTCTTACATGGAAGTTTTGATTTCATGCCGCGGTCCCGGAGCCAGGATGGACAGGAGTTAAACACCACCCGTACGGGTGACATTAGTGCCCGCCATTCATTGTGCACGGGCTCTGTGCGAGCTCAGAGGATTCGCTCAGGGCCATGGGGTCTGGATGTGGCAGGACAGAATTTAAAAGCACATCTGTGGAGCTGCTTGGCCGGACCTTTCCCACTGTTCTCTGTCGTCCTCGGGCCCAGTGCTTAGGGGTTAGCTCCTTCTGAACATTCTGACACAGGTTTGAAAAAGTTTGTGTGTGTGTGTATGTATACATATCCGTAGACAGGCATATAGAAATTAAATATATTCATAAGTATACACACATACGTATGTATATATAGACATTATATGTGTGTGTGTATATATATATATATCTGTGCATCAGATACACCCATACATACATACTTTTCTGGGTCATTCCTAAGGGCTCTTATTGTTACTTAAATATTTTGAAAAATTCAGGAAATAAATCTAGTTTGGTTGAGCATCAGGTCAACTTTTTCCCTTGTCAGGTGGCTCAGGCTCCTGCCTTCCATGGTGTCCGGCTTCTGCCCTCCCAGTTTTGGCCACGGCAGCCAACAGGCCCCTCCCAGGTGCAGAACAACAGCCTGCTTGTGGGTGGTACGGTCTCCCAGGGTGTACACTTCAGGGGACACTCCCACCTGTCCTGGTGTGAGGGCCTGGAGCCTGACAGGCCTACGGGTACATTCACTGTGTGGCCCCTTAGGGCATTTGAACTTAACTCTTGATAGCAAGAAAGGCATTTCTGCTGGTTTAAAAGACATCTCCACTCCATGACATTCTTTTTCCAGATGGGGTAGCCTACACCTGGGATTTGAGACTTAGCATCTCTGGGGAGTGGGGGCAGGGGGCTAGCTCCCATGTGCAGACCTTGATGATCAGACCTGTGTTAGCTGGTCACGGACCTCCCTGTCCACCCTGACGCTTCAGCCTGAGTCGTTCTCACTGTACCAGTGCTGTGATGGGGAAGAAGGATAACCTGACCTCCTGAGGCCTCAGTTTCCCCACTGGCAAATTGGACAAAATGTTGCTTATAGGATCTCTAGAGGAAGATTTCTGTAAGACAATTAGCACAGTACTAAGTGTCAACTTCCCTGGTTTCTTTTATAAATTAGTTCTGGGGAGGAGATGCATTCACCTGGTGTACCATTGGGAAGGTACTAGAGACGTGTAGGGCAAGGCCTCCCTCCCATCCTATACCTGAGCGGCCACCTCCTCTTCCCGACGTCCCAGTGTCACCGCTTCTTGAATATCCTTCCGAGAGGGGGTCTGTGTCCTTGTGATTCTAGCCATTGTTGTCACTGTCCTCATCCACAGTGGCATATTCATTTCTAAAGGACTTGGCAGAATGTCCTGTGCATTTTAAATCCCCAATAAATGATCAAGGCAGTTATTACTGAGGAGCTTCAAAAGGCTTTGCATTTCAGTTTCCCAAATAGGAAGTGAAGCTGAGTTGATCTTTTTGGCATCACATATCTAACCAGATAGACCTTTCCCCACGAAACTTTAGGTTTCTTTTAAGGCACTCCCATCTTCCTAATTTGACATTTATCGTAAAACTGTAAATACCATTCTCATGAATGTAGTTTTGGAAACCCGTGTCAGGTGAATGTTAAGCGTTAGCTTTCCCTGATGCCAGGCTTGTATCATACCTGTGTGTGCGGGTATCCTTTCGCTCTCCATCAGAAAATGATACACTGAAGTTAAAAGCAATGGATATTATCAGCAAGGGTGCAACCCATGATAAAAAAGTAGCAAGAAAAGGTGCAACTGGGTGGCGCAGTCGGTTAACTAGTTAAGCCTCGGACTCTTGGTTTCGGCTCAGGTTGTGATCTCAGGGTCTTGAGACTGAGCCCTGCATGGGGCTCCGTGCTCAGTGCTCAGTGCAGAGTCTGCTTGGGGCTCTCTCCTTCTGCCCCTTCTCCCCTGTGCTAGCTCCCCCCTGTGCTAGCGTGTGCGCTCTCTCTCTCTCAAATAAATAAATCTTAAAAGAAAAAGTAGCAAGAAAAGTGCTAAATAGGATTATGAGTGTTTTTCTGCTTATCTTTTATTTATTCAGCAATTAATGATTGGTCTTCCACCACATGCCAGGTACTGGGCTAGGTGCACCCCACCGTTCGGTCCATGGGCCAGCAGCACGGACATCCCCTGGGAGCTTGCTAACAGTGCAGAATTTTAGGCTCCCCCACAGCGTGCTGAGCCAGAGTCTACCTTTTTACAAGATCCTCAGGGGATTCATGTGCCTGTTAGAGTCTGAAGCATGTTATTCTAGGACAGGAGTCCTCAAACTATACCAGCCAAATCCGGCCTGGCACCTCTTTCTAAATAAAGTTTTATTGGAACATAGTCATGCCCATTTATTTGCATACGTTTATTTACACTGCAAGGGCAGAGTGGAGTCCTGGCCACAGAGACCATAAGGCCCACATAGCCTAACACGTTTACCATCTTGTCCTTTACAGAAGATGTTTGCTGCTCTGAGTTGGAGATAGAGCAGTGACCAGAACAGAAAGAACTCCAGCTCTCGTGGAGCTGACATTCTGCTGGAGGTAGACATACAGCAAACCAAAAAATCTACTCTGTTGGGTAGTAAAAAAGCAATAAGAAAAAATAAGTCAAGAGAGGGGGTGGAAGATGATTGTGAGGTGGTGAGGATGCTATTTAGGGAAGAACTTTCTGAAGAGTTACACTGAAATAGAGTAAGCTCCGTGGCTACCTTGGGGGAAGCAATGTAGGAGAGGGAACAGCCAGTGCAAAGGGCCTGAGGCAGGAGCTTTCTTGATGTCCACCTTGTGCATCAGTATGGAGGTGGGAGCTAGCCGGGTCTGATTTAGAAGTTAAGTGTTGACAGTGAACGTGGGTTTTGGTTTTCGGTTTTCACGTGACCTTTGCTAAGGCATTTTAGTGCCTTTTATGAGACCGTGGAATGTAAGCAGAGGTGCCCATCTCCCAGCACAGGGACGTCTTCTGTGTGTCCCTGGATACAGTTGCACATGCTGGGCACTGCAAAGGACACTGCATCACATGAGGGCACCTTTCACACTTGCATATTTATTAAGAGTGTTCTGACACATGCCTGCAAAAGGTGCAGAGGAAGAGGTGTCTTTTGCTGATTTGCATAAAAGTGTCAGACACTTTAGCAGTGGCCGTGGTGATATAATTCTTAAAAAGAGAACAAAATCTGAGTGTACATGTCTTTAGGTTTGGGATGTTCATCAGCCTTTGCGCCGGTTACTCCGCTTAGCTACATTCTCTGCGTGGCCCCTTAAGACGTTTGAATTTAACTCTTGACAGCAAGAAAGGCATTTCTGCAGGTTGAAAAGACATCCCTACTCCATGACTTTCTTTTTCCAGATGGGGTTTCTGTTGCTTGCTTTTTCCTACCCACTGTCAGACCAGACGGCCTGGGGACAGCAGGCGGGGAGTCTTGTCATCCTCCGCCTCTGCCTGTGTTTGCTGTGCAACCTCAGCTCATACACTTCTCCTCTCTGAGCTGTGGGAGTCTTGGCTGCAAAAAAGAGGAGGGGAGAGTTCTGTAAGCTTCCTCCCACCTCTGAAGCCCCAGGATTTTATGACTCACAGTAATAGGTATCACCTGAGAAGAAGTGCCTGCATTTAATCTTGTTCACTTAGAGGTGGGAATTCCAGCCTCTCTTCAACCTGGCTTGCCTTAACCTGTGTGCTTTCTTAGCTCCAAAGTTGACTCATTCAGGGACTTGAAGTTGGTTGGTTGTTTATTTAGAATTTGGGGATGAATGAGCTTGAAGGAGACTTAGAAATCATTTAGCCGAATGCCTGGTGTGTCTGATTCATGTGTCATTTTGCCGAGGGCTTCAGCTACCATTTCACTGAGGGCTTCAGTTACCATTTCACTGAGGGCTTCTGGTATGTCAGGCCTTTTGCTAAGCTAACATGTGTCATTCAATCTCACACTGAGTACCTGAGCTAGGTGCCATCAGCATTGGTTTGCAAAAGACCAGATTGAGGCTCAGAGAGATGATGTGAATTCTAAAATTTGCACAGTGACTAAAAGGGCAGAGCCTCCACTCAAGACTGTTAGAAGTGGAGGTTAGGAAGGTATTAGTTCTTGAGCATGTACAATATACCAGATCTTATCTAAGCACTGGTTTGCATTACCCATTTTAACCCTATGAATTAGGTCCTGTAATTTTACAATGGAGAAAACCAAGCCCCAGAGAAATGTGTGACTTACCCAGGGGAAGGCTTATACGGGTAGTGAGCGGGACCATTTCAGATTTCTGATCTTTTTCTCCTTCTCATGCACTTCTCTTTTCTCTGTGAACTTTTAGTGCATCCTGTTTACCTGTTGGCATCTGTCACAGGTCTTTGAATCAGTGCCAGGATGGGGGGGATGCTGGTACTTTGGTGGCCACTGGCTCATTTCTTACCACCTTCCCTCTGCTCCCTGGGGCCAAGCATCATCATCCCTTGTCTGGGTGACCAGCCTCCTAACTGGTTTCCCTATCTCCATTTGTGCCCCTTGTCCAGTCTGCTCTCCACAGCAGCCAGAGACATCCGTCTGTTCCAGATGTGGAATCATTCCACACCTCTCTGTTCTGAATCCTGTGCCTCCCCTCTCAGTACACACCAACTCCTTGCCATGGATGACAAGACCCTATGTCACCTGCTCCCTGCCCTGCTCTCTGCTCTTCCTCACTCCACTCCCACCCTACTGGCCTCTTGCTATTCCTCAACCACTCCAAGGAGGCTCCTGCCTCAGGGCCTTTGCACTTGCTATTCACCTCTCCTGAGTAGCCACTTGACTCTCTTCTCTCCTTCATTCAGGTCTCACTTCAATTGTCACCTCCTCAAAGAAGCTCTCCCTGATTGTTCTGTCAGAACAGCCCCCTCTTCCCCTGCCATCCTCTGTCCCTGTACTTGTGATGTTTTTATTCATAACCTGATCTGTTCCTTTCCTCCCCCCCTCCCTCTCTCCCACCCACCCATCATCCCTCTGTCACTGCTCTAGCCCCAATCCCAAGCACAGTGCCCAACACACAGCAGGGTCTTAATCTGCCACACAAGCCGCTGTTCCTGTGAGGCATCGGTGAGCCCCACTTTCCTCGGCCCCTCGGACGAGCGATGCCCTGGGAGATCGGGTGGTGGGTGTGCTGACACAGGCGGGCCCTCGTGGCTTTCCTGTGCTAAAGGAAGCGGAGGAAGGAAGTGACAACAATTAAGAAGGACCAATTCAGTTCACTGGGACAAGCCCAGGCTTCCTCTGCCCCTCGTCTCTTTGCCCAGCGTGACTTGGGCTCGCCTGAGGCACACAGAAGCGTGACTTGATGGAATAGGCCTCAGTTAGTTTTATAATGATTAAGAAGAAGAAAAAAAAAACCCCTTATTTTTCACTTTCCTTTTTTAATCAGTAAGTATGCTGTGGGTGTTCCCTTGTGGTTTTTGAGTCAAAGGGAGGATTGTTGTTGAGCTCCGAGTTCCCCCTGGGGCTTCAGCTTCGCGAATGTCTAACTTTAACTTTGAACTCGTGCTTTTAGGGCTGTGCTCGGATGGGGGTCCTGGGGTCCGTATCGGAACAAGGCAACGGGCTTGTTTATTGTGTCCAGATCTCACCCCGTCTCCGTCCTGTTCCGGATCGCCCCTCTCAGCCCTGTCCTGTCCCCCCGGGGGCCGAGGGGAAGGCACCCAGCAGTGGAAGGCAGGGGCAGCACCCACTGGACCCCGAGGGAGTGTCCTCTACGTGGAGACACAGAAAGTGGCTCCTGGGTGGTGTAGTGCTCACCCAGGGGTCTCTACCAAGTGCCGTCAGGGAGAAGAACAGCGCAGAAAAGCGTTGTGCAAAAATGGGGTCTGTAAACAAGGCGTGCCGTGTACCTGGGGATGGGGTGCGCTTGCTCGTTGGCACATGCCTGCTGCCCCTGCTCCCCCACGCTCTTTCTCAGTGTGTTTATTGTTTGTGGCTGTGTGCTTTTCCTTACCAGGGGAGCCCAAGCATTGGCTCCTTGGCTTTAGACCCCGGGTTGTTGAAGTTGTCGGGCACCTTGCTGCCCCCTCCCCGGGCTGCGGCGCACCTTGGAAAGTGCACGGCCAGGTGGGAGGTGGGCTTCGGGATGCTGGGACATGTGGGGGACCTGGGTGTGAGTCCTGCCTTGTGGGCAGCATCGAGCTCCACCTTGGGTATTTAGGATGGCATCCGTTTCTCCACTCCCCCCTTGAATTAGGGAAAAGCCGTATTCTCTCTGAGCTGAATGTCAGGGTCACACTCAAATCCCTGTAAGAAAGGAGGCTTCGGGGCTTGCTGGGATCCTGGCCCCACAGAGGTGGGTTGGGTCTTATTTTGCCCATCTGGAGGTCATGGCTAAGAACCCAATGCCCGTTGACTGACTGGGTGTCCGTTTAGGTCCCACACTGGACCCCTTTCCAAGTGTGGGTGACTTGGAGGCGGGCCCCCCGTGTGCCGTCACATTCGGTCCAGTACGTGGCCATCCTCTCTGAAGCCCCCTCTCCCCATTCACAGAGGGCTTCAGAGTTTGGGCGGCCCAGGCCTCGCTAATCCTTAAGGAGTTAGAGTGAGCTTTTCCTTTTTACAGCAGACTTCATTTCCCTTTCCTTCAAAAAGTTCTTCTTGGCAAACTGTGGTTCCCCCGCCTCTGCCCTCCCTGCTATGGGAGGTGAGAACACCTCGCTCGCTGGGGAACAACCCAGTGGGGGCCTCACTTCTGGCAGCCAGATTCCAGCCCCTCAAACCTCACAGGTGCCAAGTCTCAGGACTCGGATGCAGCCGCGTGAAACTCTTGGCCAGGGGCAGTTGCCGAGGGAACGAAAAGGATCTGAGAGCTGTAGCAAAGGGAGAGGGCTTTGGGGCATTAAATAAGCGCAGCGGAGGGGGGAGTCACAAGCCTCTCAAGAGTGGAGTGTGAGTGAATCACTGATGTGCTGCATTTCCCCTGGAAGGTAAAAGAAAAATGTTTCTGCACAGAGGAAATAGGAGGACCAGGTGTAGCAGAGAAATGACAGGCCAGGAAGCCTCTGGATTTGCCTCTGATTCCCAGTTGCACCCCTCCTGTGCTGGGGACCTCAGGCCGCTTACTCAGCCTCTCTGAGCTAATGGACAGAAGTACAGTGTCTAGTGCAGGGCTTGTCAGGGAGCTGGTCAGTGCGGGCCCCAACCTTCCCCTGAGCCTCCTTAGAATGAATAAACTAATGATGCCAGGGAGCTGCCTTAAAGAAAGGTTTGAAATTAATAACGATGGTGGTGATGGTGATGATGCTGACATTTATTGAGTGCTTACTGCGTGCCAGGCACTGATCTAAGCTCTGTACGCGTATTATATCATTTACCGTTCCCTGCAGCCCATGGGAGCGGTATCTCTCATTACCCTTCTTGTGCAGATGGGGGCCAGTGCTGGATAGCCCAGATGAATGGTAGCTCTGGGATGCAGTGGGGCCCGAGAAAGCTTGTGGTCAGAGCCTCCAAGTCCTGGGCCAGGCTCTTTGCTAGTGTTTTCTACCCATCCTGGTGGGAGAGCATAATGCTTGGGGACCTGGTGCCCATGTTGGTATGGAAGATGGGGGCTCAGCATGCACTGAGCTGCCCCCGATCTCCTATGTGAATGGAGATCACCCTCGGTACAGGGCCTGGTGAATGAGACTTACACTTGGGGCTGAAAGATGCTCGAGAGGACAGCGGGTTCACCGTGTCCATCTGGGACATTAACCTGAAGGGGAAAGGTGAGAAGGGTCACCTGTAGGACCAAAAGGATTTCTCTGTTCTGTCATTGATTTCACATCAGCAAATGTGACGCACCTCCGAAATCTCCTTCCAATGTCTGCAACAGCCCCATGAGGGCACGATAAGCATCATGCAACGGAGATGATGTCTAATGTTTACTGAGCACCTGCTGTGTGCGTCTCTGTTCTAAGAGCTGTGCTGTAAGGACTCCGCTCATCCTTCCAAGTCCGGGAAATAGACAGCTGCCCTGTGTGCAAGCATTTTTGACAGGCGCGGGCGGGGGGGGGGGGGGGGTAGAGGGGGGAGGGGCTGAGTGACTTGCCCAAGGTCAGCAGCCAGCAAGGTCAGCCACTGGGACCTGAGCTGGGGTCTGCCAACTCCCAAGCCCCCCGTCTTCACGGCTGGGGTCTCCTGCTCTGAAATCTCTTCTTCGGGTTTCTTGATGGCAAAACCAGGGCCTGGGTGGCTTCGGTGACTGGGCAGATGCCACATGGCTAACGGGAGGCCCGGGCTTGGAGGCACATGGTCGCATCTGAGCCACTGGCCCCAAGCCACGAACCCCGGCAGGGCGCACACACTGATGACCGGGGACACGGGGTGACATGAAAGGAACATGCACGGCCTTGATGGGGCCCAGCCCCCGGCTCGCTGGAGGCAGTTGAAAGGAAAGCTCCCGATAAGGAGACGCTTTATCACGCCTCCTGACAGGCCGAGCTTCCTCCCCTCTGTGGCCCGAGCCTTAAACCCCTTCCAAGTCCCTGGCGTGGAGCCTTGGCTGCCCCGCGCGCGGGCGGGCCATCAGCGGGTGGGAGTGGGCCTGGGGTGGGTGGGTGCCAACCCTTTGAAACCCTCCAGAGGGCCCCACGCAGCCCTTATCTCGCCCCGTTGTTGTTTCTGGGCCGGAAAAGGGAAGCACAAAGAGGAAAGGCTTTCTCCTGTGGCTTTTGTGTTTGGTTCCCATTAAATGAGGCCGGCCCGGGGTTTTTGTTGTTTGTTTTCCCGCTTTTCAGCGCCAGGATGATGGATGACTCTCGGGGGGGTGGCAGGCCACACGCCATGCCACGCTCACGCACGCTCACACCCGGCGGATGTGCGGGCCGCTCCGTGGCCCCCGGACACTAGCCGAGCGCTGCGCCAAGTCTGAGCGGGGTCCTCCGGCCCCTAGGGCCGCCCCGGTGGAGCGCGGCTGTGCCAGGGTGTGCAGGGCTGTGAATTCATTCATTCTGGGGCCCTGGCAGCCAGTGGCCTTGTCTAGACAGGAAGATGTGTGTGATTGGATTCAAAGAGCAGGCTGTAGCTCCTGCTGGGGTGAGCAAGAGCCTGGAGCCCTGGGGCGGGGCGGGGTGGGGGGGGAGCCCAGGCTGGTGGAGGCAGGGGCCTGTGTGGCACTGCGGGAGGCACAGGGGACAGGAAGGGCAGAAGCGATCCAGGGGCGGGCAACGTGGAGAGGGGGCCGGGCCGCAGCAGGACCCTTACGCTTTTCACGGGGAGTGGGGCTGGGGGCATTCGTGGACACGCGTGCCCTCAGTCGGAGGGAAGAGCGCGAGACATTGGAATACTCGGGTGGATGCGCACAGAGACCTCCACCCTCCCAGGGCTGTGCCCAAGCCAGGCTGTGCTGGCCCGTGGCAGCCGATGGTGAAGTTTTCAGGAATTCTACCACGTTTTGCTGTAATCTGTGCTCATTTACATGCGTCGGATCCACATAGCAGGAGTGGTATAGAACGGTGTGCTTGCTGCTGAACATCTCCTCCCAACTCTGTGTTCACTGACAACATGCCCGGAGCTTGAAATCAGCCACGGTGGGAGGATTTACGCCCTGGAAATTCGTGAACGCTGCAAATCAAGGCTTTTCCCTGGGAGAATGGTTATGAAACATGTACCAGCTCCCTCCTATATACGCTGCAGGCACACACACCCAGAACAGGGCAGGTGGGCAGAGAGACAGGCAGACAGACGCCTGAACAAATGCCACTTTTTGTTTTAGGAATATATATCAAACTTTATAGATTGGTTGATTTTCTTTTTCTACCCCTTTCTCTGCACACAGGACCCTTCTCGCCCCCCAGGCAGGGCCGTGGTGTTTTTTCTTCTTGCAGTGAAGTCTTTAGCAGAGCTTCTTGGCCCCTTGCGCAAAGAAAGGTTTTCTGAGCCTCCCCTTGTCTGGGCACTGACCCAGGTGGTTTTCTTAACTAGTTCCTGGATGATCTACTGGCTTCCCACCCCCTGGATCACCCAGGCTTGGTTGTACTTTTCCCCAGCACCTCCTGTAATATACTTTGTACTTCAGTCAGTATTCTGCAAACCCGGGTTCCCCGGTAGATGAATTCCATGGTACTTAATCAGCATTTTAGAAAACATTTATAGTTATTTTATTGGCACCTTTGGTTTGTTGTGTATTTACGTGCGCCTTTGATTTCTGACTGATGATCCTGGTTTCCTATTTATGGTAGTGACCTAAAGATTATGTGTCAATAAATTTGGAGTTAAATTTTAAGGAGAAAGATTCAGTAACTCATAGTCCTGCAAAAGCTCAGGACAGTGAGGACATGTCCAGGACATGACTGGACAGTGAGGTTTGGGGAACACCGTTGTGGCCCCCTGTGGGTGTGCTTCCCTGCCCCACCCCCCTTCCAAAACAGTAGGAACAGGATATCAGAGAGTGGTCAAGAGAATGGGCCTTGGAGCTGGAGCTGCCAGGGCTGGAACCCTGGCTTCTCCCTTCCTGGCTGTGTGACCTTGAACAAATGGCCTGCCCTCTCTGTGCCTCAGTCTCCTCTTGTATAAAATAGTGGCACCTGCTTCGCGAAGTGGGCCTGAGGATCGGATGCGTTGATAGATCCCGGCACCTAAAACAATGCCCAATATTTGGCAAGCACTCCCGACAGTACTACTGCTGCCACTGTCCTTGAGGTTGTTATTGTTATGATTAATTATAGCATCCCCGCTTACACAGATTTTCCCTAGCATGGCTTTTTTTTTTTTTTTTTTTTTTTTGGTGAATAGACAGGGTTTAACAAATATTTGTTGACTTGAATTGAATTTTAGATTTTTAGAAAGCTGCCAGGCCTGGCACCTTTCAACCAGGAAAAAGCAATTGGGAAACCAGACAGAAAGTAAGCAGCAATTTTATTTCTAGCGAGCCCCATCGTCCCTGCTGTGTGTGTCAGACAGCCGTCTCTTCCCCCACCCCATCGCCCCCTTCGGGAATACCTTTCTAGACGCTCACTCAGATGTTGTGCCAGGGAGGGCAGGGAGCCTCCCAGACCGGCTTGGGTGTTGTTACCCGATAGATTTCTGAGCAGTTGGATCATTTGACTTTTTGTATATGGCAGTTTCTTTCTGATTCACTTTCACTACTGGCTCTTAAGAGACATCATTTTTTTGTGAAGCTTTCTGTAAAGCAGACTTGTGCTCTGATATATATATATATCAATCTACTGTTTGCACCTTGAGTTTTTTGGTTTTTTTTTCAATTGAGGCTCACCTAAGCATGGTTGATTTATCCCACTGAGGTGCAGGTGAGGGGAACATGGAGGTGTGGAGGTAAATGATGGTATGGTGGTGGAGTGATAGGCCTCTCAGTTAGGCTTATAGGTGGATCTCACAGAAATCTCCCATCATGGTTGCTTAAACACCCCAAAATGTATTCTTATGTGCAAAGTCTAGAGGTGAGTGATTCAAAGTACTGTGAAGCCATCAGGAATCATCAGGATCAGGCTCCTTCTCTCTTCGTATTCCACTCAAGGTCCCCTCGTGGTCCAAAATGATTGCAGGAGATGGCATGCAGTGGAATTCCAAGGAAGAGAAGGAAGACAGGGTGAAAGGGGCTCGCTCCTCAGCTGGGTTAGCTTCCTCTTGGGAACCTTTCTGCAAGTTCTCCCCACACTTCTGCTTACATCTCATTAACTCCAACCTAGTAATGTGACCACATTCATCTGCAAAGGAAGCTGGGAAGTGTAGACTCTTAGCCGGGCTCATTGTCACCAGAGATAATTGGGATCCTGTTACTAAGGCAGGGAAAATGAGTACTGGAGAGAGGGCCAGCGGTCTCTACCGCAACAGATGACCTTGAAGAAGAAAGATACTGTAACACCGTTTTTATAATACAGTTTTAAAGTTTTGAGAGATGTGGTTCTTCATTTCTTGCCTGGTTTTCTATTCCCTGTGGTCCAGGGAGGTGAATGCTCAACGCATAGAGGTGACAGGACTTTGGGGAGGGTCATACCGGATGCCACTAGAGAGGAGGGCAGGAGGGGTCTCCTGTGATGGATGGTCCCTGGGGACCTTGGAGATTCTCTTTCGAGAACCTGTGTGCAAAAGTCAAAAACCTCCCAAAGGCCTCCTTCCTGCTAGTCTTACCTTTTTCAGTGCTGAGTTTCCAGCATCTAGAACTGTGCGAGGCCCACTGTAGGCATTTTGTCTATAGTCAGTAAAAGAATAAGTGAATCTGAGCCTTGTTTCCTTGTCTACAAAACCTGGATGAGTGCCTGCGTCCTTCTGGCCTTTATACATTGAGCATGTTCTAAGGAGCCATGGAGGTAGCAGGTGCCGGGGGCCTTTTAAAGTCACTGCTCAACACTGGGTGTTGTATGTAAGTGATGAATCACTGAATTCTACTCCTGAAACTAATATCGCACTGTATGTTAACTAAAATCTAAATAATAAAAAAATAAAGTCAGTGCTCAAAATGCTGGACAAGGTACAGTGATTAGTTTTTAATACGTTTTTTTCCTTATGAACAAGGTAATATATACTCGCTGTGGAATGTTTAGAATATACAGGTTACTCACTTATTAATTATTACGTAACTGTGTGCCAGGCTCTGAGTCCAGGTGAAGGAGAAAAGTAAGGTGTTCATTCCAGTGAGGAAATGGACATTGAACAAGGTAAACCATCAGTAGGATCATTTCAGATTGTGATGAAGAGTTTTAAGGGGGGAAAAGTGGGTAATGGAAGAGAATGCCTGGGGAGGTGGTTTACTTTATGTTGGGGTCGTCAGGGGGTTCCTCTCCAGGGATGGGTTCATTTAAGTTGATATTTGAATGACCATAAGGAACTGGGCAGGTGAGAATCAGTGGAAGAATATTCCAGATAAAGGGAACAGTAAGTGCAAAGGCCCTGAGGCGGGAGAGCTCAGGTGTTTGAAGAATGATGAAGAGGTCTGAGTGGCTGCCTGCGGTGGACGGTGGATGAGGGAAGGAGCAGTAGGAGATAAGACTGGAGAGAGAAGAAGGGATCTGATTATGCAGGACTTTGCAGGGCATGGAATTTGAATTTAATTTTTTATGCACTGGGAAGCCATCGGTGGGTTTCAAGAAGAGGAGTGATATTACCTGATTTGCTTTAAAAAGATCCCTCTGGCTGCTTCTAGAGGCTAGTTAGGATATGGGGGCGGGAGGTGGGCAGAACAAGAGAAAAGCAGGGAGATAATCAGCGGGGTGAGTGCCGTGGTCTGGACACGAGGCGGCAGTCGTGGGACCCAGGGGAGGTGGAGGACAAGGTGAGAAGTGAAGGGTGGAGGTTCTGCCAGGCGTACTCTCTGATGGACAAGGGATAGGATTCCAGTACAGGTTTCCTGCAGGAAAAGCCCCCTCTCCACGAGTGTCAGTGTCACTGAAGAGTGGTTCTCAGTGGGGTGATTTTGTCCCTCAGGGGACATCTGACCATGTCCAGAGATGTTTTCGGTCATCACACCTGGGTGGGGGGGGGGGTGTAGGTTACCGGCATCTCATGGATGGAGGCCAGAGATGCTGCTGAACATCCTTTGGTGCACAGGGCAGGTAATTATCTGGCTCCCAAAGCAATAGTCAACCTTGGTCAATATGCCGAGGCTGAGAAATCCTGATTCATTGGTTGCTGTTTGTTTTTGTTTTTGTTTTTGTTTTACCCCGTATCTTAAATTAAGGGACAATGATAATCCCAAATGTTGCCGTCTATCCCTAGGGGTCCCTGATTCTTCACCCAAAGGGGTGTAGTAATTGTTCTGCAGGACGGCTCTCTGCCTGCATCCCTTCCCCGAGAGGCCCTCTGCTGAATGCACGAATGAATGAACGAGCACAGGAGCTGCCTCCATAAAGAGATGAGTCAGAGTGGATCGGCCCACAGTCTCCCACCGTGTTACGAAAGCCAGGCCCCGTGCGGCCGCACACAAGAACGGGCTCCTTGTTCCTGTATGATGTGATTTGTTGATCTGCCAAAGAGCCCCGCCTCTCCCCAGGTCACCGGCAGCAGTCTCCCCGCCGTCTCGCCGCGCTCGGGGCAGCAGAGCTGTGCGGGGCCCTCCAAAAACCCACCCTTTGAAACGAAAGAAATTGGATCCTAAAATCCCAAAATAGAGTACGGAAAGGTACACATCACGTCTGCCTTCCCCTTTTCCCCCTGGTGGCAAAAGTGACTCAGAGCTCTTGGTCTGGATCCAGAGAGACCTGCGAGGCCTTTGGGCTGGGGGTGGGGGTGTGATTGGATGGGGGACAGCTCCCCTCTCCGATGGCTCTCTTGCATTTCTTGAGTCTGCCTTTTCCCACCCCACTGTCCCGCGGTTCTTTCTCAGCTTTTGGCTGCTGTGAATAAGGAGGGGCCAGAGTGGATGCTTCCCCCAGATGTCCCTGTCTTTGGTGGAACATTTATGCGGAGCCAAACTGCAGTTTCTTTGAGGTGTTTTATCAGTGTTCTTGGGGGCTGCTGTCATGGTGGGATTCTCGCCCCAGCGTCCTTGGGGTGTTCACATGCTGCTGCGTTGGGTACCACTGGCCAGGATCAGATGGGTTCACGGAATGACCAAAATGGCCGTGAACTGCCTTGGGTCCCTAATTGCCCCCCTGCAGGGGGACTCCGTCTTCTTCCTCTTCCCTGCTTCTCCCAGGGCCTAGGTCCCCTGCAGAGAGTAGGTCTCCTATTCCTCAATATCCGGCTAGTGCCTGGAGTGAGAGACTTCTGGAGAAACGTTTTTGAAGCATACTGTCCCTTTTGTTTGGCCTTTGGGTGAACACACAGGCGGCAGGGGGCATTGCCTGGACCTCGCTCTTCCCTCACCATCTCCACGAGGCTGCCAAGTCACTGCACTTTCGACTCAGTCTCTCCCTGGGTTGATTCCTGAATGCTGCCTGGGGAAGAGATTGTAACCTTCATTTTTCCAGCCCGAGTTTGTCTCCTCTTTGACTTCCAGTGGACTTGGCCTGGTATAATATGTCCCTTTCACGGTGAGACACATTCCTGCCGACTGGCTCAAACGGTAGTGAATTTAGGTGGACTCCAAACATGGGGATTCTCTTCCAGACATGAATAAGCCTCCTCTTTCAGGGTCACTGGAGGATGACTCACCCGGCAATATGTTGAGCCACATAGGAACCTGAGAATCAATCTATTCACTTATTTACTCGGCAAATATTTATTGAACGTCCACTATATGCCAGGCGCTGCTCAAGGTGCTGGGCCTCGGTAATGAAAACCTTTCATTCTAGTGGCGGGGGGGGAGGGGGTGGGGCGCTGGCGGACAATAAGCAGAAGCATGAGGTGACACTTATCACTATCAGGAAGGAAATCAACAGGAAGCTACGATGGAGCGACAGTGGGGTGAGGGCGGGGGCTCTGCCCTAGGCAGGCTGCTCTGAGAAGGCCTTGAATTTAGGCTGAGACCTGAAGAATTGGGAAGAACCAGCGATGGGAAGATCTGGGGGGTGGGGAGGGTGTTCTAGGCTGAGGGAACAGCAAGTGCAAAGGCCCTTAGATAGGAGCACACTCAGCCTGTTTAAGGAGCATCAAGGAGGTCCATGTGGCTGGACCAGAGTTGGGGAGATGAAGCTGGTGACCTGGGCAAAGGCCAGATGAGGCAGGGTTTTGTAGGCGGTGATGAGGCGTTTGGATTTTATTCTAAACATAGCTGAGGATCATTACATTTTAAGAACTGAGAGACAACCTTCAAGATGATTTTTTTTTTTTCCCCAAGAACTGAAACTAGAAAAGAGGAATTTACCAAAAGTCACCCAGCCATTATTGGCGGAAGAATATCAATAAAAGCGGATATTTATGGAATTCTTGCTGCATACTTTAGACGGAACTCGCCTGGTCCTTCCAACAGCCCAGGGAGGTGCGTCGTGCCCTTAGTCCCGCTTACAGACCCGGAGAAGTCCGTAACTCCCCTGCCACGACAAAGCAAGAGCTGGTGCTGGGACGTGACCCCCGACAGTCTGGCCCCAGGGCTCACAGCCCTCCGTGGTACAGTGGCCTCGCTCAAACAGCAGCACAGAAGGGAGACCTGAGAAGTACTTGTTTGGCTTCTTAAAAAAACAAAAAAACCCAAAGAACCCCAAACTCCATCCAAAGGTTGACTCAAAGAAGGCTTGCGTATTTTAATCCAGGCCTTCCAGACTCATGTCCTCTATGACTCAGTCACTCCTTGGCCCAGAGAGATAGTTGGTCAGCATGGAAGTACTGGTGGGGGGCCACAGCCAAGCTGATGGTTCTGTCCAGTGGACGGAGGCTGGGGGGTGAGAGGGAAGCGGGGAGTGAGTGGGACCCGAGAAGGGAAAGCAGGTGTCTCTAGCCTCTGAGAGGGGGAGGCGGCGAAAGGGTCCGGTTCCTTTGTTCACAGACCCCTGGAGGTGGTGGGGGGAGACATACGTTTGGTCCAGAATCCCAGCCGCTAATGCGCCTCACCTCTGATCGTTCTATGGCTTCCTCGGGGTTTCCAGTGGGGACATGGTAATTGGAAACAAATTTAGCATGTTTCAGGCCATCAGGCCTCTCTTCAGGCAGCGTGCTTGCTGTGTGGTAGATAGATCTGTTTTTAATTTCCAGTGATGTGAGAAATATAGAATGACTTGATTCTTAATTTAGAATCCTGAGAGAGACTGTCTTGTTTTGTTTTCAAGCCTGTGCAAAATGTCTAATTCCCCTTCTCTGGCTCACCATGTGATTTCAAAACGTGGCCCTCTCAGTGGGCGTCGGAGTTTGCTGGTCACAGAGGGCTCCTGCCCGCTGAAGGGGGGGCGCTCCTTTTGCATCACACCCTGGAGGGGCCATCACCTCTGTCTGGGACAGGATAGTCCAGGGACCAGCCGTCCAACCAGCCGAGTCCTGCCCACGCTAAGCAGGACACAGCGGTGGCTCTGGGCCAGGAAGATAGTTTGAGCTGGAGAGGAGGCCGTGTGGGCCTCAGAGGGGAAGGGGAAGGTCTGGGCGGATTGCAGCCCCTCAAACCCCTCCTGTTGGGCTCTCCTTCCTTCGAGTGTGGCTCACGCGTGGCCTTGTAGGCACCGTAGATGCCTCGGCGACCAAGACGGGCGGGTTGCTGATGTTCTAGGTGGAGGAGGCAGAAACCAGCAAATAAATATGTCGTGCGATGTCAAGTAGTGATAAATGTAACATAAAGCACGGTGGGTGAGTGAAGAGTGGGAAGGGTATGGGGTGGGTAGTTGGGGACGGCTGCTCGGATGAGGAGTCCTCTGAGGAGAGGTTTGAATGAGGAGAGGGGTGAGCCCTGTGGATTTGGGGCAAGAACATTCCAAGCAGAGAGAACAATTAAGTGTTGAGACCGTGTCTCAGGGTCTGTTTGAGGATGACAAGGCTGGTGTGGCTGGAGCAGAGGGAGTGAGGAGGGTGGGATGCAGATGGTGAAGAGGGGACCAGATCACACAGGATCTTCTGAGTCACGTCAAAGACATTGGCTTTCTGATCTGAGTAAGATGTTTGCTGTGGGGGTTGGGGGGAGAGGGGAGAGTGGGGTGGGGGCAGGTTGAGCAGAGGAACAAGATCTCTAACTTCAAATTTTATAGATCATTCTAGCTACTATGTGGAGAAGACTGTGTGGAGGGGGAGGGGGAGGATGGAAGCAGGGAGACGTGTTGAGACCGTGCCTCAGGGTCTGTTTGAGGATGACAAGGCTGGTGTGGCTGGAGCAGAGGGAGTGAGGAGGGTGGGATGCAGATGGTGAAGAGGGGACTAGATCACACAGGATCTTCTGAGTCACGTCAAAGACATGGCTTTCTGATCTGAGTAAGATGTTTGCTGTGGAGGTTGGGGAGAGAGGGGAGAGTGGGGTGGGGGCAGGTTGAGCAGAGGAACAAGATCTCTAACTTCAAATTTTATAGATCATTCTAGCTACTATGTGGAGAAGACTGTGTGGTGGGGGAGGGGGAGGATGGAAGCAGGGAGACGAGGAAGGAGTCTCCTGCACTAGTCCAGGCAGGAGATGGTAGAAGTTCAGACCAGAATGGTGGTAATAGGGCTCATGAAAAGCAGTTAGATTTTTGGATGGATTTTGAATGTTGAGTCACCAAGACTTGCTACTCGACTGGATGTGGTGTGTGGTTTGCTCCTCTCTTGGTTGTAGGCCCTATACCCTGAACTTGAAGGGAGCCTGCAGACACTTCTGTCTGCCTCTTCCTTTGCTGAAGGCTTCTACCTTGGACCTCCTACTCTTGAGGTTTCCACGGGTGGGTCCTGGGATTTTACTTTTCTTGCAGGATGGGATGGCACATTGCACATCTATTGGTACCTTCATTGCTTTAGTTTTTCTTCCTTGTGGCCTTTAAAAGAAATCTCAAGATTCACAAAGAGTAAAGTGGCAGCAGGAGGTTGGGGGCGGGGAGGTCTCTTTCTTTGAATGAATATTTTGGCCTTATTTTTTACATTATACATTCAGAAAATAATTTTTGTGTTGAACTGCAATCAATATAATAGGTCAGGGGAGCTACGACCAGGGGCTCCTGGGACAACAGAGTTTCTCCCTGGGAATGATCAAAATCCAGTGGACATTTTAAAAATAGGGTCTGATTTCTAGTTTTATTTTAGATTTTACTTTGGATACCCACACAGTCTGCACCCTCACAGCTTCATAACACAAATAGATACATTTGTTCTCACTGTTATGGTATATTTTGGAGATTATTATATATCCCTATATTAAAAGCTTCCTTAGGGTTGCCCAGGTTGTGCACTGCACAATGCCAAGGGATGCCATTCATATTAACTGCCATGCTGCTTCCTAGAATACTCATTCCTTTCTGCAGTAGCATTACACTGCATAATATATCACTACTGACTTAACCAGTACTCTTTTGATGGGCCCTATCTTTTGCTATTTTAAAGAGTGCTGCGCTGAATAACCTTGTCCTTAGTTTCTTCTGCACATCTGCCAAGACATCCATAGGACAGCCCACTCACTAGTAGTAGAATTACTTCATCAAAGGGGGTGTCCATTTTTAATCTTGAAAGATAACTGCAAAATTACCTGCCACAGATTTGTGCGCACCCTATTTCCGCAGGCTCTACTCGTAGGTTTATGTATTTCAGCCAGGTCGCTCTACCTGGGTGGCACCTTGTCCTGTCTTTTGTGTCAGTCCATGCAGAGCAGATGAAGGAGGTCAGGCCTGAATTCGAATCTCTGCTCTGCTGCTTGCTTGCCAGGGAACCTCACGCCTCTGAGCTTTGCTTCCTCTTCTGTAAAAGGGCAGTTGAATAGTTCACGGAACTTTATGGGGATGGAAGGGGGCAAACACGCAGCAATTAATTGGGCAACGAATTAGATCTGGTAATGATGGTGAAGGCAACAAAGAAGAGTGTTACTGAGGGGCCCTGCCCCACCCAGGGAGCAAGGAAAGACTTCGGTGGGAAATAAGATTTGAGCCACGCTTTGCAGTGTGACCAGGAGTTAATGAGGACAAAGGCGGGGGATGGGGGGAGATTGTTCCTGATGATCAGAGGCAGGGAATACCTCATAAGGGGCGGGGGGCAGGATGCACACCCTGGAGAGGGGTCAGGCCACGCATGGCATTGCTACCAGAGGGACTGGGAGTAACTGATGGCCACCTGGTTTCTAAAGGGTCATCCTGGCTGCGGGGTGGGGAGTGGGGGGTGAGGGCTGGAGGGGAAGGTGGTAGTTTGCATGAGGGGGGAGGCAATGGAGGGAGGGAGGGTGATGGGTCTGAGTGGGCTTTAGGAAATGGAATTGACATGACTTTGAGGTGGTGCTAGTATGGGGTGAGGCAGAGGGAGGTCTCGAGAATTAGGATTTCTCATGAAGTTATTAATATGTGCTCATTATATGCGTATGTAATGTTTGTTGGGATGCCCGAGGTGAGAGTAAAATCATGGTCTAGTTTCCCTGGTGTGTGTGTCCGTGTATGTTTGTGTCCGTGTGTCGGGGGGGGTTGGGGTGGCAGGTACGTTCTGCAGTTTTTGCATCCAGAAATAAAGGCAGAATTTGGGATCCATGCATATTTGTAGAAATCTTCTCCCCACACGCTATGTGACAATTGGGAATCGCAAGAAAACACCCTTATGGGCTTTTCTCTTCTTTCAGAGTGAAGTTTTTGAGGACGATACCGATTTCTTAACATTCCGAATTCAACAACAACAAAAAATGCTACTTAACATTGTTGAAGTTTGATTTTAGTAAAACTCAAAACAGTTTCTTTGGCCAGTTGCCATTGTGAAAATCAATCCCACATTTTGGACTTGGTGGCAGTCTCGTCCATCTGAGAGTATTTAAAAAGCTCTGAGCAGAGCTGATAGAAAAATGGTTTTCAAGGAAATGTCATTTATGAGTTCTCACTGCAGTGTTTATCATGGGGGAAAGTTTGAACAACTTAAATGCCCAACTGTAGGGGTTAAAGCTGTAGCCCATAGGGAAGATGGAAAGTCTGGGCTAGGACCCAGCATAAGGCAAGAGAGGCAGGGGTGGGGGCAAAATTTAAGGCAGCACTCACTCCCTGGTGCCTGCCTTGCATTTAGACAATCCCGAGAACCAGTGCCTCCTTAAATCACGTGATAAGGTGCCCAGGCACCCTACTGGCCTTGTTAGTCTGAGCCCCAGGGATACTGGGCCGTCATTTGAGATTGTCTCATGAAACAAGAGTCAATGACAAGGGGAAGTGGTCGCACTGTATTGTTAAGTGGAAACAATATGTAAAACAGAATCCCAATTATGTGTGCCTAGAAGAAAAGTCTGGAAGGAATACACTAAAACGCTTGCTTATTTTGAGAGAGAGTATTTTCTTTATAATTTATGTTTTTGGGGGGTGCTGTCTATTTTTCCTACAATGAGTGAACCTTTACTCACTTTTCCTTTGTCTTGTTATACAATTAATACCAAAAAAGATCGATGCCCTTTTTATCTGTGCGCCAGAGCAGTTAAATTGCTGTTGCCAGCAGGCAGAGCTTGAATCTGGGGGTGGGGGTTCTGATGAGCCTTCCCCGTGAAACCGTGGGTCTCTGGGGTGTGAAGACCATGTTCACCTCTGGGTTCTTTTTGCTGAGCTGGCAAAATGCACCTGCCTGTCTTAAGATGCCTACTCCAGATTCCAGGAGAGTTGGCCTTTTTCCGAGTCAAGGGTGATGCAGAGGAAGCCAAAAGGGCCGCGTCTTGGGGTTCCACCCGGGGGCTTCGGAGCTGTGGGGTTCTGCTGAGCCTCAGCTTCCTCATCCAAAAAAGGAGTAACCCTACTCTCCTGCTGTGTAGATTAGATCAGTCTGCCACTCCCTACTCGGGTATCAGGCCTCACAGTGTGCACTAGAAACACCCCTCCTTCCTGGAACCCTGTCACCCGCCTGGGAAATGACAAGAAGCAGAACTTTCGCTCTCACCTCGGCTGCAGGGAGCAGAGCCTCTTGTCTTGGGAGACCTTCTAGGTTTGCAGCAGGTGTCTGCTAAGGTCGGAAGGTGACTTTGCTTGCCCAGGTCCCTGGGAAGACCTTACCTTTGGAGGAGCCTAGAAAGAGGCCTCGTGACCAAAGTGTCCCTAAAATGGGGACAATGGGGCATACGGGACCTCAAGGGCCCATCAGGCCATCCTGAGACATGAAGTTCTTTTCACAAGACCCAAATCACTAGGCTTTTGGAGAAGGAAGTAAATGGCTCCATGCTCTCCTTACCAAATCTCCAGATGGCTGGCAAGGCTCTCCGGAATGAGCACGCCACACAGTCAGGGCTCTGGGCACCTTCCACCACCTTCTCGGGGAGGGGAGGGTGGAGGGGAAGTGTTCTTTGCATTTCTTGCAAGATGGTGAGGTTTCTTCCCTGGGCCCCACCTCGTTCCAGCCCTCCCTGTCAGAGTGGCTGTTAGCCAGCCCGCAGAGAAGACTGGAATTAGTGCCCGGGTTTACCACCCACAAGCCCGTTTCAGGTCGTTTTTCACTTTGCTAGTCTTTCACATTCATTCTTCACCTTTCCATTCAGTTCTGTAGTATCACCTCTGTGTTTTGATTCGTGTCATCCTCTGATGACAAGGAGAAGTCTCTGTTCACGGGCACTTACTGGGTGCTATCCTTTGGGGCCCCACAAAAGTCGTCCTATTAAGCCTTCGAAAGAGCCCGGGGGAGTAGGAGGTGATATCCCTGTTTTACGTGAGCATTTGAAACCCAGAAGGGTGGAGCCATTACTCCAAAGCCACACGGCGTGTAAGAAGCAGAGCCAGGATTGAAATTCGGCTGCGTGTGACCAAGAGTGAAATCCTTTCTTCTTTCTACCATCCCACACCCCTCTCCGCTGTTACCTGCGGAGGGGACGCCCGCCTGGTGAGGTGGGCTTCATCTGTTCGCACTGCAGTGGCTGGTCCTGCTTATCCAGGGGGCTGCTTTGGAATGCAGAGAGGTCCTTCTTAAAGGAATGGGTTTCTTTCTTTCTCAAAGAGTACCATTACTTGTGTTGATTTCTGTTGCCTGTCTTTCTCCCCATCCCTCCCCCTCCTGCTCCCCCCCCACCACACCCCTTGTAGAGCAGGAAGAACATGCTTGATCTCACAATTGAACACTTACTCCTTTTTCCTTTGAGGACCTGATCTGCATTTCTGACCTGTAGTTCAGGATCCCAGAGCAGCTGTGGGCCCACCAGGTCCCAGAGCGTGTGTCAGTGGTGGTGGTGGTGGCGGGGGGGTGGCCTGAGGGCTTGGAAAGCACATCCTAACTCGGCCCTGTCCTAGCCATGTTAACCGGTCGCCTGCCCTTGGCAAGCCTCAGGGGGTGCTCTGCCGGTGACCGTGAATGCAATATGTTTATTGATCACACTGAGCAAAATCAACAAGGTTCCTGCTACCAAGGTTCTTGGACCTCGTGTTTAGGTGGGAGAGAGAGGTGCTAAGCAAACAAACAACAGAACAAGAACATTTCAGATGGTAATGAAGTCACTATGCCAGGGGTGTGCTCGAGAATGTGAAATGTCTGATTCTCTGGGGAAAAAAAAGAGCCCCAGTGTGTAGCATTTGCCAATTTTTGTGGTATAAATATCCCCACTGTGGCTGACTTCAGGTTACCAAAGTGGCACCAACTGGCTCTTAAAATTTCTAAAAACTTTAACAAGTGGCTCTTGCAAGGCTGAAAAAGCTGGGTCCAGCGTTGGGTGTGGTTCGGGAAAGACCGGAAGGTATGTGAAGACAAAATGTACCAGTGGGAGAGCATTCTAGGCAGAGGAGGGGGCTGTGCAAATGTCCTATGGTTGGAGAGAGCTTGGTGTGCTCAGGGACTAGAAGACTGATTGGTTTTGGCAGGGACCTAATGGGGGTGGCGGGAGAAATGAGCCACTGGGCTGGTGGAAGCCTCAGAGACCCTGGGACCAAGTCTGGATTTTATTTAAGGCCACGGGAAGTCTTTGGAGGGTTGTAAGCAGGGGCGTGTCTGGGTCTGATTTGCATTTTTTTTTAAACGCTATTGGGCTCTTCTGTGAAAGGCCAGCAAGAGGCCAGTGAGGGGGCAGTGGTGGTCCGTCCAGGGAGAGGCATTGGTGCTGGGGAATATGTGGAAATGGCTGGATTCAGGTAGAGCCGTAGGGGATGTGATGAGTTTCGTCTTCAGGTGTCACCTGGCTGTTTACCATGAGTACAGCTGGGCTGCAATTTCTGCTCTTCTGTCCTGGGGAGGAGGAAAGAACCTGAGACAATCTGGGCTCACTATCTATCCGGCCTACTTAACACGGTGTGATAACTCTGTTTACCACCTCCTGATACATCTATAGGAGAGGAGGTGAGGACATCTATTTATCTTGGGTCCAAATGCAAAGCAAAACCAACAAAAACAAAATCTCAACTCGGACCTTCCCGCTTTGATTTTTGCAGGAGAACAGTCCCTCGTTCTTCACTTTGCCTGGGGGAAAAAGATAAGAGGCTCTGACTTGGATTTCCATCTTTGCCCCAGGGCGCCTCTTGGGTGTGTATCAGACATGTAAATGCTGTGGGTGTCGGCCTGGCAGGTTTTAAAAAAAGGTGCCATCTGGCGCTGCTCTGCTCCCAGCCTGTCTCTGTATGGTTTTCAGAAGGGCACGAGAGAATGTCATCTCTCGGGACGGGTGTTGTCCAGTAGAACTTGATGATGGAAATGTTTTGTTCCTGTGCTGTCCACGGCAGTGGCCACTCGCCCGCTGTGGCTTCTGAGCACTTGAAATGTGGCTAGCGTGACTGAGAACCTGGGTTTTCCATTTTCTTTAATTTTTGTATTGATGGTGCTGGCCAGGAGAGTTCTAGACTCTGTGTCATCCTCCATTGCCCTGGAGTCTTTGTTTTTCTGGCAGTTGGCTGGAGATCCTAGTTCTGTAGCCCTGCAGAGAAGGGTAGGATTTAGGGAGCTGTCACCTGTCACAGCCCCTCGCGATTTGCCAAGGAAGGAACAGTGTTTCTCAGCTGGGGAGTGGCAAGACAGGACACCGTCTTCAAAGTCTCAGCCTAGTCCTCTGTTTCTTTTGTTATTATATATATTAAACCAGTGTTACATCTCACAAGTGTCTAGGCATTGATTCTTCATTCATTGTGAATCAAGTGAGAGTCTTCTCTGACCACCTTCTTAACCTTGATCTCCTCCTCCATCCCTAGAAGTGATCATGGTGTGGTCACTTTGGAGTGCACCCTTTTGCACCTTTTCCTATTGCGTTTATATCTGTATCAATGGATAGACCCCAAACATCCAGCACTTAAAAAAAATAAGTTGAATCTTGCGATAGATGTTTTTCTGCAAGTTGTCTTCTCTTTCAGTAGTGAGTCTGAGATCTTTCTGGGTCAGTTCATTGATCTCTACTGTTTTTTTGTGTGTGTTTTTTTAATTGCTGTAGTATTTCATAGCCTGGATATTTCATATTACTCAGAAGCCTATGGCTATAATTAATTGTTTATTATTCCATTTGTTTTATTAAACATTTTTGTGCATGTCTCCTGAATGCACAATATTTCTTTTAGGATACATAGTAAGAAATGGAATTACCAGGTCAGAGGGAATATGTAGTTTTAATTTTAATGGCTGCTACATAATACTCTTTAAGGGGCACCTGGCTGGCTCAGTTGGTAGAGTATGCAACTCTTGATCTCGGGATTGTGAGTTCCAGCCCTACATTGGGTATAGATTACTCAAAAATAAAATCTTTAAAAAAATATTAACAAAATAGTTATACCAGGTTATGTTCCTATGAACTGCATGAGTGTGCCTGTGTGCCCATAGTCTCTAAAACACATGATTTTATCAAATGCCAACATGCATGCCAATTGAATAGGTGAAAAATGGTATCCCATAGTTATGTAATTTGCATTTTCCTGTTTATAAGTCAGATTGAACATCTTTTCCATGCTAATGGTCATTTGCTTTTCTGTGAATTGCCTGTTCAAATTTCTTGCTCATTTTTCTGTTGGATAGTTTTGTTAATTCATTCAGCACACATGTATCAGAATACTTACCATGCACCAAGCAGTATTCTAGGTGCTAGGGATGTTGTGGCAAGTAAAATAAATAGACATGCCTGCCCTCGAAGAGGTGACAGTCTAGTTGTAGGAGAAAGACCTGGGGCACCTGGGTGGTTTGGTTGGTTAAGTGTCCGACTCTTGATTTTGGCTCATGTTATGATCTCAGGGTCATGAGATCGAGCCCCATCTTGGGCTCTATGCTGGGCATGGAGCCTGCTTAAGATTCTCTCTCTCGCCCTCCCTCTGCCCCTCCTCTCCCTCACACATGCATGTATACACACACACTCTCTCTCAAGAAAGAGAGAAAGAAAGAAAGAAAGACAGACAGACCTAGGCAAAAGGAATCGAGGAAATATATAATAATATTAGATGGGATAAAAAGAAGGAAAAGGAGATAGAGAAGAAGGAAGGAGGTAGTCCTACCCACTGGGGGTAAGATTCAATTTTAAATAGGATGACCAGGAATTTTTTAGGCATTCTTTATATATTCTATGTACTAATCCTTTGCCTGTTCTATGTTGCATACATTTTCCTCCAGTCTTTAATTTTCTTTTGACTCAGATGATGGTACTTTTGCCTAGCTCTTTTTTTTTTTTTAATTAAAAAATATAATTTGTTAGCTGGAATACAGTCATGTAAAAAAGTGTAAGTTCCTTCTTCTGATCTTCCCAGGCAACCATTGTCAAGACTCTGGTTTATATTTCCTGGTTATTTTCTGTCCTCACCACCATGTGACATTCTCCCCACAACCCTCCTGGCAACACTGAGCACTGGCGTTTCTGGCTATTTCCTCATAAATGCAATTCTGATCTACTACATTTTTCCTCATGGTTGTTTAATATTCCATTTTAGAGAGGATCTCTGTAGTTTATTGAAGCAGTCCTTCTACTTGGACGTCAGGGTTACTTCCAGTTCTCCATTCCTCCAGATGATGCAGCAATCCTTTGCTCTTTCTGCTGCCCATGAGCTTCTCAGATCTTTGTGGGACTACACCCACCAACACCCTGCATACTAAATGTGCTATAATAATTTGATTTTGTTTTCTCCCCTACAGCTCCATGGCTACATGGAAAACAAGCCCCTGGGGCTTCAGATCTTCATTGGGACAGCTGATGAGCGGATCCTTAAACCCCATGCCTTCTACCAGGTGCACCGGATCACGGGCAAAACCGTCACCACCACCAGCTACGAGAAGATCGTGGGCAACACCAAAGTCCTGGAGATCCCTCTAGAGCCAAAAAATAACATGAGGGCGACGTAAGGGCTGGGGGCCAAGGGTGGTGGGTCTTTATGGGGAAACAAGGGGGGCCAAGTGGCAGGGATTTGGGACAGGGGACTCTCTCGAGTTGGCGGAAGGAACCGTGGATGGTAGTTCCCACTCTGTGATGGACCCTCCGAGATTTGTTGAAAAAGTTCTCTACCTAAGTACTTTTTATGTGTGTCAGGATGAAGAATACCTGTGTGTCTTTGGATTATGTTACTTGGGATGAGGCTAAATTTATTTACATGGAAATGATTAAATAAGGATACAGAAAGGTCAAAACTCATAAAGCAACAGGCATATAGCTAAAGTTTGGGAGATGTTGCACCCATGTTTTGGAGTTAAAACAAACTCTTTATTTGAAAATAATCTCAAACTTCTAAACCACGAGAATTTTACAAAGAACTCCTGTCTACTGCTCACTCCGATTTACCAATCGCGAACATTTTCCACACTTGCTTTATTACTCCCTTCACTCTTTGCTCTTTCCTGAGCTGTTGGAGAGTTAGTTGCAGACACAGTGACTTTTTTTACTTTTAGATGCCTGAATGTGCATTTCCTCAGAACGTTCTTTGGTGACCACAGTACATTTATCAAATTAAAGATACTTAATGTTGTTTAAAGTAAAGATCCTTAATGTAAAGTAGTAATGTTGATACATCACTCTTATCTATTGAGCAGTCTATAATCAATTTTACCAGTTACATCTTTGAGTTTTTCAGATACTTTTGAGAGTAGAAAAATTGAAACGAAAAAATCTCCCTAGAGAAGTAATTTCCACTGGGGAATTTCTCTCATGACTTTGTACGTGTTTGACCTCCCACTGGGCATCAACTCCTGGCTGAAATATTTATCAGTGGATTGCAGTCCCCCCACCCCCCACCCCACCGTAGCTGGCAGTAGAATTATTTTAGTTAACTGAGTAAGGTGGTTTTGTGGGTGATCTTTTCTTTTCACCGAGATAGTCAGTTCTAAATGGGGTTCTCCCCCTCCTGGCAGCATTGATTGTGCCGGGATCCTGAAGCTTCGGAACGCCGACATTGAGCTGCGGAAAGGCGAGACGGACATCGGCAGGAAGAACACACGGGTGCGGCTGGTGTTCCGAGTGCACATTCCAGAGTCCAGTGGGAGGATCGTCTCCCTGCAAACTGCGTCTAACCCCATCGAGTGCTGTAAGTTGGGCTTTGGGCAGGGTCGGCTTCTGCAAAGTGTACTGTATGTGACCTTCCACCCGGGGCAAGGTGCCCGGCGAGAATACGCGGGACTCACAAGAATACGCGGGACTCACAGGGGGCCCAGGAGGACCCAAGGGCCCAGAGACAGAGCCCATTTAATAATTTCTCTCTGCTTCTATTTACTTGTGGAAGGTTTCGTGGTCTCACAGGAAATTAAAAAATAATACAGCTAATGAGTAGCCTACAGCTTTGTTTAGAAGATTTGAAATGTATAAATGTTTTGGTCTTAAAAAGGGTAGATGCAGTTGGAGTGGGTTTACTGTACGCAGTGTCCTCTTTTCCTTTTCCTTGCCTCTCCTTTCGATCAGAAGAGCATCCCAGTGGCTCTCACCTCTGGAGCGGTGACTCTGGGGCTCACAGTGCTGAACGCTCAGCACTCGAGAGTTCATGGAGTCTTCACGGCAGTCTTTGGCAATGGCTGGTGCCATGATGCTCATTTTGTAGAAGGGGGGGTGGGGAGGGCTGAGGGGTTGCTAACTTGTACCAGCAGGCCTGGAATGTGAACAGGGAGAGATGCCCAAACAAAGATGCAGAGGAATCTTAGAATGATCTAGTGTGCAGTGGCCAAGACCTGCCATGGGGACGGCCCCCCCCCCCCCCCATCCACCCCAGCAGGAACTGGCTCAGTTCTCATCAGGCTTTGAAAAAAGAAGCCACTTTGAGCTCATTCATGGGTACTTGAGGCAAGTTTTGTAGTTGGTTTTGCTTTCAGACATGGCAAAGCTTATTGTCTGCTCTGGGTTTGAGAGTTCACAAATCACTTGTCAGAGCATAAAGAAGAAAAAGGTAAACATTGTTGCTGAAACCAAAGCTATTTATATTATTTTTTAGTTTCTTCTAAGTATTTTTTATGTTGTTACAATCATGTTCTGTATTCAATTATGTTTCAGGATTCTTTTTCCTTTTTACTGGATATTTTACCATAAATCTGTGTCACAAAAATCCGTTACCTACGGAGGCCAGGGAGGTCCCGTGGAGGAGTGGAGTGGCTTGGTGGGTGGCAGTAGGGAGTGGTGGAGACCAGGGAGCAGGGCGACACATTCCCCACCTAAAGGGACTGCCTTTATGTCACCCCAGCCAGTATTTCCATGTGGGCATGTAGGCCAGGGGTGGCCAAATCCTCTGACTTTCTAAGACAAACCAAAAATCTCCTGATTTTTAAAAAACCACAACAAATTCAAAATACTGTGTGGATCAGAGGAAATCTTCATGTGGCTTTGATTAATCAGAGGTAGTCTTAATCAGACATTAATGAGTAAAGCAAACGCATGAATATCTTATGCGGAGAGGGTTGAGGAAGACTGGCCCTCAGGATTGAAAGCCAACGAGGAGAGAGCGTGGGCCCTTGTTGGGAGAGAAGCCAGAACTTGGTCTTGGTTGGTCTTTGGAAAAAGATGAAGGGGCCCTGTGATTTCTTCCAGCCTTGCGAGTCATGATGTGGATCAGGCTGAACGTGGTGGTGAGTCTGTCCTCTGATGTTAGACGAGAAAGACCCAAGAACAGACAACAAGGGAAAACAAGTGTTGAAAAACGTCATCTCAGAAACATTGGAATTCCCCTCCTCTACCCAGCAGACCCCACCCCTGGCCCCTGAGTGCTAGTCATGGTCGCTGCCCCACTCCGCTGTTGTTTTTGAACATCTCGAGATGTTTTGGGAAGGAAACTTGGGCTCTTCCTCAGTGATTTGGGGGATTTTGAGAAGATAAGGTCTCCTCTTTCTGGCAAATGACTCACACTACAGGATGGGGCTGTGGTTTGTAGCCAGGTGGGGAACAGGAGGCCTCAGGAGAGACCACATGCCAGAGCCCCTGTTTCTCTCCATGTTTGGGTTGCTCGGGTCAGTGTATCTCCTGTTGATCTGAGATTTTAAGGAATCACCATTGAACCACATCCACCTCCAGCAAGATCTTCAGGGTGTTATAAACTTGTTTGAATCTTGAACATAGGCTTTTTTCTGTGTTTGGCTGACTCAACCACCTCCTTTTGACAGATAAGGAAACAGACTTTCTTGGTAAAGTGATTCACTCATTTTTACTCAGTAGGTAACAGAGCCAGAGTCTCCAGCTTTCTAGTTCTGTGAAATACCTTCTTAAGGTTTCTAGAACACCACAGTTTCTTGCAGTACCAGACCGAACCTCCAATTGGTTGCTCTCTCTCTCTTACTCAGAATCCTCTGTCCTTTTTATTCCCTTCTTTGTTCTATTTGCCTAGACCACCGCCTGATAGTTCTATACACATTTATTGGCTAATGGACTTACTATATGATCCCTAGGGAGATAATTCAATAAATATTTACTGACAGTCCGTAGCCTGTGTGGACAGAGTATGTGTACGGTAAGTATTTATTGACTGGTTGACTTAGTATAGACCCCGTGGGGAGGGTGATTTGGTAGGAAAAACACTCAGTGGGCTGGTACTTATCTGCAAGGCTAGCTTACACTTTGGAGGTGCCCCTTGTACACCATCTTGGGCCTCGTAAGTTCTCAGATTCTAGTGAAAAAAAAAAACGAAAAACAAAAAAGAAAAAACTTGAACAAACTACCGGAGGCCACTCTTTGGAAAGTGGACTAATTTGCTAGAAACGTTGATTGCTTACATTTCTTCACAGGTCAGCATGCCAGAGGTCAAAGCTCACCTTCGTGTAGACGGGCAAGCCGTGTCTTTGTATTTCCACGCTACTTCCCCATTCCCACAAGATCCTTCAGTATTGCCAAGGAGATACTTAGTTCCCTCCCTCGATTGTCAGCAGAGCTGATTTTTGCAGCTTCCCCAGTGCTCCTGGCTCGGGGCGCCACCCCCACCCCTTCCCACTGCTGATGACAACCCACAACCCGCCTCCCGCTTCTCCAGGCACACGGGAGAGGCCAGGAGGGCACCCCCGTCTTCCCTGACGACACACCCCACACCCTGCTCGCAGCTGCAGGGCCTTTCCTCCTCCAGAGCCCAGAGATGGAGCAGTTCTCCTTTCCTCAAGAGTCCTCCATGTTCTCAGCATCAATGCTACTTTCTTGGGGTGCTTGAACCCTTGCGCCCCTCTTGTAGGACTTCCCCAGGGCTGGCATTGACCAGGTGCCTCTGACGGGGAGGCTCGGAACGACAGACATCGGTTGTCTCACGGTTCCGGAGGCCAGGGCCCAGAATCCAGGTATCAGCCGAGTTGTTCCTTCTAGAGGCTCTGCAGGGGAACGTTCCAGGCCCCTCTCCCAGCTGCGGGTGGTGGCCAGCAGTCTTGCACGCGTCGGCTTGTGGGGGCATCACTCCAGTCTCTGCCTCCTGCTCTCGTGACCCTCTGCTCGGTCTCGTACAAGGACACTCTCATTGGGATTGGGGCCCACGCTGATCCTGCGTGATCTGCCCTCCATCCTCAGCTTATTTACACCTTCAAAGACCGTATTTCCAAATACAGTCAGGTTTGAGGTTCTGAGTGGCTGGGGAGATTTGGCCGGGGCTCTGTTCAGCCTGGGACACCTCCTCAGCTGCATTTCTTGACTTCATGTACTCTCTGCTCCTCGGTTCCCAAATCCACTGGCATCTTTCTCTGACTTCTTGGCTTTTGCCCACGCTGTCCCCTCCATCTGGAACACTGGTTCTCAAACTTGGCAGCACGTTGGAATCACTTGGGGAGTTCTTAAAAAACAGTACGATGCCCGAATCTCAACCCAGAGATGGCAAGTCTTTCGGTCAGTGGTGGGGTCTACCCATGGAGACTTTTCGGAGGTCGCCCGATGATTCTGCTATGCTTCGAAGCTTGGGACCCTCTGACCTTGCCTCCCCTACTTCTCCCATCCTCCAGTCACTGGGCTCATTCCTCCTCATCCAAGGCTGCCGTTCACATGGCCCCTCGAGGAGGACGGTTGCCCTGACCCCACAGGGTACGGGGGCCCCCGCTCTGAGCTGACAACCCAATTTACTTGTCAGTCTCTCTCACGTAAGGATGGAGACCAGAGGGTGTCAGCCAGGGTCTGGCACATAGTAACTATCTCTAGAATGTTTGTTTAAAAAAAAAAAATAGTGAAAACAAGCATCTCCAGGCTGCCCGGCGGGAGAGAAAGGCAGAAGAGACAGAGGGGGGCTGTCCACAGGTGCAGAGGTCTTGTCCCGTGAACACCTTCCCATGGATTTTCTCCTTGCCCCGCAAAGGGGCATCTCTGTTCATCGAGTTTCAGAAAACACCGAAAGCAGTCTTCCACCAAGTCCTGCCCACTCCCAGCGCAGAATGGAAATTCGCTCTGCTCCTTTCGCAGCCTGGGCCGGTGGGTATATGATGGGGACCGGCACCTGGATTTTCTCACAAGCTCTTTTCGGTCTCTCCCTTTTTGTGACATAGCTGGGTTTTACTGAATTCTAATTAAGATACAATAAATCACGCAGACTGCATGTCTTCAGCTGAGTGATTTTTGACAATTCACTGTACCTGTGTGACCACGACTCGAAACGAGACCCAGAACATTTCCTTCCCTCCTGGAAGGGCCCTCATTCCCCATCAGTGCTTCCTCCCCAGCCCCCCCCCCCCCCCCCCCCCGCCAGGCAACCGCTGTTCTGATTCCTATCACCATAGATTAGCTTTGCCTGTTCTGGAACTTCATGTAATGGAATTATACAGCATGCACCCTTGTGTCTGGCTGGTTTTGCTCAGCACGGTGGTTTTGAGACCATTGCTATTATGGTGTGACTCGATAGTTTATTCCTTTTTCTCTCCGAACGCTATTCAATTGTGTGACTATAACGATTGTTTATATACCATTGATAGACATTTGGCTTGTTGGCGGGGTTTGGGTGCTATGAAGAAGGCTGCGAGGAACCTTCTCGTTCCGGGTCTTTTGTGGACAAACGCTTCCACTGCTCCCAGGTAAATACTTGGGAGTGGAATTGCTGCTTCGTGGGGAAAGGATGTGTTCCAATTTAGGTATTTCCTAGATCATTTTATACTCTGTGCGAGAGTGCATGGGGGTTCCGTGTGCTGCACGTCCTCCCCGATGTTTGATTTTGTCAGTCTTTCTACTGGTAGCCATTCCGGGGAGCCTGACGTGTACCCCCCCTTGTGCATAATTTGCATTTCCCTAAAGACTCAGGATGCTGAGCTCCAGTTTGTGTGCTTCTTGGCTGTTTCCATGTCTTCTTTGGTGAAGTGTCCGTTCAAAGCTTTTGCCCATTTTCTAGGGGGTTACTCAGATTTTTATTGTTAATGTGCAGCAGTTGTTTGGTATTGCGGATAGGAGTCTTTTGCCAGATGTATGTACTATGAACGTTTTCCCCAGTCCGTGGTTTGCCTATTTATTTTCTTATTTGTGTCTTCTTACGGGCATCGATATTTTATTTTCATGAAGTCCTAACTTATCATTTTCTTTTGGGGTTAGTGCTCTTTGCATTCCCCCAACAAATCTCTCTACCTGTCTGAAGGAAGCAAAGATAGTCTCTTATATTTTCTTCTAGAAGCTTTTCAATTCTGGCTTTTGGGTATAGGGATACACTCCATCTCAGGCTAATTTTTGTGTATGGTGTGAGGTAGGGTTGAGGTCTATCGTTCACCATCCGGAAGTCTGCTTGTTTCATATGCCCTTTTCTGCAAGCAAGAGCTTGGAAAACCCAACTGTGTTCCTTCCCTCATCAATATGCCTTCACTGCTGCAGCTCACTCTCCTAGGTCTGGCTTGGGAGATGGGCGATCATGCAGCATTGCTTCATGAACGTCCTTAGAATCAGGAGGACCAGCCTGGCATTGTCCCTCACTTGCTTCGTGAAAGCAAGAATGCTCAACTTGTCCACCTGCTTCTGCCAGAAGCCGAGAGGACCCGCATCATTCCTGTGGGCTTCTTAACGTGAATTTTTCCACTTAGAAATATATTTGGAGTGCATGATACACTCTTCTAGGCACTGGGGATAAAACAGTGATCAAAAGAAAGTCTTGGCCCTCGTGGAGGTCACATTCTAGTGGGGAAAACCAACAATAAACAAGTGATGAAAACCATCATTTCAAACAGCTAAGCATGATGATGAAAATAACAAGGACCATGTGTTGGTGACTTGGGGGTGGGGAGTAGCAGCCTTGGGTGTGCTGATCAGGGGAGACCTCTTGGAAGAGGTGGCACATTAAGCTGGGCCTGAGTGGTGGGGGAGCATGGCCCAGCTGAAGGATACAGTAAGTGCAAGGGCCCTGAGGCAGAGATAAGCTCCGGGTCTTTAGGGAACAGAAGGGCAGCTGGGGGGGGGGGTGGGCTGTGTGGAGTGAATAGGGGTCAGGAGAGCTCTGAGGTGAAGCTGGGGACTCGGATTTTATTCCAAGTGAAATGGGAAGCCTGGAGGTCTAAGTAGGGCACTGACATGATGGGATCTATATTTTCAAACTTGTTTATTAGCACAGGGCCTGGTACACAGTAGATGTTAATAAATACTTGAAAACCAAAGGAAGGAAGAAAGGAGACAACAGGGACCTGGCAGGGAAGAGGTAAAGGAAGAGGAACAATGATCAGCCACCTGCTGTGAGTCCAGCACTTTCCATGATGCTGCTGAATCATCAAAAACCCTGTGAACTCAGTGTCGGTTCCCATTTCACAGCTGGGAAAACTGAAACACGGAGAAGTTGAATAAATTGCCTATGGTCACACAACTAGTAAGGGACCAAACCAGCGGTGACATCCACATCGTGCTGGATCTCAGGACACCAAGGTGGAGTTACGTCACGGGTGACAGATTAATTTGGGCCAGAACCCCAAAATTGGCATCCTCTTCCATAAACCGGGAGACCAGCTCAGCTCCCACGGCCATAGATGGTCTCCCCTGAGCTGCTGTAGCAGTAAATCTTGGGTGAAATTTGGGCATTGGGCAGAAGGTGGGTAGGCCAGGCCTTTGTCAGCCCCTGCTTTCCAAGGAGATTTCTAAGCAATGACCAAGAAGCCACATTTCAGAAACACCAGAAACCTACATGATGCGGAGAAGCAGTTTCGGGTGGTGGTTAGGTCTGGGCCTGGGTTCAGATCCTGCCTCTGGCACTTAGTGGCTTTGCAGTCCCAGGAAGTTCCTTAACACTCTGTGCCTCAGTTTCCTCATCTGTAAATGGGGAGAGTAGTCGTACCTATCTCTTGGCCCTTGTGGGGGTTAAATGCATGTGTGTTTGCGTCATACGGTAGGTACCAGCTGAGAGCACAGTAGGGTAAGACGAGTGCCCCTCCCGTGGGGTGTCCCACACGAGCTGTTTGCCACCCTCCCCCTGGCCCTGCAGAGCAGCTTTGCTAACGCCTCTGCCTGCCCACACCCCACCGCTGAGAAAGGACCTGGGGGGTTATGGGGCCGGTGCAGTGGGTGGGGTGGGGGAATGGGGGTGGGGCCAGGGCGGGGGGTGGGGCCTAGGGGGCGGGGCCCAGGGTTGGGGCGGCTTCTCCGCCAACAGATGTGGTTACCTGACCGAAGGTTAAGGCCCCTCACTGAGCCAGGTATGCAGGGCCAGGGAAGGCAAAACCACCCTGATTGGAAGTCTGTGGTGTCCCCATGGTTCTCACATGTATTAACTTGTTTCCAGCCTCCTCACAGCCTCGCAAGGCTCACCTTGAAGACTTTGCTCCGTTCGTTCATTCAGAAACATTTATTGGCGTGCCAATGAGCGTTTGAGGCGTGAAATGCTGCCCCTTGGAGCTTCTGTTCTCGTGGGCTGAAGTTCTGAAGTGTTTTGTGATTTGCTGCAGCCACATGGCTGGCAAGGAGAGGGGCAGGGCTGGGGGCGACACCCATGTCCTTTTGTCTGTCCGGGCTGCCTGGGTCCCTCAGTGACCAGAAAACTCGTCAGTCGAATGGAGAGTCGTGCAGCCCTCAGGGAGGGTCTTGTTATATGAAGATCCGTGCGAATATTCTGAAGGGGCCGCCTGTTAGCACATTGGAATGGGAGAGTGATTATCTGAGCAAGAAGGAAAGGTCATAGCTCCCACCGGGGCCCTAATGCTTTGTGGGTTCGGCGAGGTGAGATCTACCGGCCCCACAGGGTAGATGTTACTGCTCCATATTCCATATGGGAAAGCTGAGGCTGCCTGAGGTCCAGAGTTAGAAGGTGGTTGCGTGCACAGCAGGCCCCGTGTATCTGTGCACACCGTACCCCACTCCCGTGGGGTGAACGCTGACAGGTCTCTCACAGAAGTGAATCCCACACTCAGAATTGCTGTCCCACCTCCCACTTCCCAGGGAAGACCCGGGAATTGCCAGGGCAGGGGCTGAGGGCCCTAAGGGGCCGGTCTCGGGCGAGGCCTGAGTCAGCGCTGTATTCTGAGCTGGGCCAGGCTCACAGCCAAGGACGGCAGCCTGCTGTAGAGACGAGAGGGGCATGTAGCAGGTGGAGCGCTGCGGCCAGGGGTGGCCAGGATGAGACTGACGGGAGCTCCCCCCACCCCCTTGCCTGGGCTGGCCGGCGGCTTTCCCACTGGGAAAGCCTTTACTGGAAAGGGGCCCCTCAGGGTTGCAGAATCCCACAGTCTAGGTTCAAATTCTGCCTGTCTGCCTTAACTTAGCTGTGAGCTCTCAGGCATATCCCTTCTCCTCTGGGAGACTCAGTGCCCCCAGCTCCAAAATGGGAATAATTCTTGCTTAGTGGTCTCATGAAGCTTAGCAGCCAAAATAAATGTAACTGACGTTCAGTGAGCCTGACAAAACGCTACATGCTTCCCATGCATTGACTCATTTAATTTGCAAATAGCCCTAGGAGGTTTGTGCTATGATTATTCGCATTTTATAGATGAGGAAAGAGAGACACAGAGAGATTAAGTGACTTGCCCAAGGTCCCAAAGCTCAGAAGTCACTGAGCTGGGCTTTGAACTCGGGCATCCACGTGGCAGCATCCTTTTATCCACGACCCTAAATTACCTCCATGTGTGTTTTATAATATCAACAAGCACATATATGTGAAGTGCCTGGAATCCGAGGCACTCTCTATGGAGGCTGTAATTACTCACTATTATGAGCCGAATCCACCCACTCTGCAGAATCAAATTTCTCTGACCAGTCTCTCCTGCCTGTCTCCTGAGGTTTTTCGGGTAGATCGTAATTCTTGGCCACATACCCCAGTGACGGGGCGAATTGTAGACAGGCAAGCAGTAATGTCCCATTTCCAGGCTGACTCGGGCAGACCTGCAGGACCCCGAGCCGGTGTGGATTTCCCCCAGCCGCTGCCGTTCTGCTCTCCATCAGCCTCTGTTGCTGGTCAAAGCAAACACCCAAACTGGTTAAACCAACAAGTGCCCTGTTGATTCAGAGCTCATAAAACCCAGGAGCCCCAAGCCCCTTTATGATGTGCCAGAATCTGGGGGCAGGAGGGAAGCCTGGGGAAGTCTCTTGGTGAGGGCCACCTAGAAGCTTATGCTGAAGCAGAGGGTTCTAGACTTCACGCACAGGGAGAGCCGGGCCGTCAGGATAGCTTGAAAATGGTGGCCCCTGGTTTGGGTAGAGCAGTGCAGGGTGGATGGTTTGAATGGTCTGGAGTCTCTAATGGTTGAAAGGCCGAATGAGAGTCAGTGGGGGCTGATGGGGGTTGGTGCGTGCGTCCGGGCTTCCTGCGAACCCTCTCATAGGCCCTGGATGGTGTCACTCCAATTAGCAGCCATCGGTGTGAGAGGTTGCATCAGAGAGAGACAGAGACAGAGGAGGAAGTGGACCCCAGGAGGGTAATTTTGGTTGCTGTTTGCCTCTCTTCAGTTCCTCTTTCAGAGGCTAATTGGATTTGTTTGCTTTACCTCTGGGCTCTCTGAGGATGCCGGGGCATCCCCTGGAGGAGGTCCCCTTGTCCTCAGGTGGCCTCTTAAGTGTCAAAGTTGGCGCTCAAACAGATGTAACAAGTCGCCTAGAAAGGTTGTCACCGTTGCACATACTAGGAGATCTGGGTGCAGGAGATCAAGGGTGTGGCCTGAGCATCTGCATCTTTATTAAGTGCCTCTTCCAACCAGGTAATCGGGCTGCAGGTGACCTGGGAGCCTTCCTTTGAGCAACTCTGGCCGTCGAGGTTGAGAAATCTGGTTTCTGGTTCGGGATCCACCAAGAACAACAGTGACAAGCTCAGTAGCACATGTAGACATGTGGGATGTGGTGCGCACAGCTTTGGTGAAATGCAGAATCTAAGACAGCCAACACCTCGCCTGCGCCTCACGTATGGAAACGGCTCGAGAAACTACAGGGTCTAGTATCCCTAACCTTGCTGGCTGAAATTTACTGAGCCAAATACACGTTTCGTGAGTTCTCCTGGGGAGGCCTCGAAACAGCCCATGAGGTGGGTCTGTGAACCGTTGCAGTGTCCAGATGGGGAACCAGGCTTAGAGAAACCCCACGCGAGGATCCCCGAGCTGGGACCAAGGGCTCACCCGCGCTGGGGCTGCCCCTTGAGGGTGCTGAGTGCCGAGCATCCATTCCTCTGCCTCTAAAGCGGCGTTAATAGCCTCCTCCTCGGCGCTCCGGCAGGGCTGTCACCGAAGGGTTTAAAGAGACAACGAACGAGAAAATGTTCTGAAAAGGGCTAAGCAAGAAAAAGTGGCATTTTGAAAGTTGACGGTGCTAAAGAGTCATTTCTTGAACGGTTACCGTGTGCCGGGCACTGGCTGAGAGCTTTTGTCTTATATTAGATGTTTTTCTTATTGTGATAAAATACACGTAACAAAATGGGGCATTTGACTCAGGTTAAGGTGTACAGTTCCATGGCATGGAGGACGCTCGTGACGCTCTGCCACCACCACCACCATCTAGTTCCAGAGCTTGTCCATCGCCCCCCAAAAGAAACGCCATACTCCTTGGCCCTTACTCCCCAGACCCTGGCAACCACCTGTCTGTTTTCTGTCTCAATGGATTCACCCATTCTGAACAGTTTGTATCCAAGGGATCCCAGAAGAGTTGTCCCTTTGTGTCTGGCTCCTTGCATTCAGCATCACATGTTCAAGGTTCATCCACGGTGTAGCCTGGATCATGCTTCGTCCCTTCTCATGGCTGAGTCATATTTCTCTATGGGTCCGTCCATCCATGCATCGATGGATATCTAGGTTATCGATATTTGCTATTTCACCAAGTGTGTACTGCCCGTGCCCGTGTTTACACGCGGTATATTCTCTCATGCTGCTCATACCAGACCCATGAGGGCAGGAACGGGTAGGGTTTTCCCAAGGAGGCATCTGTGATCCAGAGAGGTGAAGTGACTTGCTCAGGGTCACACAGCAGGGAGGGGGCAGATGCAAGACTCGAAACCGGGTCTTTCTGACCACAGAGCCCAAGCCGCAGTAAACTGGGAATTCTCCTTTGGCTCCCGGGTCCTGCATTATCCTGCAATTGGTGGTATGGCAGATCATACCTGGGGGGGCCCATTGGAATCCTTAGGGGTTATTTTTTATTTATTTTTTTAATCTCTGCTGGGGTCCTCCCCTCAGAGGATTGAAGTCGGAACCTCTGGAACAGTGGTTCTCAACCAGGGACGATTTTGGCCCCCTCCTCCCCAGGGGCCATCCAGCTTTATGACTAGAGGCAGTTCTGGTTGTCCACAGGGGAGGGGTGGATGGAGGCCAGGGATGCTGCTGAACATCCTACCGAGCATAGGACGGCCCCGCATCAAAGGCTGCTCCAGCCCCATGTCAGTCGCACCCAGGCTGAGAACCCCTGCTCTAGGATTAGGGCCTGGGTGTCAGTATTCTCTAAACTTCCTGGCTCCTTCTGATGTGCCCTCGGGGCCAAGAGTGCCTCTCAGACTTGCTAGTGCATAACAACCGTGTGGATTCCTTGTTCCACTGCAGACTTGGGTTCAGTGGGTCTGGGGTGGGGCCCGAGGCTCTGCATTTCTGACAAGCTCTCGGTGATGCTGGTGCTCCCAGCCCTCACCTCATGTTCGGGACTGGAGAACAGACAAAAGTACAGGGAGCTGGGCTGGACTCTCGTTCTCTCTCTTTAAACTGTTGCTTAAAAAAGAGTGTTTTCCTTCAGATAAGGAGAAGGCATGGGAAATGCAACCGCGGCCGAGGGAGAAAAAGGTGGTTGCTTGAAACTGCGAGGCTTTGCAGGGAGACACAGTGAAGCTGCTCCAGGAAGGAGCCCGTTGTGTTCATAGCAATGCACGGTGATTCACAGAGCAGCCGTCCGGGCCAGCCTCCCACCCAGCGCTGAGAGTCACGGCCACGGCTGGCTCGCCCAGCAGTGATGACTCAGGCTTTCCACCTGCAAAATGGGAGGGATGGCTCCAGCTGCCTCCCCACCCATTCCTGGAGCCAGAAGCCCCCAGCTGCCCCCCAGACTCATCAAAGGCAGATCTTAAAAGTCAGGACCTGCTTTTCCAGGCAATGCAACTGCTGTTTTCACTGCTAGTAAATCTCCATTTGTGACAGCTCAATTAGGAAGTCATACAAAACTCTTATATTGAAAGAAGGGATTAATAACCCGGCCCATGTGGGAGAAATTAGCAGCTTTTGCAGAGAGGCCTTTTTACTATGTACTCTTAACTGGCAGCCCTTTGGAACAACACTGGCTGGCTGGTCCCTGGGCTGAGCCGGGCATGGGGCGAAACCGGCAGGGGATCGTTGTGAGTCATTGGGTTGCACTTTCAAAGTGAGGTGTCTGGGAGCCTCTAGCCGGTCCACGGTGGACTCCTGAAGTGTTGCTAAGGGCATGGTTGCTCCTGAAGGAGCCGGTTTTAGGAGAGATGGAGGGGGTTGCTCGGCCACCTGGAGGTGCCGGCCGGCCGGGAGGGAAGGGTTAGGTTTGGGCCTCAGGCCTCACGCAGCTGCTGCCTGCCATAGCTCCCGGATGGGGAGGGCCTCGGGCCCCTGGCACGGAAAGGGCTGGCCCTCGGCCCAGTTCTTGGGCTTGGGAGGGACGCCAGGAGCTGGGGCTGACTCACGAGGGGAGGACCAGCCTCTGCGGCCCACGCTGCTAAGGCGAGGCCTGAGCAGATGGGTCCCTCTCGCTGGCGAGGACGTGTTCCTCACCCTGCCTAGGAAAGGTGGCTGGAGAGGGTCTTCACTCTTTCCTGTAGCCTGCCCTCCCGAAAAATCGGTGGCTGGCTGGAGTGACCAAGGGATGGGGCTCTGGAGCTGGACAAACCAGCTTCTGAGGATTCAAATCTAAGTCCCACCACACACTCTTGGCCAAGGGGTGACCTGCCTTCTCTTAGCTTGAGTTTTCTCCCTAGGCAAATGTGAATAATTTTAATACTTCCTTCCTTCAAAAGTTGCTATGAGCGGGCGCCTGGGTGGCTCAGTTGGTTAAGCGACTGCCTTCGGCTCAGGTCATGATCCTGGAGTCCCTGGATCGAGTCCCGCATCGGGCTCCCTGCTCGGCAGGGAGTCTGCTTCTCCCTCTGACCCTCCCCCCTCTCATGTACTCGCTCTCTCTCATTCTCTCTCTCTCAAATAAATAAATAAAATCTTTAAAATAAAAAAAAAAAAAAAAAAAAAAGTTGCTATGAGCATTTAAGTAGATCATCGTGGCTCAGCGCTTAGCATAGGCCTGTCCTGTTTCTCCATCTTTCATTCATCATAGACACAGGGGAGGATATAGGTATATGTAGAGAGATTGATAGGTGTGTATATGTATGTATTAAGATATATTGAGGTATATCCATATCTACCTCCGTCCATCAATCCTTGCATCAGTCCATCCATCCTGAGTACCCCCTACTAGGTCTGAGGCACTGTTCCTGGCCCTGGGCTTACAGCAGTACACAAAGCTCCTTCGTGGGGCTTACATTCTAGTGGGGAGAGATTTGAAAGACAGGTGAACTAATAATGCAAGATAAAGGGGAGAGAAGGAGAGAGAGACACAGACAGGGCGGGGACTGCTGTTTTAAACCTCAAGGTGGGAGGATGGAGAGATAGGGGTAAGGAAGCCTCTCAGAGAAGGGGGTGTCAGAGGAGAAACCTACAAGAAGTGAGGAGGGGAGCCACACAGATAATCAGGAAGAACTTTCCAGAGAGGGGGACTAGAAAGTGCAAGCGCTCAAAGATAGGAGTATGCTGGGTGTGTTTGAGAGACATTGAGAACATTCTAGAAGATTGGCTGGAACACAGTGAGTCGAGGCAGTGGGGTGGGGGTGGGGGTGTCCTAGAAAATGAGGTCAGAGGGGTGATGGGACAACACCATGCTGTTTCGAATACCCAGTTTAAGATTGCCGGTGAATTCCCAAGCGAGTACGTCTAAACCCTGCAGGAGCTGGGTCCTAGCGTTTAGCAGGTATGATGCCTCACGTGTTTGTTGAGATCAGTGCACGAGGAGAGAGTACTCCTTGGCAAAGGGACTCTTATGCAAAAGTTGATTTGCCCTTTTATAAAATAAAGATCAAATCTCATTCGCCTTGCCTCCCTATAAAGAGAACAGGCATCTATCCCTTGATTCACGAGAACAAACCGCGCTGTTAGAAGCAAAGTAGCCCAAGTGACTTAGGGCACTTTTGCAGGAACGTGGCATTTCCAGAGTCCGCAGTAGCCGGGGCCGATGGCTCCATGTTTGTCATGACAACAGGTGACAAGGGGGGGTGGGGCAGAGCGTGTCTGGTCGCCATGAAAGCAGAAAGCCCCTTTTGAGCGGACTTCTGCCGTCCCAGTGACTTCTCTTTCTCTGGCCCTCAGCCCAGCGATCTGCCCACGAGCTACCCATGGTGGAGAGACAAGACATCGACAGCTGCCTGGTGTACGGGGGCCAGCAGATGATCCTCACCGGACAGAACTTCACGGCCGAGTCCAAAGTCGTGTTTACTGAGAAGACCACAGGTCAGGGGGCTTTTTGGGCTCTTTCATTGTCCGCCGGCACCATACCAAAGCACCACCTTTTTTCCTTCCAAACAGCGCTGATTGGGGGGATCAGTTCTGTTCGGTAGGGCTTTCTAGTCTGCTATTTTTACTCACGATGAGAAGCTTCCCAGACCTCCAGCAACTGATGTCGCTACAGTTCATGGTGGGTGAATGTACCACGATGTGTCTTAGCTGGTCCTGGGTTGTTTCGTTGGATGATGAGGTTGACCCCCCACCTCAAACTCTTTTTATTTTTTTTAAACTATTTTTTTTTTTTACATAGGCAAAACTTTGCAACTTTTTACTGTTATCAAAGGGAGGCCGTTCAACACGGCAAGTAAGTTTGCTCTGGCCCTGGGTCTCCTGGGTGCAGAGGCCAGGTTCTCCACTTGCTTGTTCTGTGATCTTAGGCGCATTACCTCCCCTTCTGTGTCTTCATTTCCTTATGTACAGAATGATAATAACAAAGGTTCTTGCCCCACAGGGTTGACAGGAAGGCTCACTAGGTTAATGCATGTTGAGTAATTATAAGAGTGCCGGGTTTCTCATAGGCCAATAAACATAAGCTACTTATAATTTTATGGCAAATAGTGCTGCAATGAATCTTCTAATACTTTTAGGATTAATTAACTCATCTTGTATACATGAGTGTCTGTCGTTGGTATGCTCAGGGTTTATTCCTAAAGTGGGATTTTGGATAGTCATTTTGAGAGCTTTAATTACCTTCCGGAAATCTACAAATTGAAACTTCCATCATGTCAGGAATGGTTTCACCCCATCCCAGAAGTGCCATTTTTTTAAAAATTAAAAAATATTTGCTGAATTGGTACTTCTCTTTACTACACACTCCTTTGCTATGAGCGGTTTAATGTTTCTGTTTATTGGCCATGTGTATTCTTTCTTCCATACACTGTCTGTTAATATCTTTTGCCAGTGAGGACATGGTAAAAAGAGAATGATCTAAATTAAGTTAAATTTCAAGTTACGTAATTATTTGATAGTTATGGATGCTAGACCAATTTTTTTCTCTAATAGACCTGATTTCAGTAAGTTAATTCTAAGAGGATATTCATATTTGTTTGTTTACTGTCCTTAGGATGATATGGAGACTATAATAGGCAGGTTGTCCAGTTGTGAGGATTGTGCACTGCACAAGGGCACCTCCTCTAGGGACTACCTTTCAAATGGGGTACATCATCAATTTGTGTATTAATAAGACAGCTGCTGGCAGGAGGAAGCAGGGTGTCTTGGGGAAGAGGTGTTTCTTCTCAGTTCACACAATGCCTCCTCTTGGGGTGGGCTGGCTCTGTGACCAGGCATGACATTAAGGAAGGCTGTGGCAGTGGGGGGCTGGAGATGGATGGGTGGGTTTGGGAGTGGTTTAAAGGGTATGTGGTCAGTCACTGTGGGTTTGAGGGACAGTGGTGGTGTAGTGAGGGGTTAGGGATGCAGACATTTACATGGATGCATTGCATTCTATCATATGTTTGTCTAGTATTTTAGTTAGCATTACCCTTTTTTTACGCCTTTGGCAGCTCCCATCTCTGTGCTATTATAAGTAACTCAGTGATCAACATTCTCTACATCCCTTTTGTCAGCTAGATAAGAGCTCATGCTCTTCAGCCAAAACCCAGCTCCACTGTTTTCTAGCTGTGTGACCATGGGCAGGTTACTTAACCTCTCTGGGCAATAGTTTTCTTGTCTGTATGATGAGGATGATGACAATCCTACCTCATTGGGTGGTCATAGGATTAAGAATTTCTACATGTTAAGTACTTATAAACTGCTTGGCATATAGTGCTCAATATACATTAACTAATGCTATTTGGTATTCTTTCCTAAGGTTAAGGCCTCCCTATGGTGTTCTGGCTTCATGGAGGCATGCACAATTTTAAGCATCTTGTGGGGAGGCTTACTTTTCAGATGGTGGAACAGTGTAAAATACTCTCTACTGCAGGAATTTTCTAGGCTTTTGTAAATCAGAGAGCAAACCGATGTGGCTGGCACATTGTGACAAGCAGGCCGAGGTCAGAACAGAGAGGTTTCCCTGTGCCAGGTAGAGGAAAACTCAGAGTCTGTTTCAACTTGAAAAAGTTGTGTAGTAATAAGGAAGAAGGAGTAATTAAGGAATTAATTAATAATTAAGGGATTACTAAGGAATCAGAATAGCGGCTGTCTGTGCTCTTTGATGGTCGCTGTCCATGGGGACTGTCTCCTCTAAGCCGGGGCCCGTGGGAGGCAGCCAGCCGAGCATGGAGAAGTGAGGGGGCTCACCGACAGGTAACACCCAGCACTGTCCTCATGTCCAACCTCCCTGGGCCTCAGTTTCCCTCTCTGTGAAATGAGGTACTAATGCCCCCCCCCCCCCCCGAGTTAAATGGAGTGCACACATAGGCGGTGTGTACTTAGGGCCCAGGGACTGCTCACTGAATGTATGGTATTGTCTTTTTTTTTTTTTTTTTAAAGATTTTATTTATTTATTTGACAGAGAGAGACACAGCGAGAGAGGGAACACAAGCAGGGCGAGTGGGAGAGGGAGAAGCAGGCTTCCCGCGGAGCAGGGAGCCCGATGCGGGGCTCGATCCCAGGACCCTGGGATCATGACCTGAGCCGAAGGCAGATGCTTAATGACTGAGCCACCCAGGTGGCCCTGCTATTGTCTTTATGGTCAGAATTCTCATCGCTCAGGCCGTCGGCCTCATTGACTCGACGGTTGCAAGCAGGGCCCTGAGCTCAGAAGGCCTGGGTGCACATCCATGATGCGCATGTAGTAGCTTCAGCATCCTGGGTGAGTTACGTCACCTCTCTGAACCAGTGTTTCCTCTTTTGTAAAATACAGGGGATTTGCTTGTCTTGAGAGAAGAGGCGATAACACGAGTTGGGGGTGTAGATGAGTCTTTTTGCCTAGATCCTAGCACATTGTAGATGCTCATGAAACATTAGTTTTTACTGTTATCATTATTTTTAGGCTGTGGAAGAACAAAGATGAGTAAAATTTTGTCTCATGGAACCAGGGAGACACTGAAAAACAATAAGTAATAATAATGAACTATGTGCCAGGCCTTGTTCTAAGCGCTTGATGTGTATTAACTAATCTGATTCCTCATGACAATTCTACCAGAGAGCTTCTCTTCTCCTAACTTTCCTAATGAGAGACCGAGCACACAGAGGTTAAGTAGCTTAGTGAAGATCACACAGCCGGTCAGTGGCGGTGCTGGGTTCGACCCCAGGCAGCCTGGCTCAGGAGTCCGCACCCTTGACCATGAGCTCTTCTGTTCTGAGGAAGCTCAGAACCAGGTTAATTTGCCCGAAGACCCTTCAGCTGCTTTGAGCCACTGATGTGAACCATTTTGTGGTGAAATAGACCCTTGGATTTTGTGGTGGGGTCACCGGGTTCAAGAGGACCCGTTCAGAGCCCTTTCATGCCTAGCTTAAGGAATCCTGGGTGAACAGGGCTTCTGGATTGATGCCAGTAGAAAAGCAGGGATCTCAGAGATGCACCTCACCCCCAGAGAAGTGGTGGGCTTCCCTCAGGGGATGTCTGGCTCCTCGGGGCCCCGACAGACAGGGGGTTCGTCTTGCATTTGCAGGGAGCTGGTCCTGCTCTTTTGACCCCAAGCACTCGCCTCCCCGCCCAGGACTGCCTTCTGTAGGGGGAATCCCTGTTGCTCAACTTCGTTTTTCCAAAACGCATCCCCGTTCCCATCTCCATGGATAGCTGGGCTGGCAAGGGCAGCGGGGCGGGGTGGAGTGGAACGGGCTGAAGTTTTCCAAGGAAGGGGAACCCCAGCTGTTTCTCACATTAAGGCAAGGTGACAGCCTCCTGGGCTAATCTTAGCCCCCACGTTGGGTCATCGGCACCACCAGCTCCAGTGTTCTTTTTATAGCTGTCGGCTGAAAGGGGATTGGCAGCTTCCACTCCAGCAGGATGACAAATTGGAGAGCGGTGGAAAAACAGTAGGAGAGGGGCAGCATGGTGTTTCTTAAGTTAGAAAAGCTTGGTGTTTTGGAAAATGGCGTCTTATTTATAGCAGCAGTAATAATAATGGCTATTATATTATTTTTATTACTATTTTTAGTTATTTTCATGACTTCCAGGAGCCTGTATGATCTGGCCCTTGCCCATCCCTCTGAATTCAGCATTTTGGACTGTCCCCTTGCTCACTTGGCTGTAGGTACACCTGTCTTCACTCTGTCCTCAAGCACCGCATGTTGGTTTCTGCCTCAGGACCTTTGCTTTTGCTGTCCACCATTTCTTGACGAGGCTGCATCCTCCTGTGTCTTCAAGGCTCAGCGCAGAGGTGACTTTCTCAACAAGCCCCTCCTTGCCCATCTGCTCAGAAGTTGTTCAACATCCTCCCCCCCCCAGAACCCTGTCACCTTCTGTCCCATTGTCCTGTTCTGTTTTCTCAGTGGCACCTCGCACTGCTGAAATTATCTTGCCTATTGGTTTATTCATTTCTTATCTGGTCTCCCACACTAGACTCTTAGTTCCTTGAGGGGGGTACTCGGTATTTGCTGCCGTATCCGCGGCATCTACAACAATCCCTGGCACCTAGTAGGTGTTTACTCACACCGTTGAATGGGTGTCTTCTCCTTTAATTGTCACATCGGCCCCAAGAGGCGGGTGACATGGTCCCCATTTACAGTCGAGGTAACTGAGGCACGTACAGGTCAAGCCACAGGCCCCAGGTCAGCCCGTAGCTGATGACAGAGCTGGAAAGCCAAGCGGTGTTTATCATCAACACCCCCTGCCCCCCAAGGAAGCTCTCTAGTCACGTCCACGAGGACAAAGAGAAACTGAACAGGATGATCAGGGTCTTTCTTATTTACCATCCTCAGTAATTGCCTAAAAGCCTTCATATATTCTCTGAAATTTTAAAAATGTGTAACCTTCCAGGCAAAGTTCAGGCGGAGAAGTCTAGGCTGTTCCTGACTTCAGCTGGTAACCCTGGCCCCCGGCCACCCAGGCCTCAGGCGGAGTTGGGGGTCCCAGCAAAACATTGCAAAACAGGAAAAAATCTAAGGACACAAAAATAAAAGTGATGTGGCAGCGGAAACAGGGTTGCCATGGCTCTGAGCGACTCGCCGCTTCTGGGTGGGATCCAATGTTTTGGAAGGTTCCTCCACATGACACAGGGTTTTGGAATTTTTCAGCTGGTAAATCTTTCTTAATTCAGGCCCCCGGCCCCAGCCAAGTAGCTCCCTGGCTCTCGGTGTCCTGCGGGGGTGTAGGTTGGAAACCTGCCTGCCTCGGATTACTCAGCTTTGAAACTTAAATTGTTGGAAGAGAATTTGTGTTTTGTTTTGCTGGACGATTTTCTTGGAACAGTCTGATGGCAGAGGCTCCCATCACCTGTTGAGAGGGCAAATTGATTTTTTAGAAAGGAGGCGTGGGTGGTGGAATTCCCTCTTTCCCACTGAATCATCATATCCTAATATGAGTCATTTTATTACTTGGAGGTTCCCAAAGGTTGTATTTTGAGCTTTGTTTAATAAATATAAATGCACATGCTTAAAATAATTTTTTTTTTTTTTTGCTAAATTAAGTATCTTTCCATGAATTAGTATCCTAGAAACCTTGGAACCACCTGAAAGAAGGCATCTGCTCCTGCCACCTGTTTTCCCTCCGCGGGTTTGGTTTTGCCCTGTGTGGTGTGTTCTCAAACAATAGACCTGGTGTGGGAGTCTCTCTAGACTGGGCTTCCCTCTGGGAAAGGTCAGACTTCCAGGCTGGGCTGGGGCATGACTAAGGCCCTGCAGACCTTTGCCCTCGGTGACTCACGTCCACAGTGTCCTCGGCCCTCTGGGCTGAAGCCCACCGCTTATACACAGCTGACTGGGACGCAAAGCTCGCCTCCAAAGCCAGAGGCCCGGTCGTTGCCCTGAAGCCCCGCTGGAGATAGAGAAAATGGTCTCATTTTCTGTCCCTTGCTTGTAAGGGCAGCCTTTTGGGCGAAAGAATCCTACAGTTCATTGTGTTTGGAAGCCTTTGAAAGAGGACACAGAGAGATGAGTTTTCTAGTTGACTTGGGTTCAGGCGTTTCCACCATCAGACATTGTTCTTGGTGCCAACAGACCTCTGTGTAAATTGCAATTAGCAGGTTGAAGTCCCCCACCCCTACCGCCACACACACCCGCAAGAAGATCATAATATCTTTTATTGATGAACACCCTTTTGTATTCTTTCTACATTTTTGGTGTCATGCTCTTTTTAAAAAATAAAAATTGTATATATTTAAGGTATAAGCAGGCTGGATTTTGGATCATCTAGCAGACTTGGCTTGAAGTCTGGATAGGCCCCATATATATTATGTGCTTTGGGACTCAGTTTCCGCATCTCTAAAGTGGGGTTCCTGGTATTTCAGCAATGAAAAGAGATCAAGGATCTAAACGTGTCAGGCACATAGTAGGTGCTCAGAAGATGTCAGCTGACCTTCCATGTGCTCCCTGGGAGCTCAGTTTACTGTACACAGAACCAGGAAGACAGGGCCATGTTGGTTTCTTGTCTGAGAGAAGAGGCCTTCTGGGCACAGGTTAGTTTCTCTTCTTATCCCCCAAGCCATCCCACACCCGCTGTCATGGCCTCACCAAGGAGCTGGCGGGAGCTTGACTGATGGCGGCCACTCCCTGCCCCCCCATCTTACAGGTGGGGAAGCTGACTCACATGGTGAGGTTGACAGACTTCCTAGAGGTGGTAGAGTTTGTGGGTGGAGGGCTGGGTCCCAAACCCCTACTTCCTGGTTCCCAGCGCGATGGGCTGGATGCAACGGTTGGGGGGTATCCGTAGGTGACTGCTCATCACTAAGAAGAGTTGCCGCTGCAGGGGGGGTGAAAGATGGGCAGAAGTCCAGCCTCTGTGGAAAACAACCCAGTGATGCTCCTTTAGCCTCTCTCTGCTCGCTCAACCCCAGGGCTTCCATAGTGCTCCCCGGGTATTTACTGAACACTTACTAGGTGCAGGTACCGCACCGGGCACTGGGGACCCATTACAGCGGAGGTCCCTGCTCTCAGCAGGTGGACAGTCTCGAGCTTGTTCACGAGCAGGCCATTCCGAGACAGAGAAAGTGCTCTGAAGAGAGTGAAACCAGGTCAGAGGAGCTAGACAAAGGGCTTGGAGGCAGGGGGAAAAATATAGGAGGCTCAGTGAAATTCAGATCTCAGACAACACATGTCGGTAGTATGAGTATGTCCCGTGCAATGGCACAGGATTTGGGGCATACTCGTAGTAAAAAAGGAGGTCACTGATTTCTGAAAATCAAATTTAACTAGATGTCCTGTATTTTTATTTGTTAAATCTGGCAACCCTGGAGAGTGGGATCAGGGAGGGCTTCCCTGAGGAGGTGGCTTTGAACAGAGGCCTAACGGCAGAAAAGAGGGAGTTGCACAGACTGTCGGAAGAGGGTCTCAGGCAGAAATAACCGCCCAGTCCCAGCATGGGGATGAGCCTGGGGTGTTTGAGGAAATGAAAGCAGGCCCAGGCCGCAAGGGCAGCGTGAGAGCAGCGGGGAGGATGGCACCAACCAAGGCTGGAGAGGTCCCTGGGTTGGGGCGGGGGTGCGAGGGGCTCAGGTCATGCCTAGGTTTGTAGGCACAGAGAAGAGTTTGGATTTTGTTACAAAAGCAACTAGGAGCTCTTGTCCTAAGCAGGGGAGTGACATGATCTAATTTATATCGTTAAGATTGTTCTGGCAATCTGGATGAAGAATGGACTCAGGGGTGGGGGGGACAGGTGGAAGGTGCTGTGAGCCCCCACTGCAGTTGCCCAGGTCGGGGACGGAGGTGAGGGGGCTGAGCCCACAGAGGAGGTGGTGGGGCATCAGGAGAGAAGTGGGGTGTTGGGAATCAAGGCATTTCCTCTCCACCGCCCAGCAAGTACATTTGGGCCGTTGTACCATTGCAGTGGGTGAAATCCTCAGCTCTGGGACCCTCCTGCTCCCCCCCCCGCCCCCATCTGCTCGGCTCATTAAGCCCCCATACCCAGGGAGTATGCATTTTTCTGCTAGTTAGCAGTCGTAAAGGGCAGACTGGAAGGACTTCAGCCATCTTCATTTAGCTAATTTTAAAAGCAGGGCCAGGACTGGGAAGCATCACCATGATTTCCTAACACAAACTGACACTTTGATTTCCTCCCCGTTTGCCTGGAGCCCAGGGGCGTGCTCACGACCCGCGTGAGGACGGATTCGCTCTCCTCCTTCTGAAAGCTCCCTTATTTCTCCTTCAAGTGCTGACAGAAGCCCGTGGCTCATCCAGGCTGACTGCTAAGACCCCAGCCCAGACCCAATGCCAGCCCTCCTGCTTCCTAATGCTTTGGCTTCAAGAGCTGTCTGCAAAGCGGACAATAAAGCAACAGCAGGGTAGGGGCCATGGGGCCAAGCCACCACCAAGGCTAGAATGTTCGTTGAACCATGCACACCCCCTGCCCCGTGTTTTTTTGTTCTTGCAAAGTCTTGCTAAGTCTTCTCTAGACCCAGCCCCTTTGCCCAAAGAACCTGGCTCTTTTCTCTTTCCCTCTGAGTAAGACTTGGAAGGGCCCTTTCCATGCTGGCTGCCAGTCCCTTTTAATTTAGGATGGGGGAAGTTTGCCCAAACATCTGCTCAAGGGACTGAAGTCCTTCATTTCATCTCAGCCCAGAGCAGTAGAAGCAGACTTGGTCATCTTGGGCCTCTTCTGTTCTGGGCAGGTTTTCCCAGAGTCCCGGACCTGGGGCCTGGGTTGGGAGGTGGGTTGTAGACGACTCGGCTCGGTTGCTTGCATTGCACGTGAGTCAATGTCTGCACCATTATTCCAGGTGCCTTCCCCATCACTCAGTTTCCAAAAAGGATTCCTCACAAAGGGTTCGGCAGTCTCTCCTTGTGGGGTCTTTTTGCTGGCGAGGCCAGTGGTCTGGCTGTGGGCCAAGCCCTGGGAAATCCTGAGGTCACTTTGTTCATTTAGTCCACTGGTGTTTACTGAGTGCTTGTTACGCGTCAGACACGGTAGTGCTGGGATGAAGCAGAGAATAAGACAGATGCGTGGCGCTGCCTTCCAGAAGCCCACGGCCTAGCAGGGGAAGGAGACAGAAAGCCAATAGGCTGAGAAAATGAAGTCAGAGGATCAAAGGGGATGGGGGACAGGTCAAGGGGGACCTCCCCGAATTGCGTCAGAAGGCTGGGGAGGTGCTGGTCTGAGTAAGGTCTGCAGAAGAGCAAGTGTGGTTGTTGGGGGGAGATCGAGAAGGCCAGTGTGGCTGGAGGGAAACTGAGGAAGTCCCCGTCCCAGGGGAGGTGAAGAACCTTGGGTCCTCACTTGGGAGCTCTGGTGGGCCTGTCCAGAGCAGGACGGCTTGTGTGGCTCGTACTGTGGTCCCAGCAACATGCACAGGGCCTGCCGTGCAGTAGGAGCTTGGTCAGTGTTGCTGGTCCATGCCTGGCTTCCATCTGAGACCGTGGCCCCAGAGGGCCCCCGGGAGACACGCAGATCAATAGGCAGTTGCAATATACTTTTTCCTCAAGAGAAAAGCTTTATCTTAAAAAACACTAAAAAACGCATGCAATGTGGAACTCCTGGGTGGTGCAATCAGTTAAGTGTCCAACTCTTCGTTTCAGCTCAGGTTGTGATCTCAGGGCCGTGAGATCGAGCCCCGAGTTGGGCTCTGCACTCAGCCCAGAGTCTGCTTGAGACTCTCTCTCCTTCTCCCTCTGCCCCTACACCCTGCACTCTCTATCTCTAAAATAAGTAAAATAAATCTTTGAAAAAATGCATGCAGTGTACTTCTACCCAGTTTCTTGGATGGCGTTATAGAAGATGTGGATGTCTGGGCTGGTCCGTCCAGTCCAGCCACAGGGGTGTAACCACGTGGGCAGTGTGGGACATGTGTTTGCTGAGTTTGTGCCACACACACTGGGCTGTCGTACTTACCAGTTCCTGCTTTTTAATATAATAGGGATACGTTTCCAGGGCTGAGAATAAGATCATGCTCATGCTAAGTGCTGCCAGTGTTCCCTAGACCTAATCTCCCTGATTTTCCATACCAGAGATGGAGGGCCCATCGTTCCTGTAGACCCCTATCAGTGAATACTTTCTATGGCCATTTTATCTATTCACGATGAGAGATGTAATGCAACGCAATGAAACAAGGAACTGGGACACCCACCAGAACACTTGGGTCAAGATGACCTGCCAGTTCTTTCTTGCCAGAGTCAGACGCATGGGACACCAAATTCTCAAATATTAATAGCAGTACTCACTACGGGCTGAGCATTTTGCTAAGCATTTTACATATGATCTACTTGAATTTTTGCCAACTCTTTGAAGTCAGTGAATGAACTCGACCCTTTTGCTTATGAGGAAACTAAGGCACAGAGAGGTTAAGCTACCACTCACAGGCCACACAGCAAGTAAAGAGCAATGATTGAGCTTGAACCCAGAGGGAGGGAGTTCAGGCAGAGAGTCCTGCCAGCATTTATGGTGAGTTCCTCTGCCTCCTGGAAGCTCAGTTCAGAGGATGGGATCGGCGTGTTCTCTTGGTGAAACCCCAGGACTGTGTGCTGTGGGATGCAGGGTGGGGGGAGGGAAGACGTGCCCAGGGAAATGGTCTTGAGGTATTTTGCAAACCACACAGTTCCCATAAAGACCAGTTCCCTGGAGTGTGCCTTCCACATGCTACCTAAAATTGGGGACGTCAGTGTCAGCTTTCAGTTCCTGTTGGGGACTAGTCTGTTGGGAACTCAGGGCAGCCTCCACTTGAGATGCACAATAAGGCTAGACTCTTAAAGCTGCCCTCTGGGCTTAAAGACAAAAGGAAGAAGCTAGGCCCCTGGGTTTGGCTCATGATTTAGGTTTTTGGTTTCTTAAAGAAGATTTATTTATTTATTTTAGAGAGAGCGCGTGTGTGCACAGCAGGGAGGGGGCAGAGGGAGAGAGAGAATCTTAAGCAGACTCCCCGCTGTGCGCAGAGCCCGATGCGGGGCTCCATCTCACAACCCGGAGATCAAGACCTGAGCCGAAACTAAGAGTCAGACGCTTAACCGACTGAGCCACCCAGGCACCCCATGATTGAGGTTTTGATTTTTCATTCCTGTGAGCTCTCTTTTTAAAAGTTGAGGTAATGGTGAGAAGACCCATTTGAAAGGAAAGCAGTCGGGCACCGTGTCCACCTGCCTCTTATAACAGACGTCGTCCCTTTGTGAATTCCCTCCGCTTCTGCCCGCAGGGCAGAGTATGTATAATTTATAATTATAATCAGAGAAATGTGTATTATTTTCTGATTAGAATATGCTTATGGTTTTCTCAATAATGACACATTGTGGAATATATGCAAAAAATGATAAGACAATATTGAAATAATATGTTGCCATGAGCCATAATAATTATGCTCACCAACATCTGTCACACATTTATCCTGCGCCGTGTGTCTGTCTGGGAACGAACCTATGGGATATAGGTCCTGTGATTGTCCCCGTATTTTGGATAAGAGGCCGAGAGAGGTAAAGTGCCTTATCCGAGCATACACAGCGAATAGGGCCTGTGGCCTGCAGGGTGGCCTAGAGGTTTTTTTTCATTTAAGTGCTGCCATTTCAAAGTGAGATTTCACTAAAAATGCAGGGATTCCAAGCTGGGTCTGCTCTGGAGTTCGGGGTTTGCAGGAATGAAACGGATAGCACTGTGGTGCCACAGAGGGGAAGTCTGTTCTGGCCACAGAATGTGCCCAAGACGGCTCGGGTTACAGTAGCCACGTAGCTGAAGGCCCCACAGACCCTGGGGTGAGCAGGCAGTGAGTGCCCCCTACACCCCACGGGCTTTTTCTTCCCTGACCTGCTATCCACAGAGCTCTAGGAGCCGGGCTGCATGGGGGTCCCCCAGGCCAGGGGTGAGGCCGCCCGCGGGCCGTCTCCTGGCGGGTCCTGTTTGCTCTGCCTGGAGCCCAGAGGAAGGGGGCAGGAAGGAGGGAGAGTTTTTAAGTGAGTGGCTGTTATAGGGACATCCCTCTGCACCCCAGTCTGGGGAGGGCCCTGTGGACACCCTGGGGCCCTCCTGGGCACGTCGTTCTGATTCTGAAGTGAAGAGAAGGTCAAGTCCTCAGAGCCAAGGGGCCTAGGGTCTGGGAGGAAGGAAAGCTAGTTTTCCCATCTGACAGCCGGGGGTCCTTGCTTTGGGTGGGTGGAGTACAGTAGCAGAGAAGCTGCCGACCAAGAGAATATTGGGTGGTGTTTTCTGGCCAAAATGTCGTGTAGTCCTGGGGAAAATCTCAGCTACATCCCAGCGGAGGGGGATCTGCAGAAACCTGATCATCCTCCTCCCCATGTTGTACAAGGCGGTGCCTTCCTCTCTCAGAGGCCCCCCCGGGGTGGGGCATGGGAAGTAAAGGAGAGATGTGGGGGCTGGGTGGCGGTGCTGTGGTTGAAGTGGGAAGCACGGCACTGTCTGAAGAGGCCAGGGTCTTTTTTTTTTTTTTTTTTTTTTAAATTTTATTATGTTATGTTAGTCACCATACAATACATCATTAGTTTTTGATGTGGGGATCCACGATCCATTGTTTTCATATAACTCCCAGTGCTCCATGCAGTACGTGCCCTCCTTAATACTCATCACCGGGCTAACCCATCCCCCCATCCCCCTCCCCTCTAAAACCCTGTTTGTTTCTCAGAGTCCATAGTCTCTCATGGTTCATCTCTCCCTCCGATTCCCCCCCCACCTCATTTTTCCCTTCCTTCTCCTAGTGTCCTCCATGCTATTCCTTATGTTCCACAAATAAGTGAAACCATATGATAATTGACTTTCTCTGCTTGACTTATTTCACTTAGCATAATCTCCTCCAGTCCCATCCATGTTGATGTAAAAGTTGGGTATTCATCCTTTCTGATGGCTGAGTAATATTCCATTGTATATATGGATCACATCTTCTTTATCCATTCATCTGTTGAAGGGCATCTCAGCTCTTTCCACAGTTTGGCTATTGCGGACATTGCTGCTGTGAACATTGGGGTGCGTATGGCCCTTCTTTTCACTACATGTGTGTCTTTGGGGTAAATACCCAGGAGTGCAATTGCTGGGTCATAGGGTAGCTCTATTTTTAAATTTTTGAGGAACCTCCACACTGTTTTCCAAAGTGGCTGTACCAACTTGCATTCCCACCAACAGTGTAAGAGGGTTCCCCTTTCTCCACAACCTCTCCAACATTTGTTGTTTCTTTCCCTGTCCATTTTGGCCATTCTAACTGGTGTCAGGTGGTATCTCAGTGTGGTTTTGATTTGGATTTCCCTGATGGCTAATGATGATGAACATTTTTTCATGTGTCTGTTAGCCATTTGTATGTCTTCTTCAGAGAAGTGTCTGTTCATCTCTTCTGCCCACTTTTTGACTTGATTATTTGTTTTTTGGGTGTTGAGTTTGAGAAGTTCTTTATAGATTTTGGATACCAGCCCTTTATCTGTAGTGTCATTTGCAAATATCTTCTCCCATTCTGTGGGTTGCCTCTTTGTTTTGTTGACTGTTTCCTTTGCTGTGCAGAAGCTTTTTATCTTGATGAAGTCCCAAAAGTTCATTTTTGCTTTTGTTTCACTAGCTTTTGGAGATGTATCTTGAAAGAAGTTGCTGTGGCCGATGTCAAAGAGGTTACTGCCTATGTTCTCCTCTAGGATTTTGATGGATTCCTGTCTCACATTGAGGTCTTTCATCCACTTTGAGTTTATCTTTGTGAATGGTGTTAGAGAATGGTCGAGTTTCATTCTTCTGCATGTGGCTGTCCAATTTTCCCAGCACCATTTATTGAAGAGACTGTCTTTTTTCCATTGCATGTTTTTTCCTGCTTTGTCAAAGATTATTTGACCATAGAGTTGAGGGTCCATATCTGGGTTCTCTGAAGAGGCCAGGGTCTTGCGTGGGTGCCCAGAATGGTCAGATCGTCTGAATTGTTTTTTTTTTCAAGAGCAAAATCTGCATTTTTAGGTGAAATCTCATCTTGAAACGCCAGCAGCTAATGAAAAAACCTCCAAAAAAGCCACCCCACCCTGCAGGCCGCAAAACAGGCCTGGTCTCTAGGGTGAGGCCAATGGCTAAAAAAAAAAATTATGGTAAAATATGCATATTACAATATTGATCATTGTAACCGTTTGTAAGTGAACCCTTCAGTGGCATTAAATCTCTCACAGTATTGTACCACCATTGTTACCACTATCCATTTTCAGGACATTCTCATTTTTCGAAACAGAAGCTGTGTCCCCATTAAATAGTAACACCACCACCCCCCCCCCCCGCCCCCGTCCTCCCCCACAGCCTCTGGTAACCTGCGTTCTTCTTTCTGTGTCTGAATTTGCCTGTTCTGTGTACCTCATATAGGTGGGATTATGTAATACTGTCCTGTGTTGGGCCTGTTTGACTCAGCATCATGTGTTCAAGGTCGATCCGTGTGTCAGAATTCACTGGACGCTGTGTCACTGCATGTATGAGTAGACCACGTTCTGTTGATCCATTTGCCTGTTGACGGACCTCTCTGCCTTCTCTGAAGAAGCATTCTGCCCCAGCAAATACTTAGATCATGACTATCCTTTATTGCAAGGATCTTAATTCCGATTGTGCTGACCAATGGCTGAGCACTAGGGTATGGAATAAGGGACACATGGCCTTTGAGGACAGTGGGGGAGGCAAACACATGCTTTCGCGGAGAGAGCGTGGTGGTGGGGTTTCCTGGGGTGCCGTGGACGCCGTGGGCACCAGGGCTTGGCTTCCCCGGGAGAGACTGCAGCTCAGTCTCGAAGGATGAGCTGCCCAGAGCGCCTGCCCCGTGTCCTTCATTCACTTGGCGGAGGAGGAACACAGGGATCTGAAACCATGTAACCATGAACCAGGAGTCCTGGTTCTAGGCTCAGCTGCCTGGGCTCAGATCTGCCTCCCCCCCCCCCCCCCCATAGCTGTGCATCCTGGGGCCAGGGCCTGAGTGTCCTCACCTATCCAATGGGGGTGACGATCAGACCTGCGGCATAGGCTTGTTATATGGATTAGACTTGTCCAGACCTGCCAGGTGTTTTGAGCGGTGCTTTGCGTACCCTCAGTGCTCAGAACCAATAGCTGTTATTCCTCCTGGGGGCAGGGTTGTGAAAATGGGGCCTGTGGAGGCTGGAACAGGTCGTGCGGGGCCTTCAAGCCGGCTGTGCTTGCTTAGATGCTATTGGGAGGCACACGGGGAGCAGGGACAAACCTTTGTGGTGGATGTGACCCTGCAAAAATCTTACCTGCGTAGGACTTTCCCTTGGCCTCCCAGGAAGCTGGTCACCCTGTCTGCTTAATGACCTTGAGCTTTTCTCCTCAAAAGCATCTCTTTTATTATTGGAGTGTGCCAATTGTTGTTTAAGGACTGTGATTTCGTGACTGTCCTCTTCCTGCCTTTGGACAAAACCCGTTCCTTCTCTGGGCCTCAGTTTCCCCATCTGATGGTGTTGGGCTGGCTAATTCCTAAGGATGGTCCCAAGCACCTGTGCACTGGAATTCTGTGGCTCGTAGTGGGTGGAGTTTTACTTACGTATACCCACCAGAGATGGACAAAAGGTGAAAGTGAAGGAGAAGGGCTCCCTCTCATTTCTCTTGGGTTCCTGGACCAGGAGAAGAGACTCCGTGAGAATCCTTTTCCTGGGGACATGCCTTTCATCAACTGCCATTTTGTGCTTCGCCTGTCACTCCTGGCATGAGTTGGGAAGAGAGCTGGGGATGGAGACTCTATGGACCCAGCTTGATATGTCTGGATCCCTTTTCCAGATGCTTCTCCCTTTCCTCCCAATTATGAGACTCCTGAAAACGGTCCTTTCTTTTCAGAGTGGGTCAGAGTCCTATGGGGAAATGAGCTGAACTGAAGGGACCCAGATATTATTGGTGACAGAACTCAGTTCAGCCAATGAGAGGCCCAGGAGGAGGTGGTGCACCGGATATCAGCACATTATTGTTTATCGTCTGTTTCCTCGATTCTTTTATTACTTGATCTTCTGACTTAGAGCTTGCACTGCAGTTAGTGAATAAGAATGCCCTTCTTGACATGGACCCACGCCTCGCTCGTAACCACCACCTGAAAGACAGACGTATGTCTCTGGTGGATGACTTTTGACCTGTCTTTGATAAAGGGGTAAGAATTTTCTCTGACTGGTTCTGTCCAGGGCCTTTCACATGGAAACTACTGTGTCTTGATGACACAGTGTTGGATGTTGGGGAGATGGTGGTGACTCGAACTCGGTCCCTTCCATCATGGTGAGAGTTGGTACCTTGACCACATTTTCCCTCTTCCCTTTTGACAGAAACCCATGTCTCCCTTAATCATTTCAGGAGTCTAATAGAACTCTAAGGCCACGACTTGCAGACATACTCATTACTCAGGGCTCTAGCTAGCTCATTGCCTGTGTGTTGTTAAGATCATCTACACCGCATCAACTTTGGTAGCAATCACAGGACTTTATTAGTTATTATTTGGGGAAATATGTTCTATACTAGGAAGTTCAAATAATGCTTGGAAACCAGATTTCTTTGGGTGAACCTTAAGAGCCAAGTCTATAGGTTCATATCTAACCTATCACCGAAGATGTTAATAATTGTGCTTAAAGCAGGGGAGAGGGGTTCTGTGGCCAAATGTTGGGACTTGGTGCTTACCCCATCCCACCTTGGAGAGTTACACTGCCTGTGAGCAGATTAAAGGCTCTGAGAAGTCCTGCAGTAAAGAAACCTATTTGACATTGACTCAGCATTTTCCAAATGCTTATTAGCTTTAGAATTTGTTTCCCACCCTCATAAACCCATTTAATATCCTTCAGAGCCAGCGTTCCACAAAGCACCCTGGAAACACTTGTGGAAATGATTTGTTTCAGCCAAAAACGGCCCAATGGCCAATGTAGGTGGTCAGATAAAGCAATCTGTTATTTGCAAATGCAGAGTTTTATTTGACTCGTTGGCCCCAAACTGAGGAACTAGTGCTCTTCTCCAAGGAAGGAGAGTTCACTCCTGAGCAAAACCTCTCATTGATTCTTGTAATGAGTCATGTGAAATCCAGACCGTTGACTGGAAGGTGGGGGGTGGGTTCCTACGTTTCCACCCTCTCCAAGGGCTCAAGAGGTAGGACATTGTTTCAGGCTCTTAGGGCGGAATATGTGAGCCACTTGTGTTCTCAGACAATCAAGAAGCCATGTCGGGGGCAGCAAGTGATCTGTAATAGGGCCCCTGTGACCGTCTTGGTGTGTGCAGGACACTTGGAAATAGTCTTTGGTTGAACAAAGCATATAGTGAGGTATCATGTATAACGGTCTATCTTTTTTTAAAGAAAGATACAAGAGACATTCAAACATAATAGCAGTGGGATGATGGGCAATTTCTGTTCTTTTCCTTTTCCTTGTTACCTACTGGTGCCCAGGTTTCTATTGTCGACATACATTCCCATTAGAAAAAGAAATACACAAATATAAATAAAAATACACGTATGTTCAAATAGACACACATAACACAAACACACGTATACACCTTGCTGAAACGATAGAATGTGTAAACCAAGATAAATGTAAGTTGGTGAGTTTTGGTCTTAAATCTTTGGTTTCTAATAGTTCCTTCAAAGTGTGTCCTTTTTTAATTTTTCCAGATGGGCAGCAAATTTGGGAGATGGAAGCTACGGTGGATAAAGACAAGAGCCAGCCTGTAAGCACCTGGACGAGATGACTGAGCACCCTGTCATGTCCCCCTCCCACCTCCCTCATGTTCTCTTTCCTTCCTTTTTTCCTCCTTCATCCAAGTCCCAGGGCTTTGGAGCTAACAGGCACTCAGTAGGTATTGAATGGACACATCAGTTGAACATTTACTGAGCACCAGGCCCTCTGATTTGTAACTGTGGCATCGTGATAGACTTTGGGAGAGTAAGTGGCAATCCTTTGTTCACCCACAGCTGGAAGGTCAAGTGCCTCTTAGGTAGAATCTCGCCTATAAACGTACAGAATGTGTCTTGACTCCTCTGAGAGGAGCTGGCTTGATGTGCTTGGGGCCTTGCTTAGGAACGTAGGCATTGTTGCAGTTAAGCTGATGATAGCTCCTTCCTTCCAGAACATGCTTTTTGTTGAGATCCCTGAGTATCGAAACAAGCACATCCGTGCATCGGTGAAGGTGAACTTCTATGTCATCAATGGGAAAAGAAAACGAAGTCAGCCTCAGCACTTTACCTACCACCCAGGTAAGAAATCTTCTCTGGAGGCCCCTTTGGTGTTGAGAGGTGAGGTAGGACATTGTCCTCAGGTGAGGACACATGAGGTCTGCTCCCAGCTGGGTGACCTTGGGCAGGTGACTCAACCTCTTGGAGCCTCCATTTCCTCATCTGTCAAATGGCACCTTCCTTATAAGACTTAAAGAAATCAAATGCACGTAACGTGCTTAGCACAGCGCACGGTAAGCAGATATGAATGATATTAGCTATTACTAATATTTTTCTTCTGGGGGTGGAGGCAGACGAGGAGGGAGGCATGCGTGGACTTGTTCAACAACATGACCTCTGTCCATGTCTTAGATTTGCTCCTGATTGGGGGACTGAACCCTCCCTGAAACCTGCAGGCTCTGTAGTGGACCCCGCAGTGGGTAGTCTCTCTGCGGCCCTGTGGATTCCTGGGTAGATAGCCAGGCCAGGAGGTCTCATTCCCACAAAGTACTACAGTTCCCCAAGGCTGACACAGGCCTACCAGTCACATTTCCAGGACTGGAAACCTATAATCCGAGACTATCATCCAGAGTATAATTTCCACCCTGTGACAGCGTCACGTGGAGCTTCTCATGCCGGAAGCATGAGACCAAGGGGACCGTCCTGGAAGCCCAGGCTTGGTGGGGCTTGGCTTTGGTGGGGTGTGTCCAGAGGCTTGTCTGGTCTCTCTGGCCGTGGCACCATCTCAGGACTGACGTGATAAGCCGTGAGTGGCAGGGGCCTGCGGGGGCCCAAGACTATGGGAGACAAACTCTGGGAAGGTTCTAGACAGCAGCTCAGTGATCCTTGTGTTCTACGGCACTCTCACCTCGTGCCTGTGGTCAGGAGGCGTCCCTGGGCCCGGCGTTGGCCCCTGCCTGTCTGAGGCTGAACCTCCTCGCTGCCTCTACTCCCTGATGCCTGGCGATTCCCTGAACTTGATTAGCGTCCTGTCCCCACTACATTCGCTCCAGCGAGGCAACTGGGTCCTCAGCTCCTGGGGCTGGCAATGCTTTAGGAAAGGATGCTGGGGGAGGACAAGGTCTGGAGACCGTCCTAGGTGCGGAGATGAGCAGGTGTGGCCAGTGCTGGTGGGAAGATGATTATAGTAACAACAGCAAGCACTGAGTGCTTACTCTATGCCCGTCTGTGTGCTAAGTACCTTTCACACGTCTCGTTTTATCTTCTTAATAACCCCATGGGGACAGGGGGTGTGCTTGTTACTGCCAGGTAACAGATGGGGAAACTGAGGCCCAGGCCAGCAGGTCTCGTTTCCCCCAGAATGCTACAGAACTAAGGAGGTGGATCCACCCCCATTTGGTCATTTCCTGTTTCCTGAAAACCTCTGAGTGTCAATTGAGCACTAGGCGCTGTTTTAGGTGTTCAGGGACACAGCATTGAACAAAACAGACCAGAAAAATCCTCCCTTAGAGGAGCCGACAGTCCAGTGGGGGCGGGTTGTTCAGATAATAAGTAAGCACAGGAAAGATACAGATTATTTCAGGTGGTGTTAAACATTACCAAGGACAGCAAGCAGGGAAGGGGGACGGGAGCCGCTAGGGCAGAAGGGGGGTGGACATAATTTTCAGTCAAGCCTTCCTCTCTGAGCTCTGCCCCTGGGAAAAGCCCGAGAACATCCCAGGGCTGAGACAGACCTACCAGCCGTCTCTCCGCTATTGGAAAGACCTACGGTTCACGATCATCGTCCGGGGTCAGATTTCTCCCTACAGCAGTTACACGGGGAGGCTCTCGTCCGAGGCTAAGACATGACGGAGCCCAAGTGTCTGCTCCCACCTCCCGGGACTCCCGAGGCCACGTTCCCAGCCACAGCCCACTAATCCTCTGCGCACCCCCGTGGCTCACTAAGAAGGGTGCGCCCCGTGTGCTTCTCTCTCTCCCAGTCCCAGCCATCAAGACGGAGCCCACCGATGAATATGACCCCACCTTGATCTGCAGCCCCGCCCACGGGGGCCTGGGCAGCCAGCCTTACTACCCGCCGCACCCGATGGTGGCTGAGTCGCCCTCCTGCCTCGTGGCCACCATGGCACCCTGCCAGCAGTTCCGCTCGGGGCTCTCGTCCCCCGACGCCCGCTACCAGCAGCAGAACCCGGCGGCTGTCCTCTATCAGCGGAGCAAGAGCCTGAGCCCCAGCCTGCTGGGCTACCAGCAGCCGGCCCTCATGGCCGCCCCCCTGGCCCTGGCGGACGCCCACCGCTCCGTGCTGGTGCACGCCGGCTCCCAGGGCCAGAGCTCCACCCTGCTCCACTCCTCCCCGGCCAACCAGCAGGCCTCGCCGGTGATCCACTACTCGCCCACCAACCAGCCTCTGCGCTGCGGCAGCCACCAAGAATTCCAGCACATCATGTACTGCGAGAACTTCGCGCCCGGCCCCGCCAGGCCCGGCCCGCCCCCCGTCAGTCAAGGCCAGAGGCTGAGCCCGGGGTCCTACCCCACGGTCATTCAGCAGCAGAATGCCACCAGCCAAAGAGCCGCCAAAAACGGACCCCCGGTCAGTGACCAAAAGGAAGTATTACCCGCAGGAGTGACAATTAAACAGGAGCAGAACTTGGACCAGACCTACTTGGATGATGGTAAGACGCTTGCTTTTGCTCGTTGCCCGTAAGGACGGGGCCCCCGAAGCATTCCCCCCACCCCAGCTCCCCTAGCAAGTTCACTGTGTGGCCTGGGTGTCTTCCTTCACCCCTTTGGGCCTCCGTGTCCCCCTCTTTAATTTAAGGGGGTTGAAGAAGAGAACCTTTTAATGCCTCACCCGACCCTGTGCCCGAATCCTTTCCCAGCAGGACTTTTGGGGCGGCTGGTAAGAGGTTTAGATTTCGCTACAACCAGTGCAACAGAAAGAGCAAATGAGGGCAGTTCTGGCTTGAAGGAGTGTCCCCAGGGTCATGAACTGGGGCGGTTTAACCGCTTCCACTGTCTTTGCATTGCCAAGTAGAGACCAAGAATAGACCAACCGAAAGGAAGGAAGGCGAACCTTTTATTCCTGGAGAGAGAAAAAAAAGTCCTGCTTGCTAGCCCTCTTTTGTGTATCAGGGGGAGGGGGAGGGGGAGTGGAGAGAGGGAAGGAGCAAGCTCGCTGAAAAGTGGAGCATGAATGGGGGGCTTGCAGGCAGGCTCGGGGCATATCTGTGCCGTGGAGCCGCGGAACAGAGAGGCGCATTGACGGGAGGGAAACAGCGGGCTTCCGTTGTGGTGAGCTGGGCTGCTGGGGTGGTTGGGCCAAAGGAAAAGACTCAGGGCGGCTTTGTGTGAGTCTGTAGGTGCCTGAGTTTGTGGGCGCGGGTGGCGGGGGCCGGGAGGGGGGACCAGCAGCTGGAGGGTCGTCTTGGCGGAGTGGCTCTGTCTGTGACGGTGGTCTGTGATCTCAGGAAGGAGGGGCCCGCTGTGCTAGAGGACTCACCTGGGATCAGCCAGGTGCCGCTGCAGGACAGAGAGGGCGGGGCCGTCAGAGCTGCCCCCCCCCCCCGCCCCTGGGGGGCGGTGCCAGAGATAGGAAAACAGGTGGTGTGAGTTTCTTAGTAGAAGGAAAACCTGCACCCCTGGCTGCCATCCGCAGCTCCAGCTTCACCTTTTATAGGCAGCAGCAAGTGATATACTCCGAAACGTCAATTACTTCAGAAAATTTACTCTTGGGAACCCAGCCAAGTAATAGGAAGTAAAGCCAAAAGCTTCCAAATGGCCACAGCAGTTATCATAAAAACCAGATACTGAGTATCCCACACTTCGGTGGCAGGAATCCTCTGGTACTTACTCGGAGACTGTTGACTTTTACTTTTTGCGAAGTTTTGACAATCTGGGTGATCTGGGGGTTCCGGGATTTCTGGTAGTTTCTACATCCTCTCTCTAGTAAAACTATTGATCACAGACTTCCCCCAAGGCACATCAAGCAAAGATGTCTTGGGCCACTTAGTATAGAGTCAAACTGTCCTTGCAAGGCTGACCTCAGGGTGTTGCTGTGTTAATAACTGATCTGTCTCATCCTGAATATTCAGACACAGGTTGAGTTAGGGTCACTGTGCTCGGTTTTAAAAGGGAGACCCAGGTGCAATCCATCCTTGAACAATTTACACTCCAGATGGTGAAGATAAAATTTTGGTTGCTTATTTGAAAGGGAGCTATCTTGTAGAAAATCCATTTCATGCATAATGCCAAATGCAAGCGGATAAATGAAATGTGGCTGTAACCAGACCTCTCTCCACACACGAGCTTGGGGGATGTGTCAGGGATGAGGTGCTTTCTAAAAAAAGTGTCTGAGCAGGCCCAGGTAACTTTCCCCAGCTGACTCTGTGTCTGGTGGTTGGTTTGGTCTCCCAGAGTCTAGATGTGTGCCGGCCCCTCCCACCTGTCTGTCATTCCACGTTAAAGACAAACGGTGAGGGTCTCTGTTAGAGATGGCGAGTTAGTCCATGCCCTGGCTCTTAGGGATTTATCAGTATCCAGATGGTCGTGACTCACCTTCGAGGGTCTGTCATGGCCCCAGACCCACAGAAGTGCTTCCTGTGTTCACAGAAGCCCGAGTTGCGGACAAAGCAGCTGAGGATAGAGACCCTTTAGGGCCTCCTAAATGCCTTTCTGAACACAGGCAGGTTCAAAGTCATGGTGAAAGTGAGCTCTTGGCAGGTCAGTAACATGAGTCAGCCCTAAGGATGTCTCGGAGAACTGAGTGCAGTGAAATTGCTTCTCCTGATGGAGCCTTTTCTTGAATACTTTCTGCACAAGCCCAACTCCATGGGATTTTAGGAGATATTCTCTGAAGTGAGGGTTCCATGGCTTAAAAAGGTAAAAAAAAAAAAAAAAAAAAAGAATCTGTAAAACCAAGTTTTAAAAAACTTGTTTACTGCAGGACTTCTCAGTGCCTTTACTGCACTCATGGACGTTATCAATCTCTAAAATGAGAGATGTAGCCCTTTCTAGAATTACTCAGTCACACGTAAGAGAACGTGCAACTCCAGGGGATGCTGGTCACACTGCATTTTATTATTCTCGCTGTGAATGGAATCCTAGAGTGGTACAACATAGGCAGACCTGGAACCTCTGTTCCCCAACATTCTGGGGAAATAACCTTGAGGGAGTTTCGGAGTTCAGAAGCCCAGTACTGCCCCCAGCCCATACGCCTGTATTCATGCTTCTGAGTTCTTTGGCTTCACGTGGGGCCAGAGCAGGACAAGGCAAGAGAGTAATTTCTACCTGTGTGGCTTCCAAAAGGCAGCAAGGTGGCTGCTGGGTAGATGTTCAGTACTTGACCGGCGGTATCCCCAAGCCTCTGTACAACCCAGGACCAGCCAGCGTGGCCAGCTGTGCCCCGTGTAAGCCCCAAACAGCACCACCACTGCGGCTCCCAGGAAGAGGTGTGTGCCCTTTGGTCTCCCGACCGCCGAGATCTCAGACCCCTCCAATGGAACATGCTAGGATTCCACCGTTGGCTTCGTGGATGTGAGATTCAGACTTCTCAGTTGACTTCTGACAGGCAAACTGGAAATCCCTGAGTCATTTCTCTAGTCCGGTTGGGAGACATCCTGGGTTGGGAAGCTCCTTTTCTGTGCCTTTCACGGATTACGCCAAGGGGGCCCTGCCCACGAAAGCCGTATCTGGCTGCCCAACCAGGAATCGGCATGTGCTTCCGGTGTGCGGGGATTTCTCCCGTGCCCTTCATGGGCCTTCAGATTCGGGCAGAGTGTGCTTTCCTTGGAAAGTTCGAGAGAGCGGGCTTAAGTGTTTCGAGGGTCAAGGGAAGGTTCCTCGAGCTGGAAAAGGAAGGGGTCACCAGACTCAGGTCCAAACATAACAAATCATCTTTGAAGTTGAACGGGCCACTTGACTGTGATCCCTGGAAGCCCCCACGTTTGGGTTTCTTTTCCTGACCCTTTGAGCATGGTCCAGAGGGTCCTGTCCGGGCCTTCCACCTGACTCTGTCACGTTGCATTCCTGCACATAGACCATGTGTCTGGGCCGCACTTTGTCTTGGAACTCCAAAATGCAGCTTCTGCTTTCTCCACTCCAAGGACTTGAGACATTTTCAAAAAGTCTCATTTTGAGCTGGCAACATAAGTGAGATTCCAGAGCCACGTGCATCCCCACCCCTTCCTCTCCCTACGCTCCTCTACCCACACCAGGCACTTTCCGTAGTTTTTCGGAAAGGTAGGCTTTGCACACGCACTCCCTTGTTTTTTTCTCTGTCCTCTTGTCCCTACAACTTCCTTGTTCTGAAGTCCCCGGTTTTGCCTGAAAAACACCAGCAGTGAATGCATTCTTCCCTCCTTCCCTTCCTGCCTCCACCCTCTCTCTTGTTAGCCCTCCCTGCGGGTAGGCTTCCCTCCCTCCCTCTGTCCCCTCCATCCTGACCCTCCTGCCCTCCCCCTGCAGCTCCCTCCCCACCCCTAGCTAGTATCTGGTTACCTACTCCGTGCCTGGCACTGTTCTGGGACCTGGGTACACGGGCGAACAAGTCAGATGAGGTCCTTGCTCGTGTGGGGTAATTTTTCAGGAAAGGAGATAGACATTAGTATGTAAGGTAATAAGCATATTTCAGATGTTGATAAAAGGCCATGAGGGAAATTGCGCAAGGTTAGGAGCGAGAGTGTGGCCGGGTGGGGGTGGTGTTGGCCCCTGAGACCCAGTGCACAGAAAGGCTGCTGTGGGGAGGTGGGGACAGCGCTGGCGGGTTTTTGTCAGTGCAGTGTGATTTGATTTACCTTTTAAAAAGATGACTCTGACTGTGTTTGGAAAATGGACCGCTGGGAGGCAAGAGTCGGCCAACAGGGGCTTTACTTTGTTTTAGACAAAGCCAGATACAAAGAGTGAGAATCTGGCAGCCGGCGGGTTATGGAGGGGTGACGCGTTTTACAGAAGGTTGCCTGACGCGTCCTCTCACTAGTGCGATTATTTAAAATGTGACTGGAATTGTCAAAACGGGACTAGTTCACAAGTAGCTCTTGGATTGCCGCTGCCTGGAGCGATGGGGGGCAGCTGGTTGTGCCTCATCGGCCCAGGGCCCTTGGATCCGGCAGGTAGGGAGGGGGTGTGCTGCACAGGCCCAGGCAGGGGAGAGGCATGGACAGGCTCCGGCCGGGGCCCCCGATGGCACAGTCTCTGCAGAACCAGGGGCTCTCGGGTCATCAGGCCATCTCACCGCAGGCTCTGCGTGGCGGGCCTATGCCATCCGCCTTGAGGTTCAGCCACAGACGAGAGGACTGAGGGACGGGGGAGGCTTGGGACTCTCCAAGGAGTTCCTCGATCCCATTCTGGAAATGTCTTGGGGAGAAAGGATGTGGTCTCGGTGACGCTGGAGCATCCGCCGGTGGCTCGGGAGGACGGCAGATGGTGTGAGCGTTCCTACAGGTGCGAAGAGCAGAGACCAGTCTGGTTTTGGATCTGCGTCTCTGGTCTTCGTGTGAACTACTTAAAAAATCATTTTTGTAATACATTGAATGAATTTGAATATCTCTCTACATATTTCAGTATCGAGATACACGCACATTCAGAAATGAGTCGCGTACTCTGATTACCACCTGGACCATGCATGACATGGAATCATGGTAGCACCCCAGCAGCCCCCATGGGTCCCCCCTCCTCTGTCCCATCCCACAGCATGGTCACTCTCCTGGCCCCTAACCCCAGAGATTGGTTTTGCCTTTCTGTATAGAAGGAAGTCATACAGTGGTGCTCATGTGTGTCGGCTTCTTTCCATCAACCGCGGGCCTGGGCGATCCGGAGATACCATTGGGCGCAGTTGGGGTTTGTTCATCTCATTGTTGTGGATCGTTCCACTGAGGGACCATCCTGTCGTCTCTGCACCCATGTTTCTGTCGATGGACATTTGGCTCATTTCCAGTTTTATGAATAAAATTTCTGTGAATTCTTCTTTGGGTGCCCACACACGCGGTCAGGAGTAGACCCATGCCAGACACTCTTCCCAAGTGGTTGTGCCAGTTTATCCGCCCACGGCAGGCACGGGAGGCACAGGAGGTCGTCCGAAGCGTGGTTCGTGCTACTTGGGGTCTGCCCTCACTGCTGATGAACATGCCTGGTGGTGGGGGGTCCAGCCTGCAGACCCCGGACACCCCAGGTGGGTTGGGTCTCAGCTACCGACACTCTCCCGGCCTCTGTTTTCTCACTCGTGAAAACTCCACCTGTCGCTCAGATACTCAAACTGCAAAAGATGCACGAAGATTTGAACTTGGAGTTTCCAGCCAAGGACATAAGACTCCTGAAAGATGTCCAGCGCTCACTCTTGGCTCCATTAATCACAATCGTGATGATCACAGTAGCTCTGCTTCCCTTCAGGTTTCTCGTGGCGCCATCTCCAGGCTTACCTGTATCTTGGCCCCTGTGGCCTTTTTTGGTTTGACAAGAATATGCAAAAAGCAAGTAGGATAAGCCTTAGGAGAAAGCACAGATCTGTGACCGGTTTTCCGGCAGCGAAGAAACACTGTAGATGCTCTGTTCACCTCGGGGGCCAACACAGTCCCAAGTTTCACGGTCCCGAGCTCCCCCCTCCACACCCAGGGAAAGACCTGGCAGGGAAGGTGAGCACTGCTGGCCTGGCCCAGGGAGGTCAGGTGGCCGCCAACAGCTTCCTTTCTCCCCTTGGAAGAGCCACTCGGGCACGGTGGCAAGGGCTGCCCACACCCCTGTGGAATGCTCCATGGAGGTGGCTGCTTAGGGCTGGCAGGACGCGCGGAGCCGAAGGGTCAGCCCCCCTGCAGAAACCATGCAAGGCGGTGGCCTGCCCTCATGCCTTCTGTGTTCTGCGTCTTGTTTTCATCCTCCCCTTGCCTTGCGTCCAGTTGTCTGTGTTTACTCAGCGTGACTCCCTGTGACGTGAGACACCAGCTTTGAGTGTCCGCTCCACCGCTGACTTGTGCCCTCGGGCGGGTGACTGCCTGGCTGTGCCCCCACCTCCCTGTCTATCCCGTGGACACGATCCCCCCTCCTCCCTGCCGGGGCTGCCGTGAGAAGTGAGTGGATACGTGCTAGAAGGGTGCTTGGCGCAAAGTAACGCTCCATAAACGTTAGCGGCTGGTTTTGTTTAGGAGCTTAGCAGACTTCTTGCAGAACGCGGCTTACATTTTTAAAAAGTGTGTTTGCATAGGAAAATAAAAAATTGGCTATTTTGGTCTTTGGGGATGAGGACCCTTAGGCCCTGTCCCCTCACGTGGCACGGGCTCAGGGGGCCCTTCCCAAGCTACCTTCTGGGGACCTCGGGATGTTTGCCTGCACGAGGAGATATGCCAGCTGCCCGAGGACTGCTGGAAAGGCCAGTTAGCGTGGCCCCCGCTCTGCTCCCCTGGCAGAGCGTGGACCAGCGGCCCAAGTTTTGCTAGTCGTGCCATTGGCAGAGGGGCCGAGGGAGTCGGAAGCCGGACCCACCAGCACGTGAGAACCCGGCCAGGGAAGAATGGACAGAGGGATGCGCAGGAAGGGGGGAAGGAGCTGAGGGGGCCTGGCACAGCTTTGTTCAGCAGGTCAGGAATCTTTCCTGGGGCTGCCCAGTGCCCAGGGCAAGCCTGTGACAGAGCAGCTCCTGTAGGGGAGGGGAGAGGCGTGCACAGCCCACGGTCGGCCTGGTGCTGCCGCGTCGGCCCCAGGAGGGCTGGGGGAAGCACGGGGATCGTGGGTTCTAGTGAGGACCGAGCAGTGCGGTTGCCTGGAGGGGCGGCCCAGAGGCCACGGACGCCTCGAGAGTCGGCTTCCGGTGCCTGTGGATCGGGGCGGTGCTGTTCACCAGAAACCAAAGCCAAGTTTAATTCACATGGCCGCCCTTAGTGGGCGCCAACAGAGTCCCGCCCTGGCTGAGGTCTTTGGTCAGCATTCTTTCTTAAAGTTCATTTGAAGATGTTTATATTTTATTTAGGCAATATGTTCACATGCTTAACAAAACCGTATAAAAGGATCCGTCCAGCGCAGTCTTGCTCCCATTTCTGCCCTGCCCCACTCTCTAGCCTTCTAGAACAGCCTTTCTCAACTTCATTTTCTTTACCACCACCCTGTCTGGCCAGGCTCCTTTTGCAGTTCTTTCCTATCAGCGCCCCCATGGGTGTCAGCCCCACAGATACACTATATCTGCTTATGATATATAAGATTTCTTCACTCCCTAAGTCCAGTCTTCACCCCCTTGGGAATGCATGCTACAGAGTTTCTTTATGTAATCACAGGCAGGTGCAAATATGTCTTCCTGTTTTCCTCCTTCCTTCTACAAAATGTTGCAGGTCTCCTCCTGGGTCCCCCGTGGATGGGGAGTTGGGTGTCTCTCGTACAAGCAGCATGTGTGAACCTGTCACCTGCTGGAGGGATGGGCGGGCATGTCAGGGGCTGGTTCTCAGGAATGGAAGGGCTGGTCTGAGGGTCCAGCCCGGATTCGGGGGCCTGTGGGGTGGAGAGTTTCTGGGGTCATCCTGCCTGGCTTGCTTTCATTCTGGCCTCACCACTTCACTCTCTCATGGCCTCAGGCAAGTAACTTACGATGATGGCCCCGACTCTGAGGGTTCTGGTAAGAATGGAAAAAGGGAGCCTCCTTGGAAGGAGAGCACTTTGCCCAGTACCTGGTATGCACGGTGAGTGCTCAGTAGTTATCGGAATACTTTACCACCACCCTCCCCCCCCCGCATCATCATCATCATCATCATCATCATCATCATCAGTTCTGGGCCATTGCTATGGTCTGAAATATTTGGGTCCCCACAAAATTCATATGCTGAGGCCTAACTCCCAAGGTGATGGTATTAGGAAGTGTGGCCCCTGGGAGGTGCTTAGGGCATGAGAGCGGAGCCTCCTGAATGGGATTGGTGCTCTTATGCAAGAGACCCCACAGAACTCTCCCTAGTTCCTTTCTGCCATGTGAGCTTATAGGGGAAGGCAGCTGTCTATGAGGAAGGGCGCCGAATCTGGTGGTGCCTTGATCTTGGAACTTCTCAGCCTCCAGAACTGTGAGACATAAATATTTGCTGTTTCTGAACCACCCAGGGGCTTGTTATAGCAGCTGGAACAGACTAAGACCGCCATGCAGGTAGTCAGGGCCGAGCTGGGCTTTGAAGAAGAACCCAGAGGCTGACTCAGCCTATGTCCTTATGACCTTGCTAGGCTACTTCTTGTGAATTCAGCAAAGGATATTTACAGTCCTACTAGAAAATTCCAAAGTCCAGGAAACTGCTTGCCTAGAGACGAGCCCACAAAATTCCCAAGGGCTACTGCTGGAAGATCAATTAATGAGCTAATAGCAGGTCTGCGTCCCTCTCTTTCAGGAGATGGAGCATCATGTAGGTACCTCCCTAGTGGCATCTTTATTTTGCCCCTCTTGATATTTCCCCACCTTCTAAGAAGCTCAGATTTCTCGCTGTGCCACTTGGGTGTCCTTTGATCCCAAATGATGTGTACTTTCTGTTGCTAGCTCATGTAAATATAAGGAGCCACCTTCCAGTGGAGTCCAGACCCAGAAATGCTCAGCCATCTTTTTGAAATTCTGCAGCGCAGATGTTTCCAAAGGAATGTGCTCTTGCCTTTCAAGGTCAAAAGCTACCAAACCACAAGAAAGTCCATTCTCAGACTCGCTGTCCACTCAGCCTGCATTCCAGAGCAGCATCTGACCCACAGAGAGCAGACAGGGCCCAATAAAGGGGACCAAGAGAGACATCACTTGGTGTCATCCGATGGCCCCACAGTCATCCACCAAAACCCACGCTTTTAGCTGTTCTGAGTCATTTGTGTGGCTATCATTTCTACCTCCAAGTGAGGTTATTGTCTTGTGGTAACAAGTGAATATTCTTGTGCAGGAATAAGGTGATCAGTAAAACAAGATTTATGGGTAGATCAGCACCCAAACCTGCTTTGAAAAGCTCTTCTCTGTTTTCATGCTTACTAGCAGAGAATGCAGAAATGCTGAGGCTCACTTCCTCCCTAGCCAGTGTGCTGGGCATGCCCGAGACTTTGCTCCTTGCAGGAGGACACAGTGACTGTTGTGAGCATCTTTACGTGGAGGACTGTGGTTGTGGTGGCTCTTTACTCGCCCCAGGCCACAAGCCAAGATAGTCCAGAATTTTTGTATTAAAAAATACGACACTTCACTGTATCTGGGCTAGCTGTAATTTGTTTCTCTCTAGAAAAGTAGAACTTGAAAAGCAGTTTAGTTGCTTGAGGCTATGAGTTAGATGCATGGCCGTTAATCAAATCTTCTTTTAATGCTGCCTTTTTCTCTGTACTCCCCACCCTTTCCCCCATCAAGAAACCCATTGCAGATAAACAGTAGAGCTTTATTTACCCAGAAAAAAAAATCTTTTATGAAATAGCCCTGGTTTCACTCCATTCCGTAGAGTTGAGATTTGGGTGCATGTTGTTTTTTGTGGCCTTTGGGCATAGTGCTGGACTCTTCTCTTGCCCTGGGCCCGTTCAACTCTATTTTAGCACGAATTTTCTTTTACTTTTCACCCTCTCAGGAAAAAAAGAGGGGCTTTGTTCTCAGGGAATGATGAAACCATTTCTCTGGCCCTTCTCCATCACATTCTGGACACCTCTTTAATTTGTCAGGTTAAGCTGAGCCTGGGCCTATAAAGGCAGGGCTGGGGCCTGTTTTGCCCATCCAGGATGTCAGGAGTCTTTCCCTGGGCAAAGTCACCAGCAAACTGAGGCTTGAGATTCAGGAATGAAGTCTGTTCAGGTCCTCAGCAACCAATCCTGCCGCTTTAAGGCTTCGGGATGACATCTGCCTCGTCTCTTTCAACGGCCAGCCGTGAAATCGGATCTCTGGCAAGCAAAATAGAGCACTTCCTGGTCATTTGACAATAGACGCTGAGCACCCTGACTTGATTTTATGATGGGATCATCTGTTGCAAGTGGTTTGGACTTACGTCCCCGGCGTTCTGCAAAGCAGCAAATGGGTTTCATCTGAAGCCTGTTAGTTCCGCCATCCCAGGAAAGTTGAAAGGACACTCCCTGGTTGTTAGTTCCCAAAACTCTGGACAGAGTGGAGGTTCCGTTGCATAAGCTGACTTATGTGGACGACGCCTTTGAAATGTTCCGCAGCCGGTTCTTATAGATTTCTGGAGGTTGACGGTGTCTTTTTGAATTTTCAGCTTTACTGGATGCCTAAAAAAGAATTGACCCAAAGTTGATTAATGCACCCTTTCCACTTCTTACAGATGGATCGAGTTGTGGTCTGCTTCAGTACTTGGAGGAGGGGCGGCCAGCTGGTGCTCCATGGGCTCCATCTAGCCTGCAGATATTTTGGTTGGCCCACGCAGTATTTTAAGAAATATTTGGATTAGACGCCAACGTTTAAAAACCAGGAGATTGCACATAAAAATACAGATTTCAGGCTTTTCTTGGAAAATCCAAGAATCGGCCGCCCTGGGCCCCACGTTCTGCATGGTGGCTAGCTGGAATCAAAGTCAAGGCTGGCCTACTGTAGAGACCACCTCCGTTAGAGCACATACCTGCTGTCGTCTGCAGCCCCCCACCCCTCCCTCCTATCTCCTGAAGATGGATGCTGTGTCTTTTGTGGTTTGCCATCATGCTTGTGCTGTTGTTTCTCTTGTACTTGGCCGACCTCACTCAGTCAAGGTTTCTTTCTGACCTGTTAGGCATTTGAATTGGTGACTCCTCTTCTGGAAGGGCCACTCCCATCCGTGGCTGCCTCACTCAGCACTTGGTAGACAGCCGCACTCAGGAGGTGTTAGCTCCCTCTGTCTTTCTTCTTTCACCCTCTTTGTAGCTGGGGGTAAGATTTTTTTTTTTTTAAAAAAGCTTTTATTATGAAATGTTTTGAATATACACAAATCTAGGGTAGCACGGTGTACCCACGTACCCACCACTCAGTGTCGACGGTTATCAACTCACGGCTGATCTGGTTTCTTCCATACCTCCATCATCTCCCACTCCCATTTTGTTGTAGTATTTTGAAGCAAATCCTAGACATCAGAAATCCCAGATAGCAGAACCATATCATTGCATGTGTAAATATGTGCTATGTATCCCTAAGAGAAAAAGATTCTGAAAATACTCCTAATATTCTTAGCATGTATGAAACTTCGTGAAAATGCTTTAATATCATAAAATATCCAGTGTTTAAACTTCCTGTTGTCTCATACCTATCAGAAAGGGTTTTTTTTTTTCCCTTTGTTTTGTTTTCATTATTTTATAGTTGGTCTGAATCAGGATTCAGACCAGGCCCATACCTTGTAAGGTGGGATACCTTGGTTTCTCTGTCTGCTTTAGTCTAGAGGTCCCCCCTCAGAACTGTTTTTATTATTATTATTTTGCCATTTATTTGGTAAAAAACCAGCTTCTTTATCCCATGAAATTTCTTACAGTCTGGCTTTTGGCAGTTATATTCCCAGGGTGAGGTTCAGCATCCCCATCCCCCCATATTCTCCCATTTCTTGTAAATTGGCAATTGATTCTAGAGGCTCAATTGATTCAGGTTCCACTGTTTTGGCCAAGATGGCCTCATAGCTCGTGGTGGGTCCTTTTGTCAGGAAGCACATGATGTCAGGTTGCTTCTCTTTTGGTGATGTTAGTAACTGTCCATAGGGCCCAGCTCCATTGATTCAATGGTGCATTAATGGCAAAATGGTGATATTCTGTTCTAATTCTGTCTTCCCTTCCTCTTCTGTTAGTTGGAAAACTTCTATAAAGAGAAATGTCCCTTCATCAACAATGGTAGAATTCATATAGGAAAAGAAGGATGAATGCTTGATTCTTTCCCTTTATTTACCAGTTATTAAAATAATGGGTCAGTTCCTTAACATCCTCCAGGGGCAATCAATTAGGGTTTTGTGTTTGTGTGCGTGTGTGTGTGTGTGTGCGCCATAATGAACTCATAGATTTAAACATAATTGATGTTTTAAGATTTTAATAGACTTTTTTTGGGGTAGTTCCTTTTGTCCTCAATATTTGATGGACCTCAATAATATGACTTCCTCTCCTTTCTTTCTCTGGCTTAGCAATGTGCTTTTCCTGAGGTGTTGGGGAGGAAAGAATCCTACGTGTCGACTCAGGGTTATGATCCCTACATGTGTGAAGGGGAGATCATAAAACAGCGTTTGCATGCCAGCCGATGGAGGTATTCCTCAAAGCATTAAGGAGTCTTTAGCTTCAGAACAGTTGGAGTTTGCAGGACAGGAGAAAATTACGTATTGATTAGGTATGTAGGGCTCCTGTAACCAGAACCCGAAATTAACAGCAGCTTAAACAAGAGAGATGCTTGCTTTCTTACATAACGCACGGGCGTAAGCAGTCCAGGGCTGGTATACTGGCCACGAGGTGCCAAGACTAGGCTCCTTCTGTCTTATCATTCCACCATTCTCAGGGTGGTGCCCCCATCTGCATTGTCCAAGATGGCTCCTGTAGGATGTTCATCAGCATCCCTGGCCTCCGCCTACTGGATTCCAGCCCCCCACCTGCCCTGCCCCAGTTGTGACAGCCAGATGACCCCTGGGCATAGAGAATTGCCACTAGTTAAGAACCAGCAGTCTGAAGGATTTAGTGCCCGATTCTGGTGGAAACAACGCCTTTCTAATGTTGAATGTTGACCAAGCTATGTGGTTTTTTGGTACGTGGGGGCCCACTCTAGAAAAAGCCTGTTATTTGTAGACTGGAGAATTCTTAGATCTCTCGGGGTGTGTAAAGCCACCAGGAGCTAGTTCCTCGCTGTGTACCGTGGATTCACTGGTGAATGCCTGGGACAGTGGCTTCAGGGTCAGATGCTGAGGAGTCGTCGAAGTCGAAGGAAGCTTGACTTGGAACCTGCTCTGCCTCTTCCTTGCTTGTGGCCTTGGGTGAGGCATGTGTGAAAAGTGCCCCACAAAAAATGGGGAGGGCTGGTAGTATGGGTATCGCCTCCCCTAGCATGGGGTTGGTGGGCTGGCTGCCTCAGGAAGCTGCCAGAAGCCATCTTGTTTGCTTCTAATCGACTGCTTGCCCATTCATTCATTCCTTCTTTGAAAAGATATTCGCTGGGCACCTACTGTGTGCTGGGCTTTGTGCTGGGCGCTGGAATGCAGCAGTGAACCCAGTGGACGAGGCCCCGCTTCTGACGGTCTCTAGGGGAGAAAATGTGCATCAAAAATCAACCAATAAATAATGAGACTTTCAGCTGCGGCTAAGTGCTCTGAATAGAATAAATGAAGTGATGGTGGGGGAGGGAGGAACTTCAGATGGGGACAGCCAGGGACAGCCTGCTTGAGGAGGTGGCCTGGCCCTGAGACCTGGAGGAGGAGGTGTGGGAAGGGAATTCCAGGCAGGTGGAACAGCATGTGGAAAGGGCCAGAGCTGGGGGAAACCTGATTTGTGTGGAGGGCAGAGAGAGGTCTCGGGCGGCTGACAGCCACGGCCAGGAGGTGAGTGAAAGGGAGGTTTTGAGGGTAGGCCAGACCACACAGGGCCTCAGAGGCACAGCGAGAGGCCTGGATTTGATTCTGGGAGGGAAGGGAAGCTGTTGGCAGGTGGCAGGGTGGGGTGTGTGTTTGCTAGGCTGGCAAGTACAGGAGATAATTACGACAACAGTCTCTCGCACTTCGTGAGCACCGTTGGAAGGCAGAGCCTAATTATCATCTCCCGTCACAGCCACGAGCCCAAGCCGAGAAACAAGGGGAGGACTTGTCTCAACCACAAAGCTAGAGGCCCAGAGGGGCTGTCAGAGGTGCCCGCACATCGATGACCTGAGAGAGTCATCTAGATACAGTTCATAAACAGAATGGAGCTTTGATCTTGGGCCTTTTCGCTCCCTCCATCTGATGAGACTCCAAAAAGCGGGCCTTCACGGCAGACCCGCCAATCTGCCTGCCTCCTGGACACCCCCACGTGGATGCCCCACGGGATCCGATGCCCACCCCTCCCTGTCCCTGTCTCCCCTGTCGGTATGGCTGCCTAGGGAATGTGGGGGTGTGGCCTTCGGCAAGTTACTTAATACCTGTGACCCCAACTTCCCCATTTGTAAAGGGGGGATCATAACAGTGCTTTGGGTTTAAATGACGGACACGTGGCCAGTCCCTGTAATGGGCAGCCACAGTAGGCACTTGGCAGGGAGTACCTGGCGCCTCAATGTCTCCCCTGTCACCATCCTCATCTGTCCAGAGCCAAGGAATGGCCCATCCCTACATCTGGGATATGCCAGCCCTTTGTTAACATCCTCTCGTCCGCTCCGGGTTGAAGCCATCTGCCCAGACACCGCAGGGAGCCTCGTCTCAGGGCCCCCGGCTCGTCCGCCAGACCCGCCCCCTCCCTGAGTGAGGGGCGCGGGTGTGGGTTGCCGTCTTGCCCTCACTAGCAGACCACCAGAAGCAACTCATGTGCCTATTAATAAGACACAGTTCCCAAAGAGGGTGCCGAGCAGCTGAGACAGGAGTTGAGGGGAGACCTCTTCCTGTTTGTGTTTTTATACTTACGGATTTTTTTCTTCTTCTTTGCTAGCTGCATGTATTCCTTAAGAAAATTGCAAAGAAAAAAAGAAAGGGGACACAGTTCAGGTCTGAGAAAGGATCCTACAGGCTCGTACAAAAAACGGGGGTTTCGAAATGGAAAGCTGTTAGTTCTGCTTACGGGTGCATCTCACCATTTGGATGCGAAGTTGTCCCTCTTGTCCACCCCTCTCAGCTTTGAGTGGAGGATGCCATGTGCCTGTGCTGAGACTTTCTTGCCTCTGAACTTGTGCCCATACCATAGTCTCTGCCTGGAATGCCATCCCCTCCCTCTTGTGCCTTCTGGAGTCTGGCCAGCATTTCGAGGCTCTGCCCAGCTCTCTCCTCTCTGCAGCGGGGAGGGGTTCTCCTCCTCCAAGTCCTAGAGACACGCACGGCCCCTGGCAGATGCTGTTCATCACTATACCTCTTAGGGGTTTCTGGTTTTTTTCTTCCTGGCTCAAGTCCAAGTCTCTGCGTGGGAAGGACTACCATCTCTGACTTGTCTGTACCCACAGCTTCCCCTGGGATGGCTTTGCACATAGTAGGTCCTTGGCAACATTTGCTCATGCCCCCATATGCTCCAAGCCTCACGCAGCTCCCTGCAGGTAAGACGTAGGGAATTGAATGAATATCTGAGAACAGAATGGACATCACGTGCTGCCTGGCTTTTAAATGATGTAAAACTGTTCATCCTAAAACAACAGTAATACTTATTTTTAATAATAATAATAGTAGCTAATACTTTGATGGCACTCATTGCGTGCCAGGCACTCTGCTAAGACCTTACTGTACTAACTCATCTAACCCTCACAACAGCTCATGAGGCAAGTACTATTATTACTCCCATTTTACTTTATTATTTTTTAAAGATTTTATTTATTTGACAGAGAGAGAGACACAGTGAGAGAGGGAACACAAACAGGGGGAGTGGCAGGCTTCCCACGGAGCAGGGAGCCCGATGGGGGGCTCCATCCCAGGACCCTGGGATCACGACCTGAGCTGAAGGCAGACGCTTAACGACTGAGCCACCCAGGCGCCCCTATTACTCCCATTTTAGAGGTGAGGAAACTCTAGCCCAGAAAGGTTAGGTGACTGACCAAGGTCACACAGACGGTGAGTAAATGTCTAAGTCGTTCTTTCTCTGTTTTTGAGGCAAGATGCTACATCTTTCCGTGGGAGTTCAGGCGTGGAAATAAACAGCCCCATGACACCTGCTAGCAAGGTTCGATAGTGCCTTAAAGCGGGGGACAGATTGTGTCCCAGTCCCAGAATCAGGCCTCATCAGGACGGCTTTGGAACCCTGAGCTGTGAGCTTTTCAAAAAGGCCTGAGAGATGGTTTGAGAGACTCGCGGTGAGGGGTGTGGGGGGGTGGGGTGGGGTGGGGGGGGTGGAAGGATAAATCCAAAGACAGAGCTGCAAAGTGGCAGTGAGGAATGTTTAGCAGAACGCCCATAAATGAAAGATGTCGGCAGTCCCCTCCAGCCTACACAGCAGTGTTTTCACGATACCCAGTGTGAGTGATGGGGGCATCTCCGTTGTCTGGCACGCCAGCGCCTGGCGCTTCCCGCAGCAGCCTAGTGCCTCGGCCTTGAACGTCCCGCAGGGACTGCGCAGGAGGGGAGGCGGCAGCCAGGCGGTGGGCTCCCTCCCAGCGCCACGCTCCATGGGCCTCGGGCCTCCGCGGGCCTCCCGGCGTCCAACTGGCCTCTGGGCTCTGCGGGCCTCCGGGCTCTGCGGGCCTCCCGGCGTCCGACGGGCCTGGCAGAGGCCGCGGGGCCCACAAGAACATCGATTTCTCGCCCCCAGCCAGCCGCGCTGCCCAGCGCCGGGCCATCCTGCGGTTGTTGTGACAGCAGAACCCAGTGCCATGGAAACGATTGTGCAAGGCCCGAGCAGGCTGCCTGGAGAGAGCGTGTGCGCAGTAGCCTCGGCGCGGCCCTCCCGCGCCCCGTGATTCTGTTGTGCTTGGCCGGGGCCGGCGCTGGGCTCCGCGGCGCTCCTTCTGCAGGGAGACCCGCGATCCCCTTCCCTGTCCGTGCCAGGAGGCTGGCCCAGCTGGCACGCACGCTCCTCTTCTCTCCGCCGGGGCTGCCTGCCAGCTCCCGGCTCCTCCCGCAGATAGCGGGTCCCCGGGGCCCGGCTGGCCAAGAGCGAGGTGGCTGGGACGCCCGGAGTGGGCATCCGAGCTGGTCTGGGCTTCCCTCTGTAAACAGCACGGTGTTTGCATCCCGGGCCTGGCCAGGGCTCTCCTCCCGCTGAGGTTCCAGGCGTTTCTGGGGGGGAGGCGGAAAGCAGAAACCAGCCCTGTGTTCTCCAGGCTGCCAAGCTTCTGAGAAGTTCATGCCTCAGCCCAGGAACTAGAACCCCCTTCTCCTGCCAACCCCCGGGGGCCCCTTTCAGAGGCAGGTACCAGCTCCCCCACCCTGGCTAGCTTCCTGTTTCACTGTGATCAGAGAGAAGGTTCTAGGGATGGTCTCCTGCCCCATCTGCAATTGCCATCCCTTTACTCAGCGGCCCATCCCCTAACCCAACTCCAGCTGTTGGGTGCGCAAGGCCCGGGCCTCACCCCAGGATGGTCTCTTGGCACTTGACTGTGGCCAGAACCACCCTGGAAAGAGCTTCCTAAATTCACACTCTAGCTTACAGCCCTGGAGCCCTTGCTGCTCTAAGGGGGTTGTTGGCTTTTCAGGGGCCCCTCTGTGTGGCCGGTGTTGGCAGAGGGACAGAAGTAAAGCACTCTATTTAAAGTCATTCTTGCTGAGGTGGGAATGCCTGATAAGATCCGGGCCCCCTCCTGGGCCAGCTTCACATTTCCAGGAGGGGCTCATTCACGCCAGCAGGTCTCTTAAGGAGAAATGGGACGGGGTGTTTTCATGTGGAGGTTGGCACCTCCAGTTTCTATTTTGGAATGTTTGGCGTCCTGGCCCAAACTGCTTGCCCTTGAGTCTGTTCCAGTCAACACTTCTGCTGAGCGCCTACTGTGTACCAAGCAGAAAACATGTCAGAGGGTATCAGCTTAGTAACTCGTACTGTGGTTTGTAGTAAGGCGAGTGTAGGTGTGTGTGTGTGCACATGGGTGTGCATGGGCTCACAACTGCGCGTGCCAAGGAACAGCCCAGGAGCCTGTATGGGCAGGAGAAAGTGGTTGACCCAGTCCGGTCCTCCTTGGACTTTGGGGTTAACTCTGATCATTTTAGGCCCAAACAGAAAGCTCTGTCTTTACCATTAAACCGAGGTTTGTGGGCGAGGCAAGAGTGCAGGGTAGGGCGGTGGCCAGTTTGCGCCCTGGCGTCACCGCCCACATTGAAATCCTGGCTCGGCCACCTGCTGGCTCTGTAACTGTGAGCGAGTCCCTTCAGCTCTCTGAGCCTGGGTTTACTGACCTACAAAATGGGAATGTCATAACATCTACTCGTGGGGCCTTGTGAACGCTGACTGGTCAGCGCATGTAGATGTCGTAGGACAGGACCTGGCAGCCACCAGTCACCAGTCACTGACGCCCGTGACCAGCCAGGTAAACGGACAGGTGCTGGACGAATGAGGGGAGGTCCCCGGGCTGTGGATCTTGCAGCCTAAGGGAGAGTAGGGATAATACGTACGACAGAAACGTGCTTCAGATGGTGAGACAGGCCATGAAGGAACAGGGGCTTCGAGACACAATAGGAAGGCCTCTCGGAGGAGGCGGCATTCTCCTGCCCCAGGTGTGTGCTCGTGGCCCTTCCCCATACCCTGAAGGGGCGCTGCTTCTCGCTGCTCTCTGAGCTCGAGGTCATGTGGGAGGCAGCAGGGAACGGGGCTCATCTGTCTTCCTTGTTCTTTGGCTCTATTCTCTACCCCCTCGCCCTTCGTCCCTTGCCCCCTCCCCTCCCCCACCTCCTTCCTTCTCTGCCTCTCCCCCTTTCCTTCCTTCCCTCCTTCCTTTAAGTACCAAATTGCTTTTATTACCTATATGTAAGATATAAACACAATACAAATATTGTGTCCCTGCCTTGAGTTTAAAGAAAAAGAACATAACCCCTGCCTCGTAGCTCTTTCGTCTTTAAAAATTTTGTAATTTGCACACCTTTCAGTTAGGTTTCTCAACAAGATGGCTCTTTAAGAAACTTTTCTCTGATTTTCACTGTCACAGTGAAAAACGAGTAATTCTTTGATATCGAACCCAATGCTCAAATTCTCACTTATCTCCTAAGTGCCCTATTTTCTCTCTCTCTTTTTTTTTTTTTTACAGCTTGTTTGACTCTGGATCCAAGGCAGGGCCCACGCTTTGTGGTTGTTTGACGTGTGTCTTTGTCTCTTTCCTCTGCTCATGTCGCCGTGCCCTTTCCCCCCTTTGCTGTCATTGAGTTTGTTCGAGAAGCCAGGTGGTTCGCACATCGGCTGCTTCCGCACATCGAAGCCCCACGTGCCTCTGACGTGTTGTTCCGTCCCCAGTATTTCCCGCAAGTCACTAGCGAGACCAGGGGCAGGATCAGACTCAGCTTGCTGTTTCGGGGGAGACCACCTCACGAGACGCGGTGTGTTCCTCCCCGTGTCCTTCCTGCAGGGCTCACGGCCGGGGGTGTATCCTCTTCACCCCCCCGCCCCCGCATTCGAGTCATCGCTGTCCTCAGTTCTGTGTCTGGCACTTCCGTTTCTTTCTAATGTTTCCACCTGTTTGATTCTCCACGCAGTACATTTAGTTTTGCCTGCTTGTGAAGGTTATGTCAGTGGAATCATTCTGTAAGAAGTTTTCCGCAGCTCGCTTCTCCCCTCAACCCTGAGATTCGGATGTTGTCATTTTGGTAGCCGGCATGCTTTCCTTTTCTCTGCCGTGTGGTATTCCATCGCAGAGCTCCTACATCCATCCCCCCGGGAGACCTTTGGCCGTTTCCAGACTTCTCCCCTTTGCCAGCTATGGACAGTGGCTTCTGGAATACTCTTTCTCTGTCTCCTGGCACACACACCAGCTGGAAATGCCAGGTCACTGGGCGTTCACAGGTGCCATGTTAGTAGACAATACCAAATTGTCTTCCCCAGTGGTTGTCCCAGTTTGTACTCCCACCAATAGCACAGAAGTGATGCCAACATTTGGTATGGGAAGATTTGTAAGTGGTTTTGTATAGCTGGTACGTGTGAAATGATACCTTTTGACGAACAGAAATGTTTAATGTAAATTTATTTTCCGAAAGGTGTGAACTTTTTTGAGCAGAGTTTGAGGTGGCGCTACCCCAAATGCGTCATTGGACCGGGAGCTTATTAGAAATGCAAATTCCAGACCTGGTAAATCAGAAACACCAGCGTGGGGCCCAGCACTTTGCTCTTTACAGGCCCTCCGGGTGATTCTGATGCTCCTCAAGTCTGAAGGACGGGTTTAAGAAACCCGATGACTTAACCTCTCCTATATCGCATTCCAATATGTCGTAGTCTTTCCGCCCTGAAGTTTGTAATGATTTTGTGTCCAGTATAAGGTAAGGTTCTCGTTTCATTGTTTTCCGTATGGATAACCAGTGGGCCCAGACCATCTGTTGAGAAGTCCATGCTATCCCCACGGGCCCGTGATCCAGCGGTGGTGTGAATATCATTTCCATGTAAGCCTGGGCTTCCTCCTGGTCTCTCGGCTTCGTTCCATAGATGAGTTTGTCTGTCCCCGGCGATGGTTCTTCACTATAGCTGCTTTGGAGATGGTCTTGGTTTCTGGGAGGGTCAGTCACCAGCTCATTGTTCTCCAGAAGTGTCTCTGCTGTTTGGGGACCTTTGCTTGTCCGTGGACATGGTAGAGTCAGCTCGTCAGGCTCCACAGAATGGCACTGAATCTTTACATTGACTTCAGATCACTGAATCTCTAGCTCAAACAGGAAAAAACAGACACTGTACAGTATTGTATTTTTGTGGAGTTTTTCTAGAACCTGCTCAAGGTCATCCTTCAGAACAGGAGGAAAGAGAGAGCCACCTCACACAAGGGTTCGCGCTCATTCCTAGCCACTGACCCTGCCCCGTGGGCTGGGATGAGCCTCATGAGCTCACGATGGCCGTGCCACCTGCCTCCCCCCGCAGAGCTTGGCAGCTTCAGTGGATGCGTGCTCAGGGTCAGGAAGATGGAGGGCTTCAGTTGGAAAGGCTGGCTGTCTCATACCTAAGAGTCTCTCGTTTCCTGTGGATATGCGACTCTTAAAACCTGCCTCCTGCAAAGGTCTTTTCATGGGCAATTTCTAGCCACATCCCAGTTGGTCCTTGGAGAGGGAAGTGGGCCCCGTGAAACTTTGGAGCCAGGATTTCACTAGCTAGAGGGAGCAGGTGGGTGACCACACGACCAAAGCTCAGAGGCCTTGGCTTCTCCCTACGACAGCAACCCGTGATGTGTCACTACTTCTCTTGGGATCTGCTCTAAGGGACAAGCATTATAGTACTCCGTGTTTGGCCATGGTGAAGTCAGCACTGGGTTTGCCAGTACTCAGAGCCAGAGTTTATTCATCCATTTTTTCCTTCTTTCATTTAATCATTCCTCCAACAGCTATTTATTGTCACTACTGGGAACACTGCATGACTCAAAGGCCCTGCCCTCATTGAGCTCACAGTCTAAATGATAGAACCAAGTAGAACTAAATGCTGTAAAAAAAAAAAAAAAAAAAAAAAAAGGCAAAGCAAGGGGAGCAGGAATAGAGAGTGGTGGGGACAGAGGCCTGCTGTTCTAGTAACAGGAAGTATCCCAGAAGAGGAGACGTTTGGCAGAGAGCTCAATGAGACAGCCTTATAAATATCTAGGGAAAGAGCATCCTAGGTAGAGAGAACAGCAAGTGCAAAGGCCCTGGGGTGTAAGTATGCTTGCTGTGTTAAAGTGTGGGAGAGGATCAGAGGAATGTGAGGAAGAGAAGTGTATTCTCTTTGATCTTAAAGGTGTGGACTTTCCCGGACCAAGGAGGATCCCTAGGTCCCGGGAGTGGGTTAGTGCTAGCTGGAGAAAGTCCATCAAAGTGGAACCCAGTGGGTGTCCACAGTACCCCAGCTCCTGCTGTGGATAGCTGCGGTCTGGCAGCCACTCACCTGTCACCCTCTAGGATCACCTGGATGTCCCCATCAAGCCCCTGACCAGGGAGGCTAAGATGGTTAAACTTTCTTTGGAGAAGGGGTGCCTTCTGTGCTCTGCAGATGGCCAGAACCCAAAGCCAGAATCAGATCGACGGCGTGGGAAGGTGTGAGTTCCACGAGGTGTCTGGAGATGGGGCCTTTGGGGGGTCTGGAAACACAGGTTGCTGGTGGTTTTGTGGGATGTGAGCTTAAACTTTCGTCTTTTGCTGGAGAATGTCATCAACAAGAGCCAGCCGGGATGCCTTCGTTGTTGCTGGGGAAGCTACCATCTCTCTCTGAGCCCTCGGCCTCAGCTCTGGTTTCAGTCTTGTGATGTCCTCGTACCCTGTCACCTTTTAGACATGCGCCCTACACTTGGCATTGTAGTCCCCAGGTCCCTCTTTGCTTCTTAAATCTCATCCCCCCACCCCCAGCTTAACTAGAGTGAATGACATGGTTAGCTCATGCCATTTTCCCTCAAATACTACCCGAGTGATTTTTACCGTGTAACCCTGTTAAAAGTTAGGGGATCCCAGGGACCAGTCTTTGCTCAGCATTGCCTTTGAAGAAGCAGGTTCTGGCTGCCGGATGATAACTGCAGAAGAATTCCCAACTTGGCTGCGAGCTGAGCCGTCTTCCCCATCTGCTGGTGACATGCCCTCCTCCCAGTTAGCACCTTGGCTTCCGACGCAGAACCCGAGCCTCAGAAGTGCCATGTTTACTCATCCCGAGAGCTGGGGACAGTTTGGTGCCGCGTGCCGTTTTTCTCGTAAGCTCCGAGGTCTTGCTGGTAAGCTGTCTGGGCAGCCGGGTGCTGTGAGGGCCCTATGCCTGGGCCGGCTTCCGGAGGCCTCTGGTTTGCAGCGCGTGGGTGACTCTCAGGCTGCTCTGCACGTCGCCGGCCCGGTGCAGCCAGCGCGTGGTGCAGGGTGGCCCTGGAGGGGCCCCTCTCGGCAGGATGTGAAAGCGCATTTCTGAGAGCACGGCCGACCTCAGACCCACCCACTCTGAAAATGCAGAAATAGCTGCCAGGGTGAAAGTGCTTTGGTGTAAGAGGGTGGCTGTCCAATCGGCTCAGTCTGTTAACCAGATGCTCTCTGCGCGGTGGGCGAATACGTACCAACACCCGGAGTTAGATGCTTTCAGTGAGCGCGGCATTGTGCCCACTGGCTGCAGAACACAGCATCCTTCTGGGTGACATGTTCTTATGCCCATTCTCTGGATGAGGAAGCGGAGCCTCGGGGAGTGACCCTCAGTGCCTGCAGAGTGCCCGTCATGTGCCACCCAGGCCGTTGGAAGCACCTGTCATGTGCCGACTCCTTGAGTCCCTCCGCCATTGTCAGGAACGGTCTCTGTCCACCTTTCACAGGGGGAGGTGCGGAGAGTGCCGGGGCCTGCCTTCGGGCCGTGGCAGGATATGGCAGGCTGGGATCTGGACCCACGATTCGGGCCCCCAGCAGTGTGCCTCCCTGCGAGTCTGCCCTGGGGTGCGAGCCCCCGCCCACGGCGCTCAGCCCCTGCACTGAGCGGTCTGTGGCCCCCGCCCTCAGAGGCTTCTCCGAGGCTGCATGTGTGCCGTCCCTGGAGGGCGGAGCGGGGAAAAGGGGCTCTGGGCTGGGGGACCCAGGCAGCAGTTGAGGCTGGGTGTAGACAGAGAAGTAGCATCCTGCTGCACAGAGCGAGGAGAGGGGGCCTTCCGGGCCCGGAGCCAGACTGCATGAGGTGTGGTGGTAGTGGGAACGCTGGGGCCATGACAGCAGCATCTGCTCCTCATTCACATCCTGCCACGGACCACCCTGTGACCTTGGACAGCCCTTTAACCTTGGCTGCTTTGCTGCGGAAGCCTGCCATGTGAGCGTAAGTGGAGATAGAGAGAGGAAGGTGCTCTGGCAGAACAGTGCTTGTGGGCCTATCTTAGCTCAGGCTGCCATGAATTTTCCTCCCTGTTTGAGGCTGGAAGTCCGAGATCAGGGTGCCTGGGCCGTTGGGTTCTGGCGAGCGCCCTCTTGAGATGGGCGCCTTCTTGCTGTGTTGGCCATGGCAGAGAGAACGAGTATACAAGCTCTCTGCTGTCTCTTCGGATGAGGGCACTAATCTCATCGTGGGGGTCCCACCCTGACGACCTCATCAACTCTAATCACCCCCCAAAGGCCCCATCTCCAGACACCATCACACTGGAGGGTGTAGGGGTGTAGGGCTTCAACATAGCCATTTTGGGGGGCACAATTTAGTTCATGGCTGGGCCTGGAGGTGAAATGTTTGATCGAGGGGATGAGTCAGGAGTTGGGGCTCTGTCTGCATGTATCTTAGGGACACCTGGTGTAAAGTCACACACACAGTCCTTGCCGGTCCCTTGGACAGCCTTTGAGTTGAGAGACCTTTAGGACTGGGTTTGGTCCCTGCTCAGACCTGGTAAAAATTTCTTTGCAAGAAGCTAGTAGCTTTTTTGAGCCTGGAAGGAGTGGGCTGGGTGGCCCAGGGGCCCTGATTTATCTTGTTCTCACCCACCACACAGGCCCTTGGCTGAACCAGGAAGTTGGAAGGTTCTTGGCCCTGCACTTGCCCTCTCCCTCCCCGAGGCAGGTGGGCGGCCAGGGCTTGCCGAGTGAACCGGGGGCCAGGCCTACACCCTCAGGAGGCAAGTCTTAACGCCAACCCAAGCTAGAGGGAGGCGGACATGGTTGAAATCTTTTGGGGGGATTTCAAGACAAAATGTGCAAGACAGGGGGACGGTATCATGGAAGGGAGTGTGAAGTGGTAGGAGGCCTCCTTACAGGACCATGGGCTTGTGTTGGGCTTTGGAAATGTGTGGATGCGTTGGGAAGGTGTTCTTCTGGGGGATGGATTGTGCTCTGAGCTGGTCAGGGTAGATGTGGGAGGATACAGAATGATCTGGAAGGTGGGGTGGAGACTGAGCTGGAAGAGTCAACTAAATACCCAGTGAGTCCTTTCCAAGTGGCAAGGACCATGCTGGTTTTTGAAGGCAGGGTCTCGTGAACCAGGCCGGGGGTTTCAGGCCAGCTCCCGAGAGGCCACGAGGAAGTTTGGTGCCATTCTGTGACATGAGGAAAGTGGCCCGGGAGGGAGGTGCTTCCTACTGCCCCAGGCTTCCCTCTGTTAGCCCCCCTCCCCAGCCTCCATCCCATCTCTCACCCGTAAGCAAGGAGAAATATACTCCAGTGTCTTCGCGTAAGCCTTTGGTTAGTTCCTTCTACCCCCAAAGAGAAAAATGGCTTCCCAAACAATTAGGTATTTATTTTATCATCTCATTTGCGGTCCCAGGCTGATTTGTGGGTTTGGATTGCTGTTTCTTTCCCGAATCTCAACTGGATGGAGTAACAAGTGCTTTTCTTTAGCTTCTGTTTTGGCCAACAACTCATTTTGCAGTGCTTGCTTTGTGGCTGATGCCTCTCAGCAGAGGTTTAGGGTCAAGGCCATGATGAAATGGCAGAAGGACAAGGAAGCAAGCCGTGGTTTGTTTAGAAGGCTTTCCTGCCTGTGGTTGCTACCTTAGAAGCCGTGTGGTTGCTCGCGAGGAGAGGTGCAATGTAGCTGCTTGAAATCAGAAGTAATTCTGCTGAATTGGAGAAAAGGACTGGGCCGAAGGGGCAAACCCAGCTCAGGTCTGAGTTTCTAGTCAGTTTGTCCTTCCTCATAGGGCAGCTTAGCCGAGAGAAAGTCCAAGTTGTTTTTCTCTAGACTGTAAGCTGATGTGGAACCCTGGAAAAAGTAGAAAATGGGTAGGATAATAGTCATTTCTACTGTGGTTGAGAGGGACATCGGTGTTTTCATCGTAGGACCATCAAACTGAATGCCCCTTGGACCAGTCTCTAATTCCTGTTGGCTCCCCTGACAACAGATGCCATCTGATTCCACCCCACTTAGGGACGCATGCCTGCGCTTTCAGGAGACTGGATGCTAGTTGTAGGATTTGTCAAGGTGACAGATTCTTGGGTCTGTGTTTTTGCACTTTATCTGTTGATACCATGTGCTTGCATGTTAATTATTAGTGTTGATTAATCAGTGAAGCACTTCCAACCCCTAGCCTCAATGATCATCTAACCCACAGCACCAGTGGAATGATTCACCAATTGGTGCCTAGTGTTGTAAAAATGCAACATCATTGTGTCGGTCTTTATCCGTAGCCTCATGAAAGACCACAAAATGGGGCAATGATTCCAGGACCAGAGGCCCCTCTCCTTGGCTTTGGGAGGGTTTGTGGATGTTACCCAGGTAACTCTAAGCATGGCCTTCTCTCTTGCTGTCCCCTCCATATTACTAACAACTGGCCAGAACAGTCATACTGATCAAAGGAACCGACTTCCTTTTGAACCATGTAGGGAAATACCTATTCTTGGGTATTGGAGAGCATGGTTAGGCCAGGTCTCCATCTCCTTTCACATCCTTACCTCTCTCTCTCCCGTCTTTCTTCTTTAGGGGACCCTATTATGGAGTTTATAAATACCTATGAATAAGTCAGACAGAACATCTTATTTAATCCACACAGCAGCCTTGCCAGGGAGGCATTCTTATCCCCATTCTGTGGCTCCACGAGAGGCCCTGAGAATGACACAGATGTCCCTACCAGATTGCTTTTGTTCCGGAGGCTCCTGCATTTTAACTCAGCTCCCAGGGCAGCCTGACCATCTTCCAAATGTAGGGAGCCTGGAGCTGGGGCCTTATCAAGCTCCGCCCAGTGCAGGGGGCTGGTCCTGGCCAAGTTGCTTCATCTTTCTGTGCCTCAGTAACCTGACCTAAGCAATGGGCATCCCACCACCAATCCCCAGAGATGGCGTGGGAGTTAAAGCACCTGGATAGCTGTCTTCAGGAGAGAACAGCTGACCGGGGCGGCTGGGGGGGGGGAGCGGTGTGTGTGTGGCTGGGTCTTGAGCGGAGTTTGGGGTCTTAGTTGAATGGAAACAGGCCTTTCCTCTCCTCTTGGCACCTCCGTCTTCCCACCAAGAAACAGACAATTAAAGAGTGAAACTTCATGACTAAACAGGAAGTTGCACCTCAGAAGGCCACAGACAAACCAGTTAGTCTGATGCTTTATAAATTCTCTGAACACTCTTGACAAGGAGCACGGAATGGAGACAGAGCCGGGCTGGCTTTCTGGGCACCGGCTGGCTGGTCTTAAGGGCATGGTCCCTGGGGTTCCCCCTAGATTTGGCTCACTGCTCCAAGCATGTGACCTTGGACCTGTACGTGACCCCCGAAGCCTCCTCAGGGTGATTTGAATGCGTGTAGGTGGACAGAGGGAACACATCCTGGCCCTGAGAGCACCTGGGACCTGGTTTTTCCGGGAGTAACAACTGAGCCAATTGCTCTCCCTTGGAGGCCAACAGGCCCACCTGCTGTTGGGCAGAGACCAGGGGTCCCAGCACAGGGCCAGGGAGACAGGGGAGGGGCCAATGCAGTGATCGAGACAGGAGGCAGGAGAGGCTGCTGGTTTCCGGATATATTTTGAGGGTAAATCCAGAAGCATTTGCATATGGAGGGAAGTGGGCTGTGACCAAGATTGGCCTGAACAACCGGAAGAAGGGAGCCGGTTTCCTATGGTGGGAAGAGGTGGTACAGGGCTACTGTTTAGGGGGGCCGTGGGGGGGGGGGAGCAAGGACTTCGGCCGTGTTCAGTTTGAGATGCCCGGTGGGCAGTTAGATGTCTGAGTCTGAAGTTCAAGGGTGAGGTCTGGGGCTGAAAACATTAGTTTGTCAGGATACAGGTGGTATTTTTAAGGCCCCGAGGGAACGGTCTGATAGTGCCTTGTGCTCTTGGGTTTAGAATAAGCCAGTGTGGAGTAGAGAGAGGGAAGTAGAGTGAGGAAGCTGCTGTAGGGCAACAGGCACCCGGAATTTGGGGGAGTGGGCCTTTTTTGCTTCAGGAGATGGCCTGAAATGCATGGTCCAAGCTGTGTTTGCAAAGGAGGAGAGGTGAGCTGATTGTTTTGTCCTGAGCCTGACCCCAGCCAAACCACACTTGTTGGAGCCCAGCGCTGGGGAGCTCAGGCCTGTAATTGCACCACCGCTGGAAAGCTCTCATGCTTCCGTGTTCTCTGCCTTGAAGGGGACATTTCAGGGAGTCCGTGCTTTCCTTCAAGAGCATCCTGGTTTACCTACCGATGCTGATAAAGCTGCATCTAGTAAAAGTTGGATCACTCCCTGTAAGAAATGAATCCCAGGAATGGTTTCTAATTTCAGGCCCTCAAAATGGACCCTGGCCTTTGACTTTGGCCATTTAAAGGGGATCGTGAGAACAAGTGGTTTGAAAACTTTGACATGATATGGCTGTAGAGGGGAGCGTATGGCTATTGAACTTGAAGAGAAAACTTGACCTAAGACAACGGCTTGTAATGTAGACTGCTCACGAGTCCTTTTTAAGGGCCTTCAGTGCTCGGACTGGGTAGGAGCTATAAAAACAGTAACTTTTTCTCTTCGTCGGGCTCATGAATTTGCATGTGCACTGAGGTTATAGCACATGTAAGAAGGTAACAGGGTTCAAATTCAGCATATATAAAAGCCTGAAGCAGGATGACTTTTGGGTAGATTTTTCATGAAATTCTGATTTTTCTCTGACTGCAGAAGCTAGCATTTTAAAATGTTATCTCTTTGGTTGGCCCTGATTTGCAGCTCCAGGACATATAGGCAGCAGGGCTGTTTCATGTAGCTTAGAAAAAAAGAAAACCCACCAAAACCTTGCTGATGCACTTTGAGCTCAGAGACCCTCATTTCTTTGCACCAAGTCCCTCCTCTCAGGGACTGTTAACACTGGTTTGGGGTTAATTCTGGCACAGTTGTTAAGGTGATACAGAATGTGGGCTTAAACTACAGCCAGAGGGTTCAGTTCTGTCCTGGGTTCTGAGTGGCCCTCGGCTAAGGGATGATACTCATTAAATGGATGATATTAACATGAATTGGAAGCATAATAGAGGTCAAAGGTGATTTTTTTTTTTTTCTTCTCAAAAATGGTTTTGCAAATCTTTTTCAGAGCTGATAGACACACACCTTAGCTGGATACAAAACATATTATGAAACAGAATGACTGTGATCTTTGATCCGAGAAATCAAAGTTAAAGGTAATTGACATCTTCTGCTTCTCCTTTTGTTTTCCAGCTGTGTGTTTCCTTAACTTGAATTACTTGTAGTAGAAGAAAACTTTTCCAACCGTCCTCACAGACACCACTTCCTGCTCTTAAGGGCTGGACCCCACCGCTCTGTAAGGGGACATCCCTGGGGGACATCCCTGAGACTGGGAGGTTGGAGTATCAAGGTTGGGGTGGGGAGGTGGGGATGAGGCTCTGGAAATGTGCATGTTCTCCCAGAGGTCCCCCCTCCCAGGAAGAGCGCAGCCAGGTCACGTTCCTACATTTGAAAAGTCCTGCTCTGCAGTGGACCAGCTCCCTTTTGGTTTTGTGCAACTTTGCTCGGTGTATACGGTTAAGTAAGACTCTGTCGGAGGTGGGGCGCTCTGCCCTGGGGAATGAGAGGAGGCAGGCAGAGCAGGAGAGCTGGGAAGCCACTCTTGAAGTCCGCTGTGTTGGTTCAGGGTAGAGCTGGTTTTCCCATCGAGCTCAGCAGTGCCCCTGAGCTAGCCTCAAGCATTAGACCTCCCTCCACGGACTCTGGATTCTGGATTCTGGGCCTGCAGACAGGAGCCCGGCAGCTACTGCAGACTCCACAGCGCAGGGCTCAGGAGGCACCTGTAGGTCAGCGAGGCTCTTCTGCACCTCAATTCCCGGAGCCTCTGACGTTCTGCTTAGAATCCACACACGCAGTGGCCCGAGTGTGGTGAGCCCTCCCCCGCAGTCAGCCCGTGGTCTGGGTGGGGGTGGGGGGTGGTTAGAGGCCTCCTGACCTCTCCCCGGCTCCCTGGGCTGTGGCTTTTAAATGGCCCCTTTGTCAGAGAAAGGGGGCTCATTCCATCCAGGCCAGGCCCAGACGAGCGTGTTCGCATCACACTGGTGAACTTTGCGGCGTTTGCAGAGGCCCTGGGCGGGGAATCCCAGAATCACGTTGCCCAGAGGGTGGGCTCTGCAGAGATCCCAACCCTTCCGGGGAGCAGCACGAAAGGGGCCGTGGGGAAGGGGGTGCTGCTCTGGCACCTTCTCCAACAGGGACTGTCGGACACTGTCCACAAAAGCAACGCTACCCTGAGCACATTTGCGGGACACCAGGTGCCGGACTCCCTCCCCATGAGTCAGGGTGACAAACGAGCAGCTAAGATGTCCGTGCGGAGACTATGAGCCACTTAACCGAAGTCCTTAAGGGCCTTTTGAATGTGCTTCTCCCCTCCCTGGTATTAGCACTTGGCTTACGGGGGCCTGGGAGCTTCGGCAAGCTGGCTCGGTGTCTTCAGGGCCCCAGGGGGATTTACCAACTTGTAACTCGCAGACCCCACCCACGCTTTGGGCTTCAGGCCTGGCAAGGTTGGGTTTTTTTGTCTTTTTCACTGAGCCTCTAACGTCTGGCCTGGCCCCGATAGAAAGTTCTTCACTGTTGCCAAGTGCCCCTAGAGCAGGCAGCAATGGCTAAAAGTTGCTTAGCAAGCAAGAAGCAGAGCCCTGGGAGAGTTTTGTTCTCAGAGGACAGATCATTTCAGTTCTGATACTGAAGCCACAGGAGAAGGCCCAAGGCCACCAGGCACCTCTCCTTCTTAGCCCCTCTCCACGTGCTAGGGAGGAAAACAGGCCTGGTGCTCACTCCTGGCGGTCCGAGCAGCTCTCCCCACAAGCGGGTGGGACAAGAGGCGGCAGTACCCAGGGCCCACTCCCGTGCTTTCTGGTCCAGCCTTCTCGCCCCAAGCATGTGGGAGGGGATGGGATGGGCTGGAGGAGAAGGGCAGTGGGGACGGTGGGGGAGCTGCACCCCTCCTGGCTTTAGCCTCTTTGGCCTTAGAGGATGCAGCCTGCCCCATTCCCATCCAAGCTTGAGGAGTGTCTTTCTGGCTGTGGCCTCTGTGGCTGGCCCCAGACTCTCATGGGCACTCACATGATCTAACCAGATTTTAGAAAACATGCTTGAGGTTTGGGAGAGAAGCAGGATGGGGTCTGTCCACTCCTTCCTGTTGTTGCTTTCTTGGGGGATGAAGTTCCAAAGTCAGCACTTAAGGGGGAAAGGCCTAGAGTGAAAATGACTCTTAACAGACTTTTAACTTGCACCTACCGTAGATCCGTGTGGTTTTCTCTATGCAACTCTGAGCAGCCATTCTTCCGCAAGGTGAAGCTTGAGAACCTCTGAGCTCAGCTGAAAGAAGGAAGTCAGCATGCAAGTGTCTGGCCCTTCAAGTGAATCAGAAAATTCCTAGGGCAGAGTGGGATGCTAACAGAAACCCAGGTTTTTAGAAATAAACACCTAGGATTGTTTGATGAACCCCACTCGTAGGAGGCATTGACCACTGCAGTTGCCATGCCCCAAAAGTAGGTGAAGAAAAACACTGCTTTCCCGTTCATCTCTGCCCCTGGTATAGACTAGGGCTTGGTACACGAAGTCTCAGGCCATTTGGTAATTGGTCTGTTCAAATCTGGCCCCCTGGCCTGGTATGGTCAAATAAAGTTTTATTGGCACACGGCCATGCCCACTGGCTCCCATGCGGTCTGTGGTGGCTTTCACAACAGCAGAGCTGAGTAGTTGAGTGAGGGGCCATCTAGCCCATAGTGCTGGAAATATTTTTATCTGGCCCTTTGTAGAAAAAACCTTGGTGATCCCTCGTGTATTCTTTTTATGCCTACAGCCATGTATTAGCATAGTTATATTTTTGTTATGCTACCAGTTTGATTTTTTGGAGTTTTAAAGAGAAAAATGTATAATTGTAATAATATTAATATCTGTCAATCTTTTCCTTTCTGGTTTCAGCCTCAGGTGTCAGGCTTAGAAATCACCCTGAGGTGGGACCCACATTCATCAGTGTTTTCAGCACAGTGCCTCGCTCTAAGGGTGATAAAAGGTCAGGGGTTCTTGTGGTAGAGTCAACACCATTGGCCTCAATTGTGTTCTGAGAAAGTGATACTTGGTGACCGCCTTAACCACTCAGCACATGGCCTTCTCCACTGTTAACTTAGCAGAGGCTGTCCTTACCTTTTCCGGACACACACACAAGGCACTGAGGACCCCAGGGCCACAGAGGAAAGGTGATGACTACTGAACTTAATAGCACAGTCTCTTTATCAATTGTGTAGCCATATAGTGTTCAGTTTAATATATGGGCCCTGAGTTCAAATCCTGATCCCGTCACCTGGTATGGCTGGTGACTGCCTATCTCCATCTATAAAACAAGGATTATATTACTAGGTTTGGTATAAGAAAAACTTAGCATTTATTACAGTGCTTGGAGCATAGTTAGCCTTCATTAAATATGAATGGCTTATATTCTTTTGTAGAGAAAAGGCTCCAGACAAGTAATAGACTGGCAACCCATTTGTCGATTGGGTGACAGAGGAAAATCCACTCCCCCAAACCAAGTGACGTAGGCTGATGGTGTGGGATCCCTGTGGGGGGCTGAGATGCATGCATTAGCCACATGCTCTGGGCATGGTGCTATGCATAGCGCCACGGGGATACGGGTAACTCAAATAACCTGGTCCAGGAGTTTGCAAGCAAAGCATTTCGAGAATTCAATATTTGCTTTTGGAGGGAGTGAGGGCCCGAGGGTGAGAGTGGGAGATGGCTTCCAGGAAAAGGTGGCATTGGAACAGGGGCAGGAGGGAAGTCAGGGTTGGGACAAGGAGAGGGGCTATTCGGAGAAATGCACATGGCTCAGTTTGAGAAGAGGTGGGAAGAAAGATACAGGGTTGACATAGGATAGATGCTCAAAACGTTTACTGAATGAATGAAAGTCGAGGGCTGACCCACAATCCGGCACTCAGACCTCAATCAGAGCTAGGACCTGAGGCTACTTAACCCCTTGCTGAGCTTCCTTTTTCTCATTAAGAGTCAGCGAGCATGTCCTAGGTCCTGAGGCCCTATTTAAAAGCTGAGGATTCAGTGGGGAACAAGAACATAACTAAAGCACTAGCTGGTCAATTGCAGGAACCAGTGACTGGAGAAGACAGAGGGAGAGTGCGACTGGGTGGGGCTGGGGTTTGCACTGCAGAGCACCCAGGCAGCCTTCCTGGAGGAGGGGGAGCAGAGCCTTGAGTGAAGGAGTGAGGAGAAAGGCATTAGAGGCGGTGGGGGAGGCAGCCAGGGCAGAGGCCTAGTGGGGTGCAGGTGAAAGCCCACGTGGCCAGCCAGCGGTGGGAGATGAGGGTGCAGGGAGCTCAGACCAGCTTGCAGGGCCTCGAAGAGAGCAGGTGGGGCCCAGAGCAGAGTTTTTGCATCAGGGACACCTTAAGAGGGGCAGAGCGAGGGAGTGAGACCAAAGCCCGAGAATGAGGTGCTATAGGGCTGAGTCTGGAGTCCCTCTTCCCCCTAAAGGACAGAAGCTGGGGCAAGACCAAGGGTGGGGTTTCCATGGTGGGCCCCAGGGAATTGACTCAGAAGGCAGGGTGGCCTCGCTTACTCTTCCAATAGCCTTGGCTGTGAAGGGGAGACCTCCTACAGGCAGGACCCCGAGCTCTGGAGGAAGCGCTGGAGCAGAGACCCTCCAAGCTCCCAGACCCGTGGGGCTGCACTGCCCTGGCAGCTGCCCAGCCGGCTCTTCTGCTGTCGAACTTTCTCTCCTTGGTCACAGCCAGGGGAGCATGCTCTGAGGTTTCAGCAAGCGAAGGTTCCTCTACCCAGAGAGGTTTCTGTGGGGTTCGAGGCCTCCCTTGGGGGCCTGAGTGCGCAGCCGCCTCCCCGCCCCCCACCCCCAACCACATGAAGGGCTGAGTACAGCGTCCAGAGCTTTTCCAAATGCCACTATTAGCTTCGACCCAGAGGTCGCTTTCAGAGAGCAGGAGGGAAAGGCCGCGTGGGCCTGCTGGCCGCGGCTCCTACCTTCCGTCCCGTCCCCGGCCCCGGCCTCTGCCTTCTGAGAAGGGAAACGAGCCTTCAGTGAGGGCTGGGGTGTCCACATGGCTGCCTCCCAGGTAGCTGTAGAAAGCCGGGGCGATGGAAAGTTTCCCATTAGGATCGACTCCTCTGGTTTCCTAGATTGAGAAAACAGGAAGCCCTTCAGAATCCGGGCTTTGAAAAGCTCCGTGTGAAGCCACGCTGCCCCCCCCCCCCCAAACCCTGGCATTCGGCTTTCCCTGCTGCCTCCCTGCCCGCCGCACAAAGGCCCCGCGGTGGACCAGGCCCTGGGGGGGGGGGGGGTTGCCCCAGGGCGGGTCTTAGGGCGGCCGTTCTTCGTGGGGTTCCTGCCTGAGGGCCCCTTGGAGTCAGCTAGGCTGGTGCCTGGTATACAGTAAGTGCCCAATGGATGTCGGTCCGCTGACTAGGACTTCATCCTGGGAGCTGCTCCTGATGGGCGCACTCGCACAGGCTGCTGCTCCTAGACGCACCCACCACCCGGCCCGTCGAAGGCGAGCACGGAAGGCGCCCCATGCTGCGAACGGCCGCCCTACGCTAGCCTTGTCTTCTCCGGGCTCCCCCGCACCCCTGGAAGCACGGGGACCGTTGTATGCACGGTTTACAGATGGGGAGGCTGAGGCAAGGGCCAGCAAGCGAGGAGGCGGTAGAGGGGGGACTCGAACCCTGGCCAGCGGGCTCCGGCGCCCGAACTGCCCCTCGTATCGGAAGCGCCCGGAGCGGTGCTTGGCTGGTGTCCGGCGCGGAGCCCTCGGGCACGGTCGCACCAGAGCCTGGCGCTCGCGGCACCGCAGGCCACAGCCACCGAGCACCGTTGCCCGGCGGGCGCGAGGAGCTTGCACGGACCTCAGTGGCGCCCAGGGACCGAACGGGACACACGCTTGTTTCCTCCTCCGCGAGGTGGAAGGCACGAGGCCCAGGGAGGTGAAGTCACGGCGCCCTTGGAGCGAGCGGGCCGAGGAGCAGACGCGCCGCCTGCTCTAAGGCCACTGGCCTTTGCGCTCCTCCTCCTGGGGGGCTGGGGGGCTCCCTCCCACGGGGGTTCTGGGAAAAGCACACTGGACCTCGGAGGGCTCGGCTTGAACATGGGGAGAGTTTGAGATGAGCACATCTCAATAGTTGGAGGCGGAAAGGCAAGGCAAAGATGAAACACCCAGTATGAGGAGGCTGGGGCGGGGCAGTGGGAGAACTTGGGAGACCTTCCGTGGCACCCAGAAGGGGTCTCCCTCCTCTCCTGCCCCTGGGACCAGTCAACCCATCCCATGCACAAACCGGGGTGGATACACACCTTAGGGCGGGTGTGCCCCTCTGCCTCGGGTCTGGGCTGCCACCGAGAGCCACTTCTACCAAGAAAGCCGAAGGAAACCTTTTTGCCGCCCCCCCCCCAAAGACCTCACCGCCTTGCTTACAGGGACCATGGCCCTGGATAAGGGGCCAAGATGGGAGAAGATAGCCAGCTTCTTGATGCCAGGGGCTGGCACCCCATTCCTGGTTCCCTGCTAGGAATTACACGGTCCTTCTGGGGGAGGGGATGGCTGAATTTTCCAGACCCCCTCGGAGGACATTTTCCACTCCTGAAGTCTCACAGTGTGATCCTTCACTAGTGTGTGGGGGGAATTCCTGGTTGTGCTGAGAGAGATTTTGTCTACACTGATGGCTAGTCTTTGAGGTATTCCCATGTGCTCTTTTGAAAGGTCCCTCTTCTGAGAACAGTACGCTCTGTGGGTCAGCCATGGTTGAGTTACGTAGTAGGTATTTTCTGGATGCTATAATAATGGAAGGAGTTTGGTAGGCAGCAGAGAGAGCGTCCTTAGCACCTGCCCTCTGGCCCAGCGCTGTTTCTGCCACGATTTTTAAAGTTACCTTCACAAACACCTCTAGCACAAACTATTCTCATCCAGAAAAGAGAGCAGAGGAAGACATTTCTTAGGTTAAAAACCGTCAGAACAAGAGCGTGTTTTACAAGATAGCCCCATTGTTTAGGTTCTAGAAAGCTAAGCTGATCTGTGTTGTTGGTGCCCGCTCACTCGCCCCTTCTCTCTCTCTCTTTCTCTTTCTCTGTTCTTTTGTAGTTAATGAAATTATCAGGAAGGAGTTTTCAGGACCTCCCGCCAGAAATCAGACGTAGAAGATGCCATTAGCAAGACACCTTCCGTATCTGACCCCGTGGAGCCTTCCACTGCCCTCACCTTCTGTTTCCTTTACTGTACATCTCCTGGCCCGGAGGCCACGTGCGGGACAAGGTCCTGGCAGAAAGCTGACTCTCGATTAAGGAGCTCGCCACCTCTCTGTGTAAACAGCAGAGAGAACACTCTGCCTTTTGATTTTTGTTTTAAATCCCAGAGAGCATCTCGGTTGACTTTCCTGGTGTCCCATCCAAAAACCTTAAGTGCCTGCTGACCAAACACACAAGACAGCACGCTGGATCGGCCCTGAGAACGGAGTGACCAGAGCTTGGGGCGTGGGCTGGGCTGGGGGATGGAAGATGTGGGCCCCTGTGATTAAACCCCAGCCCTGCGTTCATTTTTCCAGGTCACAGATACAGCTCCTCTACCTTTTGAAGGAAAGGAGTTTTCAAACAGAGCCACCCAAGGAACGTGACCCGAGCGAGCCTGGCTTCCGGGCTGAAGAAAAAAAACCCAGAAGCCGGACCGTCCTCCTTAGGGACCGCCTAGTCCCGGCCACGGTCGGGCCACAGCTCCCGCCTTATTTGTCAGTTTTCTCATTCTGAAGCAAGACTGTCTGGCCCACACAAGATGACCTGTTAAAACTCAGCGTTAAGTTATGACATGTGTCCACATTTGTTATTTTTGTCTCCGCTTCAAAAAGCCGGCCCAGGGCAGCTGGAGAGGGGGAAGCTCTCTGGGCCCGCTGCTCTTCACCCCTGCAGGGAGCAGCGGGACTGGGGCAGGGACCCCAGGCTGCGGCGTGAGCACCCGGCCGCTGCAGGCCTGCAACCCGATGGCTTTCGGCTCGTCTCGCTTGCTTCCTTCCTCGCGGCCGGCGCGCTTTCCCATAAACTGGTGAAGAAGAATCTCAAGCATGTGCATTGAATTTTGAGAAGGAATCCTGGAAGAGCTACAGCAACCAAAGGAAAAAAAGAAACCATGTAAACAGCGCAGGTGTTTTTGTGAAGTGCGAAACGAGGCAATCAATGGGCAGGCCTAAGTGTTTCTCTAAGTGGGTTCCCCCACGACAAGGGTTAAACTCGCTCTCTGGCCTAGACTCCGAGTGGGACAACAAGCTCAGGCTTTGGCCCTAAAGTTGATTTTTGTTTGTTTGTTTGTTTTTAACCTGAACCCATTTTAAGCGCCCCTCCGTCCCCAAAAGACGTGTCTGCATTAGCTGCTTCATCCGCATCGAAGAGAATCTACCCACGCGCCTGCCTCAGTTGGAAGGAGCTCTGCCCAGACCGGTCGTATGGTGGTCTTCTGCCCTGGTGTCTCTGCTGTGCGCACCGAGTCCTCAAGAGTCTTCCTCCTCTGGTGCAGTTTCTGCAAACACCTAAAACTCTCAAAGTTCTCGGCTGGGGAGTTTTTCGTCACACAAATGTGTTCCTGTTGGCCTTTATTGTGGACACCCTGGGACAAGCCAGAGATTCATTTTCAGCCATTTAGTTTCTTCCCCCAGTAATCCACACAGGATGTAAATATTCCTGGCCCTCTTCGAAAGGCTCTTCTTAGGGATTTCTCAGTCAACTCTGCTAGGTAGAAGCCGAGGAAGAGAATCATGGCCGTTAAGGGCTCGCTGTGGGTTTTCTGAGTCCTGGCTTCCTTGACAAGGTGACCCAGAGGTTAAATCTTCCCCACAGCTTGGCCAGGAGCCCGAGGCTTGGCGGCTATGGCCCGGAGGGTCTGGTGCTCCAGAGAGTGGGAGAGAATGCCCAGGGTGTGACCTTTCAGTGGAGACCTAGCATTTAGCTTCCCCCACAACTGGGGACCTCTCTTCAAGCCCAAAGTTTGGCAAAATGCTCTTCTCTACAACATGCCAGTAAGAGCTTGACTACTGCTGCAGAGCTTCTGGGATGTGAAATTCTCCCTCATTAGTAAAAAGATTCCTTGTACCAGCAGCTTTACCTAAAGCATTTTCTCTCCAGCAAAATTGACTTCACGGGGGGAAGAGTTAAAGTGTTTGGTGAGTGATCTGTTCTCACTTGACTGGCTGGGAACCTTAACCTTTTTTTTTTTTTTTTTTTTTGCACATGAGGGAATTTGGCCTTTCCTCAGTTATCTGAATGTTTTACCCAAGTGCCTTCCTGCCATTGTAGCAAAGTCTCTCTGCTCCGTTGTGCCTGGATGGGGAGAACAAGGGCTAACGTGTTTTCCATCGATCTTCCATCTCTGTCAGGGCAAAGGGCCTCCTGCTAGTTCAGACTCCTGTACGTACGTGTGTGTGTGTGTGTGTGTGTGTGTGTAACGCACACGCAAGCTTTTTCTAAGACCTCCTAGCTGGATATTAGAGGAAGCACTTTCATAAACAACTATACCAAATGACAAAGGAAAGAGAAACCAAAGCATTAGTTTTGAGACCTAAACAGGCGAGAGAATGTGTATTCGGAACCGACAGCGATCAAGAAAGTTTGGTCAGTAACAAATGCCAGGAGGAAATTTTGCCAAGAGGAATTGCTCATGAAATATTTTCAGTCTGGGAAGAGGCAATAAGATCCTCTGAGAGAAGGAGAAAAATAAGGATGTCTAAGTGGTAAAGATGTGTGTGTGTTGCACGTGATAGAAGGATCTCAGGTCGAGGTTTGCACTTGCTACGTCCAAGGTGAGTATGTAGCGCCACCAACAGGAATCTGCCGTGTTGCTGAATGTAGTAGATTTCCCGAGTCTGCGAGTCTTCCCGTATTGTACAAAAATACTGCTGCTTGATAATATATAAGAGCGATCCAAATTAGTAGGTTATTAAATTTTATTTTCTTATCTGTATGTTTATGCTTTTTATCTGTCCTGAAAATATCACACCCCACCCCCTGTTAGAATTAGAAACTATTTATAAATGGTTGAAATCTTTTTCAAGTGTTTCTTTTTACATATGTTGTTGATTTTCTCCCCCCTAAGGGAAATGATGTATTCTTGAAATTGTGTGATTCATGCTAGCAAAAAAACAAAACAAAACAAACGAAAACCAAACCAAAAGAAAAACCAAAAACCCACCTCCGAGTCTGTGAGCCACCTGAGTCTTAGAAGAAAGCGTCTCTGGAGACAGAGGGATGGTTTTGTGGAAGAAGGAACGCTCTCATGGTTGCTTAAGAGGACATGGACTTCAGCTCTGAGCCTTCGTCTGGTCACAGAGGAAAATTGTGAAGTGTTGAGATCCCCCAAAGCAGTAGCCTAGGAGGTGATTTTGATTTAAAAACAAAACTGCCTGTGTTGTAATGGGATTCTGGAAGAGTTCATGTTCACGTTCATAGAACCCTCAGTGCAGGCTCATGTTTACAGAGCTGACCAAATCCTGGTAGATAACCCCTCGTACACATTATTCAAAGGACCTGCAGAGTTTTCCAGCAGAGACGCACCCTAGATGAATCGGGTTGATTTCTTCTAGAAGCTGGGAAACACTGATGTGGCCTTTCTTGTTTACATCCAGGAGCCAAGACGTCGGTCTCAGGAAGCCAGCCTTGGCCAGGGTGGGAGCGGTCACAATTAGACAGATTGGAAGCTGATGTGTTCTAGTTGTCACTTGGAAATAAAGGGAAGGCTGAATGTGTTTATTTTCATGTCAAACACTTTCCAAGTGCTTTCTATTGTTTGGAATTGAAAGTCTGTCAGAGGTCCGCTTAACAGTTTTGTTCGCGTTTACAAGAGGCATGGGGGTTGTGACGTTCTTGACAAGCTGGGGTGAACTTTCCCGCACTCATTTTTTGGAGGGATAACCCTTTAGCAGGTACCCAACACCTCCTAACCTCCCTCAGAGATGGTCCCTAAGCAAGCCCCTCTGAAAAGGAGATGGGGTGCTGGGAAAAAAACATTGAACACTCGGCCTTGAGGCATCTGTTAGCAGACCAAACACCTGCCTGGCTCAGGGTTTGGATGCATTGGATGCAAAGCCGTGTCCAGCAGAGCAGGTCCTTTCAGCATCGTGATTGGCGTAAGCAGACAGAGGCTGTGGTTAGGACAAGCTTAGCATCCCGAACATCTTGTCAAAGAACGTTACTCCCTTTGCCTCTACAGCCCTCACAGGGGAGAAAATGTTGACAATGCCCTAATGAGTTCTCCAACGAATAGAATGCTCTCCAACGGGGTGATGCTGGAAGGCTTAGGTTTTGAAAATCTTGACTGTTAAAGAAGTTTGAATACATCACATTCCTATGCAAAACGTTTTTAATCTCCAGTTTAATGTAGTTTATTTTTGCTAATATGTAAAGTATTTTTATACGGCTTGTATCATGATAGTTTAGCAATAAAACAGTTGAAAGAAAGCAATGGCTACCTTGTATCTTTTCTTCTCTAGAGAGGCTGCTCAAATTTCCCCTTGACAGCTTGAGTTCATATAAGCAGCTTTGGTGTGGGTACGTATACCCTGAATGCCTTCAATCCTCATCTCAGTCCTAGGAGGTAGACACTCTCCGTTTCATATCTAACATTAGGGCTCAGAAGCCACTTGCCCCAAGCGACAGAGCCACGAGGTCATCCTGGATTCGTCCGTTTCTCTCCCTCTCCCATCATAGAAGCTCTGCTATAATTGGTCTCTACACCTGTTTAGAAGCAGCATCTACGTCCAGATTTAGAATGTCCACCTTGGGCCAGCTCATGGAAGCTTTCAGAGCATTCAGAGCCAGCTGGGTTGAGCTGGTCACTTGAAAGGAAAAGCAGTTCTTTGCCTGAACATTTTACACAATTAAAAAAAAAAAAGTCTCTTTTACCAAACCCACCAACAGAATTAGATATTGTAAATACTAGAACTTTCCAGCTGGCTTCCTCCTTACAACAGCTTCCCCCCCCCCGCCCCCCCGCCCGGGTGCTTTAGCTATTAAGAGGTTTGGAGGTAATCACTATTTAAGTCTTAATATTGTTCCAACTTCATCCACTGGTCAGCACTGCCTTTAAGCCCCGGGGAAGCTAGATCCCTGCCCCTGCTTCACGACCACTCTACCACACCATGGCCCTGCCTTGGGATGCCTTCTTGGGGCCTTTCCAAGCCCCCCTTCCAGGGTCTGGAAGCAGCAGTACCATATGGGTGCAGTGTCCCAAGCACACACAGGGCCCTGCATGGGTTCTGGCTACTGGAACCCGTGGTCCCCTGTAGTGGCTAGGACCAGCTGGTTCCCATTTCTGCCCTTCAGAGTACAAGGTCAACCAGATGCCCCAAAGAGCTCTAGAACCCACACCTATGGGGTCCAACCTGGTTTCCAGAAGAGCTTTGTTGTGAAGCGTTTAAATTTTTTGGTGGGATCATGTGAAACTGGGTCACCAGAATGGTGCTGAAACATTGATTTGAGGAAGTCCCAAATTGCTTATGTAGACAGGATCCGCATAAAAATAATTTCCCCAGGCCCACACACTCTATGGGCAATTCTGCCCCCTTACAGTTTTTGCTGTAGCTGTGTATGCCGGTTGGGTTTAAATTAACTTGAAAACTTTATGCTGCTTTTCCTGAATAGAAACTCAATCACCTTAGAGGACAAGGTTAAAACTATACAGCCATTTAAAAAATAAGTCTGTGTTCTATGTTTATATCTGACTCACACTTGGGAAACACAAGTCAACCTGTGCCTCGGTTTCCCTAGATGTAAAAGGGTAAGAATAGTCCCTGCATCATAGGCATGGTTAACATTGTTAACAGTAATTAGCTATTGATACAATATCCAATCATCTGGCAAATTTAAGATTCACCTAAAGCTGGACCTCATTTTCCTAATATCGGGAAGGAAGCATTCAGAGCTCTGACAATAGGTCTCAAACTTTTCACACAAAATTGTTAAAGCCAAAAACTTGAGCTTACCCAATATTCAAATCCTGAAACAAAAGGGAAACTCACGGGGGCATCGAACTTCTCTGCATCAGGGCAACTTAGCAAATCTGTGAATGTCTCCTGCTACATGCAACAGCATTATGTAGTTTTGTACTAAGGAGTAAAAACACAACACTCGTTTAGTAACAAGTGGGAATATGAAGAAGCAGTAAGACAAGAGCAAATGAAATGCTAACTACTACATTTTCAGGTTCCTAAATTGGAAGGAAACTGATTTCTTGGCAGGAGCAGGTTGAATATGAAATAATCCTGGGAAGGAGGCATAAGCACAGGGACCATTAAGAAATGAAGGCCAGACTTCTGGGGAAGACGGCAGAGCAGGAGGACCCTAAGCTCGCCTCGTCCCACTCATAGAACAAGGCAACCACCACATCGGGGTAAATAACCCAGAAAACGACAGAGAGAAGGGCAAAAGAGACTCTCCACAGCTAAAGGTAGAGAAGGGGCCACATCAAAGAGGGTGAGAAGGGCAGGGACGCAGTTGGGAGCTAAATGGACCCACAGGACTGTCCACTGGAGGGATGCCACAGGTGCAGAGAGGGGAGAGAAACAGACTCTCAGACTAGGAGGCCTGCATGAGAAAGACAAATCCCCATACCATTTGGCTTTGAAAACTGGAGGGGCCAAATTTCAGGAGTTCTTACAATCCCCTGGGCTTAAAACCTAGAACTTTAAAAATCAACAGGCTCTGGGAGAGCTGGGAGGAGAGAGGAAGCTGAGTCCTTGCCCTTAAAGAGACAGCACAACAAACCAGCCTTTGGACATATAGAAGCAGCAGTTTGAAAATTGCCTGTGTTCTATGGGAGGGGGATCTGTTTACTAATCTCAGAGCTGGTGCTGGAGAAACAGAGACATTTCTTCAGGAACAAAGGAGCTGGTGGGTGCCATTTCCCTCCCCCTGCCCCCGAGCCTAGACACCTATGGGAAACAGCAAGGCCACAACAATGCCTACTTAACTTGCTAACAGTGTGCCCTGCCCCTGCATCCTCCTGCGGACACATCCCTTCTACCAGGCCTCTGCCCCAGGTCTCCTCCCGCAGCAGACTCCTGCAAACCTTGCTTCCTGCCCCCCACCTGCTTCTGGGGATCTGCCCCCCTCCAGCCCAGCCTACCGCCACTGGGGGCTACAGGTCCCCTCCCACTGGTGTGGACCTTGCTGTCACTGCATGCCCCGCCCCCACATTCTCCTGCAGTTCAGTGTGACTACATCTCCAGCAAACACCTGGTCTGACTCAAGCCCAGCGTGGCCCCAGACTGGTCCACTAATAACACAGGTACCAAACCCCACCCACAACAGGCGAACAGAGCCATTGCAGATGACTGGACTGAAGGTGAAAGCAGCTCAGCCGCAGTAGGGCACATGCAACACACATGGGAGACACCCCAGAAGCACCAAGTTCTGGTGAACAGGGAACACTGCACTGCAGGGCACTTACAGGACCCCTTTTTCATGAAGCCACTACTTGCAGGAGTAGGGGACCTTTGACCTTGACTTTACTAACACATAGAAACAGGGGCACCTGGGGGGCTCAGTCAGTTAAGCATCTGACTCTTGATTTTGGCTTAGGTCACGATCACAGGGTCATGGGATTGGGCCACATCGGGCTCCACACTCAGCAGGGAGTCTGCTTGAGATTCTCTCTCCCTCTTCCTCTGCTCCTCCCCCTGCTCTCTCTCTAAAAATAAATACATAAATCTTTTTTAAAAAAAGAAAAGAAACAGAGTTTGACAAGATGAGGAGACAGAGGAATAGGTCTCAAATGAAAGAACAAGGCAAAACACAGCAAGAGACTAAATGAAATGAAGATCAGTAATAGCCTGATAGAGAATTTAAAGTAATGGTAAAAAAATATTGGATTTGAGAAAAGCGTGGAGGACCTCAGTGAGACCCCTAATAAGGAGACAGAAAACAACCAATCAGAGATGAAGAACTCAATAACTAAACTGAAAATACACTAGAGGGAATAAATGGTATAGTAGAGGAAGGAGAAGAATGGATCAGTGACCTGGAGGACAGACTAATGGAACGGAATCAAGCTGAATAGGAGAGAGAAAAATAATAAGTGAAAATAGACTTAGGAAATTTAGCAACACATTTAAGTATAATAACATTCACATTATAGGGATCCCAGAAGGAGAAAAGAGAAAAGGGGGCATAAAACTTATTTGAAGAAATAATAGCTGAAAATTTCCCAAATCTGGGGAAGGAAACAGAAATCCAGATCCAGGAGGCACAGAGGTCCCCCAACAAAATCAACCTAGGGAGGTCCACACCAAGACACACACTAATTAAAATGGCAAAAAGTAGAGATAAAGAGAATTTTAAAAGCAGCAAAAGAAAAGAAAGCACTCAGATACAAGGGGAACCCCATGACACTATCAGCTGATATTTGAGCAGAAACTCTGCAGGCCAGAAGGGAGTGGCAGGATATATTCAAAGTGCTGAAAGGGAAAAATTGGCAGCCAAGAGTACTCTCGCAAGCAAGGCTACCACTCAGAATAAAGAGAGATAAGAGTTTCCCAAACATAAAGGAATTCATGACCACTAAACCAGCCCTACAAGAAATGTTAAAGGGGATTCTTTGAGTGGAAAGGAAAAACCGTAAGTAGGAATAAGAACAGTAGGAAACACAGAAGCAGTAAAATCAAGTATATCTATAAAAACCAGGGGATCCGCAAAATAAAAGAGCACAAAGTATGACACCATAAACCTAAAATGTGGCGGGGAGAGGAGTAAACGATGGGTTCAAACTTAAGTAACCATTAACTTAATATAGACTGCTATATGCAGAAGATGTTATATACAAACCTAATTGTAACCACAAATCAAAAACTAGTAATAGATATGCAAAGAACAAAGAGAAAGAACCCAAGTATGCCACTAAAGAACACCAGCAAACTGTGAGAGAAGAAAGCAAGAGAAGGAACAGAGAAGAACTATAAAAACAACCACAACACAAATAACAAAATGGCAATAAATAAATATCTGTCAATGATTACTTTGAAAATAAATGGAATAAATGTCCCAATATGAACACTTAGGGTAACTGAATGGATTAAAACAAAAACAAGACCCCCATCTATATGTTGCCTACAAGAGACTCATTTCAGACCTAATGACACCTGCAGATTAAAAGCAAAGAAGTGGAAAAGCATAGATCATGCAAATGGAAGTGAAAAGCCAAGGAAGCAATAGACTTTAAAACAAAGACTGTAACAAGAGACAAAGAAAGACACTATATAATCATAAAGGGGACAATCCAACAAGAAGATATAACAATTGTAAATATTTATGCACCCAACACGGGACCACCCAAATACATAAAGCTGTTAATAACAAACATAAAGGAAGTAATCAATAGTAATACAATAATAGTAGGGGACTTTAACACCCCACTTACAACAATGGCTAGATCATTCAAACAGTAAATAAGGAAATAGTGGTTTTGAATGACACATTGGACAGATGGATCTAACAGATATATTCACAATATTCCATCCTAAACCAGAAGAATACACATTCTTTTCAAGTGCACATGGAACATTTTCCAGAATAGATGACATATTAGGCCACAAAACAAGTCTCAACAAATTCAAAAAGGTCAAAGTCATACCAAGCATCTTTTCTCACCACAATGCTATGAAACTAGAAATCAGCCACAAGAAAAAAAATCTGGGAAAAAGCACAAATACATGGAGGTCAAGTAATATGCTACTAAACAATGAATGGGTCAATGAAGAAATCAAGGAGGAAATCAAAGAATACATGGAGACAAATAAAAATGAAAACACAATGGGCCAATATCTTTGGGATGCAGCAAAAGCTGTTTGAAAGAGGGAAGTTTATAGCAATACAAGCCTACCTCAGGAAGCAAGAAAAATCTCAACCTAGCCTTACACCTAAAGGAGCTAGAAAATATAAACAAAACCCAAAACCAGTAGAAAAAAATAATAAAGATTAGAGGAGAAATAAATGAAATAGAAACTAAACAACAACAACAATAGAAAAAAATCAATGAAACCAGGAACTGGTTCTTTGAAAAGATCAACAAAAGAGAAACTTTAGCCAGATGCATTTTAAAAAGAGAGAGAGCAGGAGGACTCAAACAAAAGCATAAATGAAAGAGGAGGAAGAACAACCAACACCACATATATGCAAGGGATTATGAGAAAATTATAAAAAATTATATGCCCACAAATTAGACAACCTAGAAGAAATGGATAACTTCCTAGAAATACATAACCTCCCAAAACTAAAGCAAGAAATAGAAAATATGAACAGACCAATTACCAGCAATGAAATTGAATCAGTATTCAAAAAATTCCCAACAGGGGGCACTGGGTGGCTCAGCTGGTTAAGTATCTGACTCTTCATTTTGGCTCAGGTCATGATCTCAGGGTCATGAGATTGAGACTTGAGTTGGGCTCCGTGCTGGGTGTGGAACCTGCTTAAGATTCTCTCTCTCCCTCTACCTCTGCCCCTCCCTGTTCTTGCTCTCACACGCACTCTCACTCTCTAACAAACCCCAAAAAACAAAATTCAACAACAACAACAACAACAACAACAACAAAAAACTCCCAACAAACAAAATTCCAGGACCAGATGGTTTCACAGGTGAATTCTACCAAATATTTAAAAAAGAGTTAATACCTATTCTCATCAAACTATTCCAAAAAAATAGAAAAGGAAGGAAAGCTTCTAAATTCATTCTGAGACCAGCATCACCCTGATACCAAAACCAGATAGACACTACAGAAAAACAGTACTATAGGTCAATATCTCTGATGAACATAGATGCAAAAATCCTCAACAAAATACCGGCAAACCAAATCCAACAACACGTTTAAAAAAATCATTCACCATAATCAAGTGGTATTTATTCCTGGGATGCAAGGGTGGTTCAATATTTGCAAATCAATGTGGTACATCACATCAACAAGAGAAAGGATAAAAAAACCATATGATCATTTTATTAGATGCCGAAAAAGCATTTGACAAAGTACAACATCCATTCGTGATAAAAACCCTCAACAAAGTAGGTTTAGAGGGAACATATCTCAACATAATAAAGCCCTTATATGAAAAATCCATAGTGAACATCATACTCAATGGTGAAAAAGAGTTTTTCCTCTAAGATCAGAAACAAGACAAAGATGTCCATTTTCACCACTTTTATTCAACATAATACTGGAAGTCCTAGCCACAGCAATCAGACAACAGAAAGAAATAAAAGACACCCAAACTTGTAAAGAAGAAGCAAAACTTTCACTGTTCGAAGATGACATGATAATATATAGAGAGAAAACCCTAAAGACTACCAAAAAAACTACTAGAATTGATAAATGAATTCAGTAAGGTTGCAGGATGCAAAACCAATATACATAAATCCACTGCATTGCTATACACTAATCATGAAGTAGCACAAAGAGAAATTAAGGGAACAATCCCACTTACAATTGCACCAAAAATAATAAAATAAATAGGAATAAACTTAACCAAGGAGGTGAAATACTTGTACTCTTCAGGTATAAAACACTGATGAAAGAAATTGAAGATGACACAAATGGAAAGATATTCCATGCTCACAGATTGGAAGAACGAATATTGTTAAAATGTCCATACTACCCAATCTACAGATTTAATGAAATCCCTATCAAAATACCAAGAGCATTTTTCACAGAACTAGAACAAGTAGTCCTCAAATTTGTATGGAACCACAAAAGACCCTAAATAGCCAAAGCAATCTTGAAAAAGAACAAAACCAGGTATCATAATCCTAGATTTCAAGATATGTTACAAAGCTGCAGTAATCAAAACAGTATGGTACTGGCATAAAAAGGGACACATAGATCAATGAAACAGAATAGAGAGCCCAGAAATATACCCATGATTATACGGTCAATCTTTGACAAAGGAGGCACAAATATGCCATGGGGGAAAGACAGGCTCTTCAACGTATGGTGCTGGGTAAACTGGAGAGCTACATGCAAAAGACGGAAACTGGACCACTTTCTCACACGACACACAAAAATAAACTCAAAATGGGATCAAGGACCTAAATGTGAGATCTGAAACCATAAAAATCCTAGAAGAGAGCACAGTAATTTCTCTGACATTGATTATAGGAATGTTTTTCTAGATAGGTCTCCTGAGGCAAGTGAAACAAAAGCAAAAATAAACTATTGGGACTCCATCAAAATAAAAAGCTTTTGTACAGCAAAGGAAACTATCAATAAAACTAAAAGACTATCAGTAAAGTAAAAGACAAAGATACTGAATGGGAGGAGGTATTTGCAAAGGACATATCCAATAAAGGGTTAGTGTCCAAAATATATAAAGAACATCTACAACTCCACACCAAATACCGAATAATCCAATTAAAAATGGGCAGAAGACATGAACAGCCATTTCTCCAAAGACATACAGATGACCAAAGGACACATGAAAAGATGCTCAACATCATTAATAAATCATCAGGAAAATGCAAATCAAAACCACAATGAGATATCACCTCACACCTGTCAGAATGGCTAAAATAAAAAAAAAGACAGAAAACAAGGGTTGGCATGGATGTGGAGAAATAGGAACCCTCATGTCCTGTTGGTGGTAAGGCAAACTGGTACAGTCACTCCGGAAAACAGTATGGAGGTTCCTCAAAATATTAAAAATAGAACTACCCTATAATCCAGTAATCACATTACTGGGTTTTTACCCAAAGAACACGAAAACGCTTATTCAAAAAGATATTTGAACCCTATATTTATTGTAGCATTATCTACAATAGCCAAATTATGGAAGCAGCCCAAGTGTCCATCCACAGATGAATGGTAAAGAAGATGTGGTCTATATACACACAATGGAATATTACTCAGCCATAAAAAATAATGAAATCTTGCCATTTGTAACAACATGGATAAATCTGGAGACTATACTGCTGAGTGAAATAAGTCAATCAGAGAAAGACAAATACCACATAATTTTACTCCTATGTTGAAGAAAAAAACAAAACAAACAGAAGGGACAAACCAAAAAACAGATTCTTAACTATGGAGAACCAACTGGGTTGCCAGAGGGGAGGTGGGTGGGGGGTAGGCGAAACAGGTGATGGGGATTAAAGAGGACACTGATCACGATGAGCACTGAGGAATGTATGGAATTGTTGGATCCCTACGTTATATACCTGAAACTAATATAAACACTGTATGTTAACTATACTGGAATTAAAAGTTTAAAAATTTTAAAAAGAAAAAAAGAAATGAAAGCAAAGTCATTTTTGTTTGAGGAGCCTGAGCTGAATGAGGTATAGGAGGCACATTTGCCGAACGAGGGTGGACCAAACTTTCTCCAAAAAGGGCTACCCACTCTAAACTTCTAAACAGTCTCTTCCTTCACTGCCCCCCCACCCCACCCCGTAAAATTCAGAAATCGAGCTTGGAAAATGGCCCAGTGCGGAGTTATCACCAAAGACATGGAAACCTTTGCCCTAGCCCAGGATTTCTTGGTTCACTAGAAATTTCAAACCCTGAAACTCTGCACACAAAGTACAATGAACTTCAGACACGAAGTACAATGACAGTCTGATCCTAACCATTCTCTAGGGGCCAGGAGATGGTGGCCTTCCAGGAGCTCCTGCTGGAACTTCCCAGTAAACAACCTCATGACCATTGCTGCTGGTCCTCAAAATGTCAGAGGGTGGCTGTGATCTGGTCAAGAGTCCTCTGCAGTTGATGCCATCAGGACAGCTCTTGAGGGAAAGATTCACAGGACAACTCTGGCACCAGAGTTTTCCCTCACCTATACACTCCCCAGACTCCTATGCAACTTTAAGAGCCAGGAGCCATTTCCAGCTCAATGTGCCCCCGGTCTTCTCAATTCCCAGTCTCCTCTCTCCCCACCCCTAGACCTTCCAAGTACACCCAGTCTTCTCCATCAGTTTGTGGCAACCACCTAAGCATTCTGCAGTCAAAACCCCAGGAGTGACCCTGAATCCCTCACTGTCCCCAAGGCTCACACATCAGCAAATCCTGGTGGGTCCATCTCTGCAATTACCTCTTGGCTTCATGCCCACTGGACCACCGTTATCTTCTGCCTGACTGAGAGAGCAGTCCCCTCACTGCCCTGGCCCACTCCTGCCCTCAGGGACCACACAACAGCCAGACTCAGCTGAAAGAAAATTCAGGGGTCACACCCTCGCTTCAAGCCTTCTAAGGGATTCTCTTTGCATTTCAGTTTTTTCCAACTTTCTTGGGGTATGGCTGACAAATAAGGATTCTATGTATTTAAGGTATACAACATGGTATCTTGATATATGCAAACACTGTGAAATGATTGTCAAAAATCAAGCCATTTAACACACACATCACCCCATAGTTACCTGTGTGTGTGTGTGGTGAGGACACCTGAGATCTACTCTCTTAGCAATCTTGCCCACGCTGGTTAAATCCCTCGCGGTTTCCTCTGCGCGCGCACCCGTGAACATGCTACAGCAAAGCTCAAATGCACTGTCCATGCATGACCGCCAGGGACACACAGGCCTCTATCAGGGCCGGGACCCCCAAGTCCCTTGCTCCTTGTCCGCAGCTCTCAGCTCTGCTGGAGGACCCCTTCACACCCTCTCCCCTCTCTTCAACCCCCAGCGCCCCCCCACCCTCCCTCTCTCCCGATGGCCCGATTTCATGACGGGGATGGGAGCAGCCGGAAGGAGCTGCTGTGAGCCCGGTGCTCCGTGCGACACTCCCAGGAACTGTCCTGCTCCCTGCTCCCGGCTGTCTTAGGCCAGGCCTCCGCTCCCTCCCGCCTTCCCAGGGCATCACCCAGCACTCTCATGCCTTCTTCTGTCCCATCAGTTTCCTTCCCTTCACCCTATAATTCTGATCAGAATACAAACACGCAACCATTTCTCCTCCCTTAAAAATAATGGTTGGCTCTACAGCCCCGTTCAGCTCTTGCCCTACCTCTGCTTTCCTTCACAGCAGAACGCCTTGAAACGCCGTGCATGTCCACTTTCTCCCGCGCCAGTCTCTCTGGAGCTCATCCCATCAGCTTTGACACCACGTGGTCCAAGTCACCAGTGGCTCCCAGGTCACCGTTAAACCCAGTGGCCACCTGCCCAGCACCATCCCCCTGGATCGGCCAGCCTCCCCGGCCAGCTGAGCACTCCTGTCTTGCTGTTTCCTTTATGGGGCTCCCGCTGGGCCCCCCATACTCCTTCCGAATGTTGCTGGTTCCTCCTCATCTCCCCAACATGAGAATGACCCCCTTTTCTATCTGCACTCACTTCCTTGGTGACCAAGGTTTTAAATACTACTTATGTGCAGAGGACTCTCAAATTTATACACCTGCCTGGATCCCACCCCTGGATTCCAGACTCAACTATCCACCTGCCTCCTTTGGACAAACCCCACCTGGAACCTCATAGTGAGAAACGGAGGCCCTCCGTCAACAGCCCCATGAAGAACTGACCCTGCCAACAGCGGCCGATCGTGCCTCGCGGGACTTGGAGAGGACTCTGGCCCTGGCGGACACCTTGATCACAGCCCCATGACAAACCCGGAGCTGGGGACCCAGCTAAGCTGCTCCTGGATTCCCAACTCTCAGAAACTATAAGATGATAAACATGTTTGCAGCTCCTAAGTTTGGTTTTTTAAAAGATTTTATTTATTTATTTGGGAGAGAGAGAGAGAGCATGGGGTGGGGTGTGTGGGGAGGGGTGAGGGAGAGGGAGAAGCAGGCTCCCCACCAAGCAGGGAGCCTGATGCGGGGGCTCCATCCCAGGACCCCAGGATCATGACCTGAGCCCAAGGCAGATGCTTAACCGACTGAGCCACCCAGGGGGCCCTAAGCTGCTCAGTTTTGAGCCAATTTCTTATACAGCAATGAGTAACACGCCCAGAGAGGTCTAGTCACCAGCCGGAAGTCACACAGCTTGTTGGAAAGGAGTCGGGGTCCGAGCTTGGCTCATCCCCTAGACCTTGTGCTTTTTATTCTTGAAACATAGCCCCTCTCAGAATACTCTGCGTCTTGTGTTACGAAGGACGTTTCCACCAGCATCTCCACAAAGCAGAGGGCTGTGAGGCTGCCGGGCCTGCGCGTTTGCCTCCTGACTGGTCCTCATGCCCCCTCCACCCATTCATTCAGCTGCCTGACATTGGTTCCAAAGCTCAAATCAGACCCCGTCGCTCTGAGATGTGAAACCCTGGGATGACCCCTTTATGGGGCTCTTGGGGCTGCCATGATGAGGTCCTGCCCGCACCTGTCCCACCTGGAGCCCGGGGGCCCCTGTGTTTGCTGCACACAGGCCCTGCCCAAGGATTCCCCCCCCCGCCCCCCTGCCACAAGCCCCCCCCCCCACTCCGGCTTCCCTGCACCCACCTGGGTCCTTCCTCCCGGAGGGTTGCCTCACCCCCCCTTCCACCCCCTTCCCTTGGGCTCAACCCCTCCCCATTATCTTCATGCTCTCTCTTCTGGCTTCCAGCAGTCCGCTACACACATGTGAGGTGTCCCCTGTCAAACCAGAAACAAAAATAGAAAAACCATTGACCCCACGGCTGCCTCCAGCCGCTGGCCTGGCTCTCCTGCACCCCGCCCAGCCGAGGGTCTAGGATGTTCGAGTGTCTTGTTCTCGTTTCCTCTTCTGCTCTCTCCTCAGTGCTGTCCTACAGCCTCAGTCCCCACCGCACTGCTTAGACCAAGGCTACCAGCACCCTTCTCAGGCTGAATCAAAAGGAATCTTCTCGATCCTTCTCTTCCGGGACTTCTCTGCAGCGTTTGGCGTTGTCAAGTTCTCTCCGCCATGTGAACCTCTCCCCTTCCCCCGGGTTTTCAGGACACCCATGCCCCACCCAGGGATTTCCCCTGCTCCTGCCCTCTGGCCCCTCTTCTTCTACAGCTAAAACAGAGGCTCCCCAGACTCCAACCCCAGATCCTCATCTTCTCACCCATGGGGACCCCACAGCTTTGTTTCCCATCCTGAGACCAACAATGCCTGTGTCCGATCTTCCCTTACCACTGATGCCCCATGTGGATCTATCTTAGGCCCTTCACACTGTCCTTCTGTCTACCCAGAATGGAATTCATCTTCTCCCCCATGCCTGCAAAATGTGCTTCTCCTCCTGTGAACCCCTCCCAGAAAATGGCACCACCATCTGCCCTATTGCTGAACCTAGAACCCCCGGATTCAGCTTCAATTCCTCCCACCTCCCCAGCCCAGTATGGCTACTGGCCACCGCCTGCCACCCTCCATCTCCATTCCTGCCATCTTGTTTTGGTCCAGTGCCTATTACATGATCTCTCCCCTGACTGTCTTTCTTCCCTATAAGGAAATCAGCCGTTGAGAGCAAGCCCGGTCTGTCCAGTCCACAGCTGTGCCCACGAGCACGTGGCAGGCCCTCCAGTATCTGACAAGTGCACGGGTACGTTTGCTATCTGTTTTCTCTGGAATCCTTGGCTGCCGACTCCCTTCTGAGAAGCCCCCACATGGCAACCTACATGGTCTGGGGGTGAGGAGGAGTATTTGGGGAGACACAAACTTTCTCCTCCACTTGGCCCAACGGGAACCCTAAATTAGAACTCAATCACTCCTTTGGTGTCCAGGCTGGAGTGGAAGGGAGAGAACCCACGGCAGCAGGAGGAATGGAGGGCCAGGAAAGGAGGTATCAGAGGAGTCATGTGGTCCACTGAATGATGGCCCCCAAAGATGTCCACATCCTCTATCCTGGACCCTGTGAATGTGTCACCTTACACGGTAAAAGGGACTCTGCAGCTGTGCTGAAGAACCATGAGATCCAGAGATTGTCCTGGATTATCCAGGTGGACCCGATGTAACCACAAGGGTCCTTAAAGGCGGGAGGCAGGAGGGTCAGAGTCCGAGAAGGGACAGGAAGCAGGGGCCACGGGGATGTGCGCCGAGGAACGTGGGCAGCTTCTAGAACCTGGAAAAGGCAAAGAAAGATTCTCCTTGGAGCCTCCAGAAGGAATCAGCCCCGCCGACATCTTGACCTTAGGACTACTGACCTCCAGAAATGCAAGATAATATATTTGTGTTTGAAGCCATTGAGTCAGTGGTGATTTGTTATGGCAACAATAGGCAACTAATACAAATAGTAGTATTTTCTCTGCCCTGACTACCGTGTGCGTGCCAGCCCCGCAAGGGATCCTTGTATGGAGTGAGGATCCCAGGGTTGAAATCCTACCCCCAGTGTGATGGTATTAGGAGGCCGGGCCTTTGGGGAGGAGACTGGCTCACGAGGGGGAGCCTAATCCTCAGGAAGGGGGTGAGCGCCTTTAGAAAAGAGCTCACCAGCTCTTGGGCCACCACGCGAGGGGCCGACCCAGAGGAGGCCCTCACAGAGGCCTGGCGCTACCACCCCGGTCTCAGACTCCAGCCTCCACAACTGCGAGAAAGAACGTTCTGTTGTTTACAAGCCAGCCAGTCTTTAGCAACTTGTTTTAGCTGTCGGGACGGACTAAGACAGCTATTCATGGTGTTCTGCAAAGCAGGCACTTTTGTCTCCATGTTACCCGCGAGGAAATGGAGGCTCTGGGAGGCGACGTGACCTCCCCAGGTCACGCAGCTGGTGTCCACAGAGCGGGGCTGCAAACCGGCTCTCCCTGCTTCCAACGCCTACGGTCTTCCCGCCGGGCCACATCACTGCTCAGCGGCCCGGCCGCCTCTTTGGCTTCCGGTTTCTCCATTTGTCACAGAGATCGATTTGATTAGGTCAGCCCCTGCACTGAACACATGCTTTGTGAGTTGTTCATCGGTGTTTGGGGGCGGGGGCGGGGGGGGGGTAGGCGGGGGGATGTAGTTGGTGGTACATCGTCTTTGGAAGTGCTGAGTTCAAGTCGGAAATCCGTTTCTCCTCTTTGCTGCTGACCTTCTCAGGGCCTTGAAGAGCTGAGAACCCTGGGACTGTCTAAAAGGTGGACCGCGTGTGTGGCATTTCCTGATTGACCCATGAGGCCCTGTGGAGCGGACCACTGCCCTCGACTGATTCTGGGGATATCTCACTCTGAAATGCTGAGCTCTATGATCGTGCAGTTCTCTTTTCATGTATAAACAACCAGGATTCTAGTTTCAGCTCACTGTGAGCAGGTGTGAGATCCTCTTCCCGAGAGGGGGCCCTCCCCGTGACGTCCCCGTGGCCACTATGACCAACCAATCGGCACAAACGTGCATCTTAAAGCAAGTTATGAGCTTCCAGTTTGGGAGGTCGGAAGCCTCTCAGGGCTAAAAGCAAGCTGCTGCCAGGGCTGTGTTCCTTCTGGAGGCTCTAAGAGTTTCCTGCCCCTTCCGGCCTCTGGAGGCCCCCCGCATGCCTCAGCTCGTGGCCCCTTCCTCCATCTTCAAAGCTGGCAACGGCAGATGGAACCTTTCTCGCCGCATCCCCTTGGCACTGACAGCCCTGCCCCCGTCTTCCACTGCTAAGGGTCCTGTGGTTACAGCGGATCTACCCAGGCTAGCCTCCCCATCAGAAGGCCAGCTCATTAGCATCCTTCACCGCCCCCCCCCGGGACATCGTATAAATGCAGAGGTTCTGGGGACCAGGATTGGCACATCTTTGGGGGCTGTTCCTCCTTTCTCAACAGTGAACTCGGCACAGGAACGACTCCCATGTATGGGGCTGGTTATATTCTCACTGTGGCTCTTGGAGGGAGGGGCTAGCATCACCCCACTTTACAGGAAACTGGGCCTCACAGGTGTGAACCCACCTGCCAGAGGCCACTGGGTGGGGAACGCTGCCAAGCTGGGACTCAGGCCTCAGGAGTCCTTGCTCTTGGCCACCATGGGAGGTCTGTCCCCCCTCCATGGGTCACCCCTCCCCCTGGAGACGTGCAGCCTCTGGCTGTTTCACATATAGGAACAGCTGGGAGCGTTCCTGGGCTCGATGCTGCCACTTACACAGGCGAGTGACCCCACTTCTCTGAGCCCCGGGTCCTCCTCCCTGACCCGGGGCCTCCTCTGCCTGGCCTCCGGAAGGGTCCAACATGACAGCGCGTGGTGCAGAGAACCAACTCAGGTCTCGCTGGTCGAGTCTGTATAAATGGGTGACTGGTGGCCCACAGCTCTGAGCTGCCCTTGGGGGCTGTGGGCTGGGCTGGCGATTCTCCTGACAGCATTATAAAGCGTCGGACAACATCTGAAATCTGAACCAGGAAGCAAATTTGCATCTGTTGAGTGCCTCCGCCAGGTGCTCTCACACAGGTTTGCTGGCATTAATCCATCCCAAGCATAATACCATTATCCTCCTTGCCCAGCTGGGGAAACAGAGGCCCAGAGAGTTGTCATAAGAGCTCCCATTATTCATTCACGCCCTCAATAAACAGATACGGATGCCGACTACGTGCCTAGAACAGGGTGTTAGGGATGCAGCAAAGGAGTTCCCAGGGCAGCACGGAGACAGACTGTAAACAGGACACACACAAGATACGGAGACGAGCAACAGGTGCCATGGAGGAAAGAAGTAGGTCAAGGTAGAAGGGCAGGGTGGCGGCAGCAGGGAGGGTGGCTGGCAGTGTCGTGGGCCGTGTTTACGATGGGCCTGGCACCGTGCTAAGCCAGTTCCAGGAATCCTGTCCCCGGAATGGTGTCCAGGAATCAGAGCCACCCTGCAAGGCAGGTCTCCCCTGTTTCCCAGGCGAGGTGGGAGGGGCAGGGAGGATCCCTGCTGATGACCACCCAGCCTGAAGTGGCAACGTTAGGGTCTGAACCCCGGGCTGTGTGCACTCAAGGCGAAGTGCCCATAACCCCCACAATTGTCCCCTGAGAGAGGGGGAGAACCACGGGACCATCGGGGGTGCTGCCCACAAGTCTCAGATCTGGGGGCGCAGTGCTACACCAAAACAAACCTTGTTTGCCAAGGAAGAGAGAGGAGGAGCAGGTACTCCCTGGGATGGGTGGAGAAGAACTAGCCACGGAGGTTCGTTTTTAGTCTAAAAACCTGAATCTGGCCATAAACATGCGCATGGCAATGCACATCTCCACGTGAATACTCTCAGCCTGAGAAATCCACCTACCTTCCCCAGCCATTGGAGGTGGACTTCCCATGCTGGCTGGAACCCCTAAGTGTCCCCTAAGTGGATGCAGCTGTTGGGCTTCTGTTTTTAGAAACATTCACGGTCCGGTGACACGAACTACTATTTTCCTAATGAGCGCCCCCCCTTCACCACACCTGAGTGTGCAAAGATATAACCTCTGGGCCCAAACAAGGCAGAGTGTGCGCAGCAATCCCCCTTTATGCTGAGCACTGAGGCAGGTTCTAAGGCAAGGAGCAGGTTCTAAGGCCTCTGGGAGCCGAGACGGCGACTCTCAGTGGAGCCCTACTGCCCCCTAGAGGGACAGATTCTGGAGGCTCCGCTGGGGATGCGCAGGCCTGGAGCCTGGGGCCCCGGGGCCCTCCTCGTGCCCCCCCCGCCAGAGTAGCTCCTTGGGCTTGTCTCTCTGGTCCTCGCCCCAGGACATTAGCCTGACCTCAGTCCATCTGCTGAGTCAACAAGGAATAGGAGGCCCCGAGCCCCGCCGGCTGAGTCAGGTCCCTGGATCCCAAGGACTCCGCCTGCTCGGCCCAAAGCAGGGACTGGCGTCCACAGGCACCTCGGCCAGGCCTCTCCAAAGGTTGTAAATCCCCGAGCCCTGAGTAGAATATGACGTCTCACACCCCCTAATCTAACTCAAACAAAACCCAACATTGGGCTGTAAAACAAGGAAGTCCAAGATGTTTCCGAGTGTTGCATGATGACTACTTCAAAGTCTTTTGCAAAGTGTTTTAGAATAAATATCCCTCAAACTATTAACAAAAAATGTTTGGTGCATCACTTTGCTCGTGTGCTAATAATGCTAACATTGAAGTATTTTTTTTTTATGAGGATTGGCTACTGCTTCTGGAGCAGGTCCTAGGGACCCTGCAGATCTGAGGGCTCCCCCGGGCTCACTCACCCTGTCTGCAGGACGGCTCCGCCAGGCTGTGTTGTCACCATCGACACTTTACGTAGGAGGACGCTGAGGCACAGAGACTTTAGGCAACTTCCCAAGACCACAGTGACGTGGTCCTGGGTCCTTCTCAGCATCCAGGGCCCAGCTCGCGGGTCACGTCTTCTGAGAAGCCTTCCCTGCCCTCCCTGGTTAGAGCTGGCCCACCCCACCCCACCCCTATTGGCCTTGCCGCTCCCTCGTTCCCTTGGCAGCTGCCCCTGCAGTCGTGTTTCCAGTCTTGCTGGGTCTGCCTCCCCGTCTGCGAGGTCAGCTCTGGGAGAGCGGGCACTGGTCTGCTGGGGTTGCTTCAGTACCCCGCGATGGGGCCTGGAACATGGTAGGTGGCCCCTCAATATTCGTGGGATGAAGGAATGACTGAATGAACGAATGAAGATGTACAGTTCCTATTCTCAAGAAGCTCCCACTGGATGAGGGAAAATCGACCTTACTGACACCCCCACCCCGGAACGCCCAGCAGGACCCTGTGAGTGCTACCTTATTTGGAAAAAGGATCTTGGGGGATGTAATCCGGTTAATGATCTCAAGATGAGATCATCCTGGATTATCTGGGTGGGCCCTAAATCCGAGGACAGGCGTCCTCACAAGAAGAGGGCAAGACTCAGACAGAGGAGGCTGTGAAGATGGAGGCAGAGAGCAGAGCCACAAGCCCTAAGGAGCACCCGGGGCCACGGGAAGCCACAGGAAGTAAGGAAGGATTCCTCCCTGAAGCCTTCGGAGGGAGGTTGGCTCTGCGGACACCTTGACTGTGGACTTCTGCCTCCAGATCTGTAAGAGCGTAGACGTTGTTTTTGAAAACACAGATTGTTGTTTTAGGCCACTCAGTATGTGGCACTTCGTCGCGTGTAGCCCTGGGAGACTGACACACTGACCAACCACGCAAACATCCCACAAAATCGCTCCCGAGCCCCGCGCCGGGAGGTGCCAGCCGAGGACCTGCGCTGCAGCCAGTTCAGCCCTCCCCCCGGGCACCTGCCGTTGCCTTGGAGATGGAGACGCCGTGCCTCTCTTCCAGTATCCTCACTACTACTGTTAGACCTTCAGTCTATTTTTTTTAACTGTTTTTTTTCTATTTAATATTTTAAATTAAATTAGGTGGTCAGTATGCTCACACCGTATTCTTCTCCATGACTGATTTTTCTGTATTGTTTACTAACGTGTCTTTTTTTAAAATTAACATATAATGTATTATTTGTTTCAGGGGTACAGGTCTGTGATTCATCGGTCTTACACAATTCACAGCGCTCACCATAGCACATACCCTCCCCAGTGTCCATCACCCAGCCGCCCCATCCCTCCCACCCCCCACCACTCCAGCAACCCTCAGTTTTCACAGTCTATTCTAACCTACGTTTCAGATGTCCTAGAATTCCCTTTCCCTCAGCTCACGCCCCTTCCACATGGAGCAACTCCCTGACACACAGATGTGTAACTCACCTGAATGCACGGGGGCACCCTTCCCTTCCTGCCGGACTCCAAAGCTGCCTCCCACTGGGCTCTTTCCCTGATCCCCTGCTCGGAGCGGACTTCTCCCTGGTTCTCCTCTAGGCTGTGGACTCCTGGGGAAATGAACACCCCCCACCTCACCTGTCTCCCTCCGTAAGCCATCTGGCAGATCACAAAGGCAGAGCAAGAAATGAAAACAGGGAGCCTCGTCCTTGGTCAACCACAGCTCTCCGCTGCGCCCCCACCCTGTGCACCCAACTGCGTTCCTCCTGCTTTCGTCCTGTCAACACTGACCTCTGACACCACTTATGTCCCGCTCACCGCCTGTGACCGCCCTCTCCTGCACTCACGCTGGGTTCATACTTTCTGCCTCTCGGCTTTGTGCTCCTAATCACTAGACCCACATGATAGTCCCGACCCAGTGGGTCAAGTGCACTGACCTTCCACCCTGACCCTTCCAGCTCCTGAGCAGTACCTGACAATGCCACTCAGACCTCAAACTCCAATGAGACCCGCCTGGGATGAGGTCACCCATGGGACTCCCCCAGAAACCGTGCGGTCTGTGGTAGGTAGCCCACAGTGCCGGCTGGTGTCGTGCATGATGATGGTGATGACCATCATCATCATGGCTCCCAGCTGGGCCAGGCCAGCACGCTTCCGGGGGCATGACCGGGACGCATCCCCACTTCCCTTCAGGCCCGCACGCCCCCGGCCCCGGGAAGGCCCGGGTCCCGAACACACGCCCAGGCCTGGCCCTCGTCCACTCAGTGTCCTTTCTCATCCTGAGTTGGTTTCTGTGGTGCTGGAAGATGTTTTCAAAATGATGCGAGCATATTTCTGAGGTCAACTCTTAATCAAAAACGACTCCCAGACGGTGCCCTGGTTTAAAAAGAAAGAAAGGAGAAATTAAGTGAGTCATCATCCAAACCATTTGAATGAAACAAAGACACAACAAACTCTGCTCTCCTCCCGCGCCACAACGGATGACCTCAGTCCTGCAGAGAGGCGGCTGGAGGGAATTAGTGGGGATCTCCGGCTCCCTGAGAGAGTGGGACCACACAGCCGACACGCGTGACTCACGGCAAGAACCACATGGGTATGGCCGACCCGGGTCATCTGGACCCCTCGGCGGGGCCAGCAGCAGGGGCTGCGGCTCCGAAGAGGGCCCTGGGAACCCGGCACCAATGGGTGGCAGAGCCGGGAGGCCAATGGACCACAGACCCAGGGGGTCGCAGGAGTGACGGTGGAGAGACCCCAAAGTTGGGGCGACTCCACCCCACACTAGCTTCCGGGGAGCTGGGGGATCCTGCTAGACCGAGACGGGGTTTTACAAATGTCCAAAATGCCCTGAATGGTGATTCTATCTGCTCCAGATTCTCCCTGAGCCGCCTCAACCAACACCCTTCTCTCTGGGGGAGAACTAGTGGCCATTTCCCAGGAATCTTGGGGCTCCCTTTATTTATAAGATTTATTTATTTTGAAAGAAAGAGAGAGCATGAGTGTGTGTGTGGGGGGGGCAGAGAGAGAGAGCGAGAATCCCAGACTGTGCTGAGCACAGAGCCCAACATGGGGCTTGATCCCATGACCCCGAGATCATGACCTGAGCCAAAACCAAGAGTCAGAGGCCTAACTGACTGAGCCACCCTGATGCCTCTTGGGGCTCCCTTTAAAATGCTGAGTGTGCTAAGGTTCTGAACTTGGAAGACTCTGCCGGACTGACTTTTCCCCCAGAGTGGGAGAGAGCCCTGACTGGACAGAGGGGAGGGGTCAGGCCGAACAGGCTGCTAGAAGCAGGCCCCAGACTCACTGTCACTGTTCTTCCAAAACATGTAACTTCCACTTGGGACTGTCAGGATGGCTCGCTGCACTTAGAGAATCAAGGTTTTTGAAAATTGAAGTCGTTTCTAAAATGACAGCAATCACATATGCACATGATAACACTCTCTTCAATAATAAAGGTAAGTATTAACAGTGAACATGAAGACAAAGTTAGTATCTCAGGATATTAATACCAAGGAGAAAAAAAAGTGTAACACAAAAAGTCTTCTTCCACCAGGATACTCACGAGCCCCTTCCCTGTGCTGTCCTTTCTTGGTTTGGCTTTTCTTGTTTTTCTGATGGTAAAGTTTACCTTGAATGATACGTTTACTTCTACTTCTTGATTTATCAACGTTAAAAGGTACTGAACAATTCCTTCCATTGAAAGATGAGGGAATACAGTTACTCTGACTTTTGTTCTCCCTCCGTTCCCTCCCGCGCATGTTAGTTATATTAGTTTTACTTTGTGGACCCTGAGATCAGTCTGTCTGAATTCAAATCCCACCTCTCCCACTTCTTGCTGTGTAACTTTGGGCAAGTTGCTTAACCTCTCTGTGTTCCAGTTTCCTCACTGGTAAAAATGTGGATAATGCTAGTTTTTGCTTCATAAAGCTGTCATGAAGATTAAATGTGCTAATTCATGCTAAGTGCTCAAAACAGTGCCTGCTACAGAATTCTTCGGTAAATTATCATTAACTTGTTATTATTACTTAAACGATTTCTCATTATTCTGCTCTAGAGCTTAAAACTAAGTCTTCTTTATGTGGTATATATATACAATGGAATATTATGCAGCCATCAAAAGGAATGAGATCTTGCCATTTGCAACAACGTGGATGGAACTGGAGGGTATTATGCTGAGCGAAATAAGTCAAACAGAGAAAGACATGTATCATATGACCTCACTGATATGAGGAATTCTTAATCTCAGGAAACAAACTGAGGGTTGCTGGAGTGGGGGGTGGGGTGGGAGGGATGGGGTGACTGGGTGATGGACACTGGGGAGGGTATGTCCTCTGGTAAGCGCTGTGAATTGTGCAAGACTGTTGAATCTCAGATCTGTACCTCTGAAACAAATAATGCAATATATGTTAAGAAAGGAAAAAAGAAGAAGATTGTAGCAGGAGGGGAAGAATGAAGGGGGGGAAATCGGAGGGGGAGAAGAACCATGAGAGACAATGGACTCTGAAAAACAAACTGAGGGTTCTAGAGGGGAGGGGGGTGGGAGGATGGGTTAGCCTGGTGATGGGTATTGAGGAGGGCACGTTCTGCATGGAGCACTGGGTGTTATGCACAAACAATGAATCATGGAACACTATATCTAAAACTAATGATGTAATGTATGGGGATTAACATAACAATAAAAAAAAAAAGAACCTAGAACACATTGGAGCAATGTATTTCCATCCTAGAATTCTGTATCTGGTCAAATGTGAAGAGAGAATAAAGACGTATTCAGATAAAAAAAAAAAAAAAAACAACTAAGTCTTCTTTGAACTGTCAGTAGGCGGACTCTAAAAATTGAAAACCGTGACCAGTAAATAGTATTCACTACGTATGAATGGACCCACGGAGAAGGAAATGTGATTCTGGGTCATGGAACCTTTACCACTCAAAAGAGAATCTTCCAAGCACCAGGTCTGATACATACTCTTCATTTCTTTCTAGCATCCCCTGCCTGTTTGGTATAACTGTCAACTGCCACTTTAAAAAATGTGCATGCCATGCTCTCTCTTAGATTCTTTATCAGGAGGTTGACATAGACCCTTGAGCAGTTTTCTCATATAGAGTACAAGGCCTATAAATGTTTGAATTTTGGGACGTCTGAGAATATCCTTATTTAGTTTAGCTATAGCTCTGGATTGAGAACCTTTTACCCTCAGATCATGGAAGACCTAGGTTTATCATCTTCTGGCATCCAAGTAGATGACAAATCTGGTGTTGATCTGCTTCCCGATCTTTTGTCGTTTGCCACCTTAAAATGATTATTTCCCAAAGCCTGTATGGTAGCCTCTTTATTCTCAAAGTTTTAAAACTTCCCCTGATGTCTGTAGGTATGCATCAGAAACGGAAGTCAGTGGAGCATCTGCAGACCTTAAGTCTCTCCTGGAGTGCGGTGAAATATTCTTCTCATTTCTTTTATTATCCGTCTCCCCCACCCCCATCCATTCTCTTCCCTCTTTGGAAATTCCCATTTTCCAGGGGTTGGAACTCCTGGATTTATCTCCTCTGTCTCAACTTCCTCATATTTTCTAGTGTTCTCTCTTTACATTTGGGGATATTTCTTCAGTTCCGTTCTCCAGATACTAACTTTATCATCAGCTGGGTCTATTTTATTTTTCAGCTCACTCACTGAAATTTTCGAATGAGATCGTATTTCTTTCATTTTCTTCTTAGACGACTACATTTTCACACCAACCTACTCTTGTTGATGCAAAAGTCTCTCAAATCCTCTTAAAGATGCAAACTAGAACAAAATCACTTTTCTCCTCCTCCCTGGATTATGTGTGCTTCTTCCAGAGGGAAGTAGTCAGTGTATCCACTGTGATCCTTCCCTTTTGTGGTCTTTGTTTTCTCCAAGTGCCTTGAGATCCCCTGAATGTTGTTTTGCATTGACAAACACAGGATCAAGTTGGTCAATGTCTGTGAGAGGCATGGTTTTCCTCTGCAACTCCAAATGGTGTCCTTCCCCCAGTGGGCCTCTCCTTGGGAGGATGAGACACGCCATGCGCAGCACACAACCACGAGCAAGCCTCCCTATAAGGTACAAGAGCAGAGAGCAAACAGGCAGGCAAAGGAGATTCCAAATTGCCAGGGCAAAGAGGATTAAACAAACAAGGGGTTCATTTTTCTTAGGAGGAAGGAAGTCCGAAGGCAGGAAGTCCACAGACGTTACGGTGGCTCAGTGATATCATCCATCATCCATCGAGGCTCCTTCTAGAAGCCCACTTCTCATGGTTGACAGACAGATGGCTGCTGTACCTTGAAGCTTCACTCCTGAGCTTCCGGTAAGAAGAGGAAGACCAAGGAAGCAAGAAGGGAGGGCATTTATATCAGGAGACTGAAAGTTACTCCAGAAATCCCCAACAGATTTCTGCTCACATTCATGGTCTCAAGGGAGACTGGGAGATAAAACTTTTTAGCCAGGTGCTTTGTGATCTTGAACAAACGGGTTCCTCTTAGGAAGGAAGAAGGAAATCAGATGTTGGGTAAGCGACCAAGTGTGTGTGGGATGGATGCTTCCTTATCCCCCGCCCCCCCCACCCCTGGAGCTGCTTATCCCCCCCCACCAGCCCCATGTCCTTGAGAAAGACCTCGATTTTCTCTCCTCTCTCAGTCCTGTAGCAGAGATTGCTCTTTGTCCCCTCCTATTGATTCTCTCCCTCCTTTTTAGTCCTAGAACTCCCATTTTTACTGAGCACCTGGCCACCGAGAATAACCACACTTCCCAACCTTCTGTGCATCTAGGTGTGCCTGGGTGGCCAAGTTTCAGACAACAGAGTGGTGGCAGAAGTGAAGAATCCAACTTCTGGGTGTACTCATAAAGGGAGAGGAGGGGCGTCCTCTCCCCTTCAGTCCTTCCCATTGGCTACACTGCAGATGTGATGGAGACTTTTCTGGAACACACCTCCTGGGTATGATAAAGCATCAGGGTGGAGAGAGCGAGGACCTGATATTATGGACACCTCCTTAGTCCTGGCAAGAGTTTCATCTTGTTTTAGCCACTGCTATTTGGGCCTCTGTGGCAAATGCTTAGTCCAAACAGCCACCTTTAAGATGCCTTCTCAGTCCCATTAAAAAAAAAAAAATCACCATCACCAGTTGTAGACAGAATAGTAGCCCCCCACGATGTCCACGTTCTAATCCCCAGAACCTATAAATATGTTCCTTTAGATGGCAAAAGGGGCTTCACAGATGTGACTAAGGATTTTGAGATGGGAAGATCACCCTGGGCTATCTGGGGCAGCCGAATGTCATCACAAGGGTCCATATAAGCGGGGGACAGAAGGGTCAGAGTCAGAGGGGGAGATGTGGTGACAGAAGCAGGGGTCAGAGACAGAGATTTAAAGATGTTGCTGGGGGGCGCCCGGTGGGCTCAGTGGGTTAGGCGTCCAACTCTTCATTTTGGCTCAGGTCATGATCTCAGGGTGGTGAGATCGAGCCCCGCGTCTGGCTCCGAGCTCAGTGGGGAGTCTGCCGGAGGTTCTCTCTCTCCCTCTCCCTCTGCCCCTCCCACTTCCCCCCTCCCTCCCCAAAATAAGTAAATAAATCTTAAAAAAAAAAAAAAATAAAGATGCTGCCGGCTTTGCAGATGGAGGTAAGAACCACAACCCAAAAAATGCAGCCTCTCGAAGCTGGACGAAGCAAGGGAATGGATTCTCTCTCAGAACCTGTCAGAGGAACTCCGCCTCCCTGACGCCTCCAGTTTAGGACTTCTGATCTCCAGAACCGTAAGGTACTAAATCTGTGTTGTTGTAAGTTTGTGCTGACTTGTGAGGGCAGCAAGAGGAAGCTACTGTGCCAGCTAAGGACGTTGTCCGTGAGGAAGTACAAGTAGCCACTCGTAGAGTGTTTCATCCAACATGTATAACGCAAATTCGTGACCCACACGGTCCCACCTCAGGCCTCACAGCTCTGCCGGGCTATTCCCACCACGCCCGCTTCCCCCGCAGAAGCTGAGACTCAGAGAGGTTATGTGAATTGTGCAAGGTCACACAGCCGGGAAGTGGCAGAGCCAGGGCATGTTCCCGACATGTTGCTCTTCTGCCTTCAGCTTAAAAAAACAAAGACAACAAAAACAAACACACAAAAACTTCAGAAGGTTCAGAAGGGGAAGAGTGGGGCATGAGAGCCATGCCCTGCAAATCAACTTGGGAAGTCATGCCTTATTTTGTCCAACTTGTCAGGATATCCTTCCAATCCCCTAAGCCTCTCTCTTCTGGTTTAAAATAACCTTTGCTTTGCTGCAGTTTGGTGGCTCAGAGACCCCTCATTTGCAGCTGCCCCTACGCACACCGCAGGCCTCCTCCCTTTGTCTGGGCGAACAGTTCTCCTGTAACGACAGAAGCACAAGTCAGGGGTGCTGTTGGGGACCTGGGGCGAGGGTACTCCCGAGAGCAGCCATGCTCAGGAAACCACAGGGGCAGGGCCTCAGCCAAACCTGAGCGGCTCCCCACCCCATCTCAACACGCTCTCAGCACCCTCTGGGCATCTCCCCCATTCGGGCCACTTACGAAGGAGTTGGAGGGAGTTTGGACCCCCAGTCGTGAGGGAGGGAATCGCCTGGGCCCTCACACCCTTGCTCTTCCTGCTTCTCTACGGCAGTGACGCCTCTCCTGAGGCCCAGCGCTGCCACGACCTGGGTGTCTGTGGAGGCGCAGGGCCCCTCCCCCCCCCAACCCCAGCACAGCCACGGTCTTATCTCTGCCGTGGTCAGTGTGCATCACGTCCAGGTCCCTGGCCTCCTGCTGGCCCCAGAGGCTCTCACCGACCGTAAGCACAACTTGCTTTGGCCCACGCTTAATGTCATACCCTCGGTCTGTAAAGGGACCTACCTTACAGATCGTTTGAGGATTCAACTAGATAATGCAGGAAAAGGACTGAGTACAGTCTTGGCATAGACAGCTCATGATAATTATTGAGCTTTTATTTATTTATGAGAGAGAGAGAGAGAGAGCATGAGCAGGGGGAGAGGGGGAGAGGGAGAGGGAGAGAGAGAATCCCAAGCAGGTTCCACGCCCAACATGGAGCCTGACACAGGACTCAAGCTCGTGAGCCTGAGATCATGACCTGAACCGAAATCAAAAGTTGGACGCCTAACCTACTGAGCTACCCAGGTGCCCCAAATATTGAGATTTTAATTATTATTACTATTATACATTGATTCTAATGAAACAGGTTTCTTTTTTTTTTGTAATTTTTTTATTGTTATGTTAATCCCCATACATCACATCATTAGTTTTAGATGTAGTGTTCCATGATTCATTGTTTGTGCATAACACCCAGTGCTCCATGCAGAACGTGCCCTCCTCAATACCCATCACCAGGCTAACCCATCCTCCCACCCCCCTCCCCTCTAGAACCCTCAGTTTGTTTTTCAGAGTCCATTGTCTCTCATGGTTCTTCTCCCCCTCCGATTTCCCCCCCTTCATTCTTCCCCTCCTGCTATCTTCTTCTTCTTTTTTCCTTTCTTAACATATATTGCATTATTTGTTTCAGAGGTACAGATCTGAGATTCAACAGTCTTGCACAATTCACAGCGCTTACCAGAGCACATACCCTCCCCAGTGTCTATCACCCAGTCACCCCATCCCTCCCACCCCACCCCCCACTCCAGCAACCTCAGTTTGTTTCCTGAGATTAAGAATTCCTCATATCAGTGAGGTCATATGATACATGTCTTTCTCTGTTTGACTTAAGATTCTAATGAAACAGGTTTCTTTCCGGTCTTATTCTCCAGGTCAGGTTAGGCAGAGTTTGTAAACTAGGGTCCCACAAGTTGTGCCCAGTCTGGGATGTGTTCTGTTTGGCACACTAGCTGCCAAAGGAATTAGTTAGGGTACAGGTTCAGCTGCTGACCTGGAGACCCCAAATAATAGCAGCTTAAGGATAAGAGAATTTGATCTCTCTCTTCCAGAACAGTTTGAGGACAAGCAGGTGGATATAGAGGCTCCATGGGGCTGGGGACTCAGGCTCCCTCCCTCTTGCTCTGCCTCCTTTCCGAAGTGCCACCCCCCCATCACGTGGTCTGGGTCTGCACCGAGTCAGCAGCAGAAGGGCAGGGGAGGGTGGGCCCTTCCTTTTGGGGTCAAGGCCTTGCAGTTGCCCATATCACTTCTGCTATCAACCCATTGGCCTGAACTTGGTCATTTGGCCCACATGTACCTGCTGGGGGTGTATCATATTCGGGATGGCCACGAGCCTGACAAAAATTCAGAGGTGCTATTATCAAAGGAAAAGAAGAACATCAATTTGGGTGACAAAGAGTACTCTCTGACACACTGACATTTCAAAATTGGGGAATTTTCGATTCTGGGCCATACTGATTGTAAGTAGAACTCACGTGCATTAAGCACCTCTGTGCTCCTTCTATTGGCCATGTGACAGGGGTCCATCTGAGATTGTGAGCCGGCATTCAAACCCACCCCAAAGTGAAGCAAAGCCAAGCTCCTTCCTGTATCCTGCTGGATGCATGCTGGAGAAAGCTTCGGAGCGGCCCAGCGAGTCAATTCCACAAACCACCCTGCCCCCAAGCCCCGCCTGAGAGTGACATCATCCCACCATCTGCGCAGACAGTGTCCCCTCTCTCAGTTCCTCCCCTCCTGATCACTGAGGGCCCGAGGCACATGCTTCGTCCCATCTGGTCCTCAGCTTGGGGACCGCAGAAGGGGACACTACCTCTCACTCAGACGCTGGAGAGGCCAATGGCCACCCTTCTCTCTGGCTCCCCACTCCTGTTAGCTCCAGAAGCTGATGAGCCTTTCAGAGAAGCTGAGCTGGTGATGACAAGGCTGTCCCTACGGGAGGGTGCGCCCCCCCAACCCCCCGACCATCCAGTGGCAGGCCCCTCCCTGCCACAGCTCCCAGTCCCTGTGGCAGGAACACCAGCAGTGGGTGCCTTCCCCCTCCTAGTGGGTCGTAAGTATTGCTCCTGGAGATGACCAGGCCCCAAGCTCCGTCCTCACCTTCTCCAAGGGGCACAAGGTAGGACCGAGTCACGGCCCCTGGCCCGTTCTAAATTGGACTTAAGATGAAAAAATAAATAAAAGAGGGAAAGGGATTGATTGTTTCTAAGAGCAGAAGAATGAGCTTTCTTTGTGCTCACACGCCTCCGGAAGGACCCAAGGGAGTGAGCTCACAGCAGCTGTTGCCCTCACCAAACTTCACCTTCAAGGCGAAGCCCGGAGCCAAAGCAAATATTGTGATAAAGTCTAAGTTACTGCTTATGCCTGCCCGGGCCCTTGATTAACTGAACCAAGTGCAAACAACTCTCCCAGCTCCTTCCTCTCTGCAAATCTGGGTCGGGGGAGGCCAGTGCTGGGCCCCGAGCCAAGTCCCACTCCCCACACACCACTCTGGGCCCTTGCTCCCTCTGCTCTTCTTTCTACACGGCCTGCGCGCTTGGGGCGCAAGCAGGGAGCGCAGAGCAGAATGAGAACGCCGGGCCCTTGTTCAAAAAGCAGCCGAAAAGTGCCGCTAAAGGTACTCAACTCAGGGTACAGAAACACCAAGTATTTTCCTTTCTTGACTGCTCATGGTGTTTTCGTTTGTTTTTTTCCTATGTAATGTTGCTCTGAGTACGGAAACATTTAAAATTTGAAATCATTAGCATGAATTTTTGCCGCCCATCTGTATACTGCAGAACCCCAATTCTAAATTCAAATATAAGGGCACCTCACCCATCAGCAGATTCACCCAGATTACGTGACTGGTATTTCGCAGCTCAGGCGCGCGTGCGCATGCGCACACACACACACCCCGTCCCATCAGACTCCATGAAAGGGCTTAGCCCAGCCCCTGGCACAGGGGAAGCCCTCAAGGACCGGGGCCACTTAGTGCCGTAAGTGGCCCGAGGCCTCCCAACAATTTAGAAATAATTGGGTCTTCAGCTTTGGTCCCCTGTTCTTAGCCCAGTGCTTTTCCCTCTCATGCCACCTCTGAACAGAGAGGAGAGGAGATGTTTGCAGAGCACTTAGGGCAGGCGTGTGTGAAATCCTACAAAATATACATATTGGTCTCTGCCCCTGGTTCCTGACCCAGAGCTCCTAAAACCCTTGTAATTAGGGATGCCAGGAGCATCCTTTGTTTTCATGTTTGGTCTTCGACTGCAGTTCCTGACAGAGTTCCTAAATCCCTTGGGATTTCCTGGGTGACAGCAATATCATGGTGGTGGCCTGGATGGGGGCTGGTCACTAGAAAGACCAAGCCATGATTAGAAGCTTGGAACTTTCAGCCCCACCCCCATCCTCCAGAGAGAGGAGAGGGGCTGGAAAATGAGTCCATAATTGACCGTGTCTATGTGATGAAGACCCCATAAAAATCCCCAAAGCATGGGATTCAGAGAGCTTCAGCCTGGTGAACATATCCACATGCCAGGAGGGTGGCACATCCGAACCCCAGGGGGCAGAGGCCCTGCCCTCAGGACCCTCCTGGACCTTGCCTTATGAATCTCTTCGGCTGGCTGTTCATTCATATCCTTAGAAATATCCTTTGTAATACATCAGCAAGAGGAAGTAAAGTGTTTTCCTGGGCTCTGTGAGCCCCTCTAGCAAATGATCAAACCCGAGGAATGGACTATGGGAACCCCCACTGAGTGCTGGTGGGTCAGAAGCACCGGCGACAATCTGGACTTCCGGTTGGTGTTGATGTCACCAGGGGAGGGGGAGGCAGTCTCGTGGGACTGACCCCGTAGCCCGTGGGGTCTGCACCGATTCCGGCGAGCGTCAGAATCGGAGTGAGTCGAGGACACGCAGCTGGAGTTGCAGAGTGGCTGATGGGGGAAACCTCACACGTCTTCTGTCAGAAGTGCTATAAGTAGCGTGTGAGGAAACAAACAAGAACAGGGTTTTTTTCCTGTTCGGTCTGGCTCATGAGGCTGCTCCATCAATCTTAGCTGCTGTTATCGATCGGCCCAGCCCACCAGCTGCCCGCCCCTCCGCTCTCTGCTTCTCCCGGGCCTCATCTCTGCAGGCCAATGAGATTTATTCTCATTATGTACGGATGGATCCAGTGCCTACTGGTCACCCCAAACCTGGGACCAGCTGAGACTCATTTGAGCTCCTAAGTCTTTATCAGTCCAGGAGCATCCCCAGGAAGCTGAGCTCTGCCCAGAGAGGTCGGCTCCCAGGGCAAGATGCCTCATTCTTCTGGCAGAACCAGCTGCATGGGCCAAGTAGACACCGTCAGGACAGAAAGGCCCCGAGGCTCACCGACGTTGGAAGCTCTGCCATCAGGAACCAGGCGCTAGAGCCTTGTGACTCACTGCTTTCCCAAGGTCAGGTATCATTTTAAAGGTCAGCTGTGCCTCAGGCTCTGGAAGCCATGCCCTTAATTGGTCAAGTTTGCAAGTCGACCTCTTGGCTACTTACCATTCCTCGCCTTCATCCCTCAAGCCCTGGCCTTTATCTGAATTTCCCCTGAGTATACTCGATGCTTTAAGAAATCATCTTGAGATATTTGGTTTTAAACTCTGTAGATGCCAGACCTCATCCCTTCCCCACCCAAGGATGCCCTTGGGGCCGTGGGTTAGTCACAAGGCAACTGGAGTGACATTATCCCAGGGCTGGCATCAAAGTGGGTGTCCTGCTGGGAGGCTCCTTCCTGGCTCGATCTAGTGTCTTGTGAGTCAGATACACACATATGTGCACAAACACCCTGTGTATCAGAAGCACCGCCCCAAAGAACAGGCCTTGGGAGAAGGGCCTAGAGCTGTATGTGAGTCCAAGCTCCTGCCGATCAAAAACATGCCGAGGCCTGGGTGGCAGGAGCCTCCCAGGCGGGCGGCATTTTGGCAGCGGGCCTGTGCCCTGCACCTGGAGCTGCCAGGACGATGGTGTTTGACAAAGCGTGCGCCCCTCCCCGCCCAGGACCCCTGCATTGGGATCACGTGGGGATCTGGTTACAAACACAGATTTCCAAGTCCTAACCCAGACCCAGTGACTCAGAATCGTGCAAGGAGTCTTCACAAGACTCAGGGCCATCGGGCCAGGGGGCTGGAGGCTGCCCCGCTCCCAAGCGGCCGCTAAGCACCTTCCGTAATGGCTCATCAGGGGCCTGCTACGGGCCAGGCCCGGCCCTGACCCCTGCGGACGGATAAGAGAAAGGGACACATGAAACGTAAAGCAAAGGAACAAAACATAAAATGAAATAAAAACAGAAAAAGCCCCCGCCCACATGCAAATTTCAGCTTAGAGCATGCAAGTGTCTTGGTGCTGTGGTAACAGATGGCAAAAAGCAGACAAAGAATGAGATTGTTCCAGAACGTACTACGTGCTGGGAGGGAAAAGAGATGGGATGGTAGGGGGCGCCTGGGTGGCTCAGTTGGTTAAGCGACTGCCTTCGGCTCAGGTCATGATCCTGGAGTCCTGGGATCGAGTCCCGCATCGGGTTCCCTGCTCAGCAGGGAGTCTGCTTCTCCCTCTGACCCTCCCCCCTCTCGTGCTCTCTCTCTCTCTCTCATTCTCTTTCTCAAATAAATAAATAAAAAATCTTTAAAAAAAAAAAAAAAGAGATGGGATGGTAGGGCCCAGGGGGAGGCCAGAGGACTGTTTTAGACAGTGGGGGAGGAAGGCCTTTCTTGCGGGGGGTGGAGGTCACTGGGGTGAGGGGGGTGGGGAGACCTGAGCCGTGAGGCCAGGCATGGGAAGTCGGCGGAGAAGGTTCTAGGGGACACAGCCAGGGTCAGGTGTGCTGGGCACTTTGCCTACATTGCCTCATTTGGCCCTCACAGCATCCTTGCACAGGATTTGGGACCCCACCCTCCACGCCCTTTTATACTAACTTCCTCCATCTCAAATAGTTCGAGCCCCATCCTTCCAGTTTGGGCTCCGTTCCTGGGGCTGCTGGAATGAGGCATGCACCCTGGGGGCTTAAACAACAGACATTTGTCCCCTCACAAGTCTGGAGGCTGGAAGACCCGTATCAAGGTGACGGCAGGCTGTTTCTTTCGGGAGCTCTGAGGTGGGGTGGGGGTTGATCCCATGCCGCGCCCCCCACCCCCACCAGCTCCTGATGGATGTGTTCGCTGCCGGTGCTCCTTGTAGATACACCAGCGGTGTGTGTGTCCCCTCCAATCTTTATAAGGACATCGGTCATTGGATTTAGGGCCCACCTAAATCCGGGATGATCTCACCCTGAAATCCTTATTTACATCTGCAAAGACCCTTTTCCCAAGTAAACTCACTTTCACTGGTTCTAAGGGGTTGGGACTTGGGCATATCTTTTGGTGGGGAGGAGGTGTTATTTAACCCACCACACAGTTTCTCAGGCCAGAACACGTGGAGATAAGCCTGATGGTGACGTGACTCTCTCTGACAGCCCACCTCCAGCCCACCAGCAAATCCTACTGGTCCCAGCTTCAAAATATATGCTGAATGTCTTCCTCCACCACCCCGGCTCTGATCCCACCACCGTCCCCTCCCTGCCTCTTCCCTGGTGCCCCCATAGCCCACTGTCAGAACAACAGCACAGGGGTCCGTTTAAAACCAAGCAAATCATGTCCCTCCTCTGTTCAAGGTTTCTCAGCGGCTTCTCAACTCATAGGTGGAAAACAAAAGCCCAGATTGGCCCAGCGCACCTGTCTCTTCCCGTTACCTCTCCTTTCTCATCCTGCTGCAGCCACACGGGACCCCTTGCTGCTCCTCACTATGTCTGACATGCTTCTGCTCGGGGCCTTTATTCCGGCTGTTCGATCTTTCTAGAACAACTTCTTCTCTCCTCTCCTTCAAGTCTTTGCTCGAATAGCCCCATCTTAATGAGACCAAAACAAACAAGAAATCTAGACAAGGAAAGGCACAGACCGAACAATCTAAAGTGGGGCAGTGTTGTGAGCATGAATAGAACATAAGAGAAGAAGATCCAGTTGGCTGGTCCTGCTGACCATCCTCCTTCGAACGGCTTGGGTTTAGCAGTGTGGACCTGCATTTCATTCTCTCCGGTTCCACAGGAAACAGTATTTGCATCATCACATTAGATTTCTCTTTCTTGTTTTTCAACTTTAGAATCAACCTTTGCTTTCCTTTAATTGCAGGACAGGAAGTAAATGCTATGAGCCTCGGCGTGGAAATCCCAGGGTCTGTGTATTTCTCTTCCTCGATCCTGCTCTGCAAACTTGGGAGAGTGCCAGGTGCCAGGTGTTCTATGGGACCATCTCCTTCAGCCCTCAGACAACCCCGGAGAGAGGTATGAAGACAGTAGATGTACAGATGGGTCAGAGAGGCCAAGGGGCTGCCCAAAGTCAACGAAGTTGCCATGTGGCGAGCTGGAATCTGACCCAGGCCTTTCGACGTCAGAACACATGCTCTCAACTACAAAGCTACATCATTTCTGCTCCCTTCAAGCCTTAACACTCTTGGCATTTGGGGCCAGATGCCTCATTTGTGGGGGCTTGTGCTCTACACTGTCAGATGTCTAGCCCCCCCCCCCACCCGGCTTCTACCCACTCGATGCCTGTAACACCTCCCACCCCAGCTGTGCCAACCAAAAATGTCTCCAGATATTGCCAAATTTCCCCGGGGGGTAAAATCCCTCCTGGTTGAGGATCCCTGTTTCAACCCAAGTTCTCCTCTCCGGGCTTTAAGTCCCAGTGATGCCCTCTCTTGAAGGAGACCACACTTCTCCTCAGGACCCTACCCCACAGCCACCTCTAATGTTCCAGAAAGAGCTGATGGGAGGTGAAGGATGAGATGAGAGCAAAGTGATGGCAGAAGGGCCGACATGTTGGCAATGCCACCCTGAGGGAGACAAGGAACCCAGAGAACAGCGCTGGGATGCTTTTCTATTGGGACAGGTTGGGTAGAGGCCAGAAGACTGTGAACGAGGGGAAGAGATGCTCAGCTACTGAGTTACCAGAGGGCTGCCCTGCCTCTGGGGCAGAGGGTGGAGATACACCCCAGAGATCCCAAAGACTGCTCCTTTGGTTTTGCTGAGCCAAATTTACCTAAAACCAGTAAGTCACTTCTATCCCCAGATCACAGCCTCTCTGGAAGAGGAGAGTTTGCCCCAGGAAATAAAGACTCAGGGTCAGTGAAGGATGGGAGAAGCACCAGGGGACCCCTTGGTCCCCAGCACTGTGCTGGGTGGTCAGAACTTCAGTTCTTCTGGGCTGATCCAGTCATGCTGCATCTCTGATGGTGACAGAGACCTCATTGTCAGCATGTCCAAGGACTACATTTCTCAGCATCTACTGAAGCTAGATATGACCACGTGACTATGATTTGGCTCAGGAGATATAAAAGGGGACTTGGTGGGTTATTGCCAAGAAGGCTCTGTAAACGGGAGGGCGTGAGGGCCCTTAGCTCCTCAGTTTCTTTTGGCTGCTTGCCTATAAGGTAGATGTGATGGTTGGAGCTGCAGCAGCCATTTAGAATCACGAGATAACCTTGAGGATAGAGCCACATGCCGAGGATGGTGGAGCAGAAAGATAGTCTGTGTCTCTTAATTTTTTATGAAAGAATAATAAACTTTGGTCTTTTTTAAGGCATAACATATTTGGGGTGGGTGTTTTTTTTTTTTCCCTGTTAAATTTAGTGAAACCTAATCCTAACAGATATAATTGGTTATAAATGGAAATTTGAAGTGGGACTCTTCCTCTGAAATTTTTTACAAACGCAGTCCTACACATTTGGAATGTTTAGATTTTACAAAACCTCAAAGCTCTCTGTTTTAATGGCACAACTTGGGACGGGGAAAGAAAGGGAACAGGCCTGCTATTGCCGTGTAGACAATGCTAATTACAGCAACTGTAGTCACAAAGAAAAGTGGTTTCTTGGTTCGGGGTGGGGATAGCAGTGGGGACCGGAATGGGGGCAGGGTGAAAGGTGGGGATGGCTGGAAATGTATTCCGCGGGTGGGGATAAAACTCGTGTCTATGTCATTAGCAGAATTAGATGCGGGTCAGTGGCCACAGCTGGAGTTTGTAAACAATCTTTTGAGCATTTGCACATTTTTCTCTGGCTTGATTAAAATGAAACATCATTAAAAACAGCTCCATCACCAATTGTCATCTCTGCCCAGGCCTTGGGAGGCACCCTCCAGTCACGTCAGGCTGGATGTAACTGGCTTTGAAGTCCGTATATACAAAGTGCCTTTGAGGGCTGCAGCCCAAGGGAACTTTGGCAGAGGAAGAAACTTTGAGAGAATCCATCTACCAATATGGCTTCTCAGCTTAACTACAAAGACATCGAGCAGTCATGAAATGCAGGCTTTGCTCAATGAACCTGAAAACAGGTTCAAGTGGGGTGGCTTCCCTTTCAGCCACTAGAAAGAGTGATGTCATCCTGCGACGTAATGGCTGGGACCCTGACTGACCCAGGCCCCCGGGCCAGTGCTTGGGGACCCAGACTCTGCAGCTGGGTGAGACAGCTTCAAGTCCCTGCTCTATCATTTACTAGCCATGTTACCCTACCCACCTCACTTCACTGCTCTGTGCCTCAGTGTCCCCATCTATAAAATGGGGACAGTGTTAGCATCTTGCTCATACTGATAACACGCTTCGAGCAACGCCTGGTTCACAGGAGAGGGGTCATAGGTACGAGCTACTCTTACCACTATTGCTGCTGGTTTTACTGCAGAGTTTCTATATGAAGTTACTCCTCCCGCAAAGTGTTGTTTTTTATTGCATGATGTTTAATTTGTATGTTATTATATTTATTCCATTAAAAATTGAACAAGGAAAATGTTCAGAGTGGCATTTCCACCTCCTGTTCTTATTTAAGACAAGCAGATGCCATTGGAAGAAGTTTAAAAACCAAATAAAATCAATTGAAAGTTTTCAAGCAACTCAACAAAATAGTTGCAGGCATATCCAAACCTCTCATTTACACAAGAAATAGGTTTAGAGTCGGGTTTCATCTTGAGTATGCTTTATAATTCAACTGGTTTCATGAGTTTGCCTCCAACTTTAGGTGAGTTTTATGTAAAGAAAGGGGATCACATGAGACTTTTGCTCCATGGAAAGTCCAAAGGGTCTTTCCAGGGAGGAGGTGAGGAGGTTGGGGGGGGGTGTCCACAGCATCTGGGGGGTGGTCTTCTCTTACTTGTGACCAGAAGGCTCCTAACTCACCCAAGGAGACTGAGCCCTTAGACCCCAGCCCCCCAGGAATTGGCCACAGACGGGAAGAAGAACTTACTAGAAATCCGAAGCCAACTGGGGACCTGTGTGGGCACAAGAAATGCACTGACCACTCAGGTTCATGATGACCCTGAAGGGCCATCCGGGGACACAGAGCTACACATTACCCTCCCCAGAGTGGCGTGGACTACTCTCTGTCATGACCAGTCCCCACCACGTCCTTTTGTGACCTTCCTTCTCATACCTTCTGGAAGGTCTATTGCTCTGTGTTAGGCACTTGGTACCCATCACAGCTGGCAAAGGTCAAGGGCAGAGATGGAACCAAGGAGTCAGAGCAAAGACTTTCTGTTGACCCATGAGGAGGGGGTGTGGAATGAATGAATGAATGTCACCGACATTTATTGGGCACTTACAGCAGGCCAGATTATGTTCGAGGTGCTCCGTACACATCCCCTCCCTCGGTCCCCACAATTCTACCAGGTGGGTCCTGTGACAACCCCCATTTTACAGGTGAAGAAACTGAGGCACAGAGAGATGACTTTGCCCAAGAGCACAAAGTTGGCCGACCGCAGAGCTGAGTACTCTTAACTGCCGACAACTCAGTGAGCACTTCACACAGAGCACCGTGCCCGGGAAATGACTGCGCGCGCACACACATGGAGGCCTGTTCTCACAGCGATTTCATGATCTGAGATCACCTTCAGAAATACACTTCATTGTGTACCTGTTTCTACCAGTCCTCTCCACCGGAGCACTGTGAGGCAGTTCCATGAGGGGAACAAACTCAGTGGTCTCGTCCCCAGTCTCACTATCGGGGCTGAACAGGGCCTGGCACGCAGTGGGCACTGAGAATTCATTCAATAAGCGAGTCAATCTAGAGCGGTCTCTTGTCCTCAGCACTGCTGACGTCTGGGGCTGAACATTCTCTGCAGAGGGAGGGAGGGGGCCTGGGCGTTGCAGGGGGTTTAGCGGCATCCCTGGCTTCCACCCACGAGAGGCCAGCAGCACCCCAACTCACTCGATCGCCCTCAGTTGGGACAACCAAAAATGTTCTCGAACACTGCCAAACGTTCCCTGTGGGACAAGACCACTGCCAGCTTAGACCCACCGATCTGGAGTGTTAGAACGGCCCCACGGACCCCCTGCATAATCGCCTGAGAGTCGGAAACACAACCCCCAAGCCCCTGACCCATCCGGCACACGGACACAGGACCCCGCGATACCCGTCATGGAGCGGGCGCGACCGGGCCTCGAGCCCACAAGGAGTCAGCACTCGCCAGCCTGAAATCCATACATCTGTCGTGGTGAGATGGTGATGGCAAGACGCCTGCGGGCCTGCACTTAATCATTCCCCTGCTGGCCGCTGGTCGGGGCTGCCGTTTGCAGAGGCCGCAAACGCATGATGCAATTCGCCTCCGCTACGATTGGCACAAGTGAGTTTTCATCCAGAGGCTTCTTGTTTCCTCTGAGCGGCTTGTTTCTGCGCAGGGACAGAAACCGGGGAAAAGAATTCCAAGAGGGACCGTCTCTCCCGGCATCGCTGTGAGCTGCCCAGGCCGCTCCTCCTCCAGCGTGTTCATGTTACAGACGCAGAACGTAAAACTCAAGAGATGTAGAAACCACATACGTAGTATGTAAGTCACGTATTACACATAAACCTTGCTGTTTTTCTTCCTCGTTCCAGGGTCTTCATCCATTACCTCATTTAATTTTTGCAACAGCCCTACTAGGTAGATTTACTACCCCTACTTCACTGATGGCTCAGACTGAGGCACGCAGAGGCTAAGTGACCTGCCCAAGGTCACGATGCCATGCTTTCTATCACCAAAAACAGCACCACTGCTCCCCTCCCGGCCACTCTGACCGTCACAGTAGGTGTCCCTTGATGCCCCCACTTCTGTCCACACATCCTATCCACGGGCAGGTCTGTGGGCTCTCCTTCCAACAATGCCCCAGGGCTGGGCCCGTGTCTCCCCTCCCCGAGGCCCAGCCTGGTCCAGGCCATCTCCCACCAGCAGGCCCATGCTGGCCTCCTCCTCGGCCTCCTTCTCCTCGTCCCTGGGCCATTCTCACCGGGCAGCTATCATGCTGCTGAAATGTGAGCTGGGGCCCTGAGGACCCGTCCAGTTTCCATGAGCAGGCCAGCAGGCCTCAGCTGCCTGCCCTGAGTTCTCCTCCCAGGATCCTCCTTGACCATTTCCCTCCCTTGATCACACCTCCCATGTATATGTGTTGAGTGCCTACTGTGTGCCCGCCCGCCCGCCCTTCACACTCTAGGTGCTGGTGGTCAGTCAGTGAGGTGAACTCCTGCCCTTGTGGGGTGGAACATCTGCAGCCTGAGCTCTACCCCAACCAGATCGCTGGGCTCTGCTAAACCCCGTTCTCTCTTCCTTCTGGATGCCTGCTCAGCTGGTCCCCACGCCCACCATGCCCTCAGGAGTGGCAGTTGTCCCAAAGCCTGACCGACAAGGCCCCTAGCCCGCCCACGGGGCTGCTGGCAGATTCCGCTCCTCCTGAGTTGTTGGACCAAGGACCACAGTCCTCACCAGCCGCTGGCCGCAAGTCCTTCTGGGTTCCTCACCGTGGGGGCCTCTCCACAGCGCATGCAGCGACACGCAAGGGGAAGGCTGACACAAGGATGTGAATACGCGAGGCGGGCAGGGATCACGAGGGGCTGTGGCAAAAGCGGCCCACCACACCTTCTTTCAGCATTAAATGTTAATGTCTCCTCTTCCAGGAAGCCCTCCCTGACTCCTGGGTTAGGAGCCCCTTCTTTGAGCTTCCACAACCCGGACATGGCCTTGCGGCACTTACTACATTACAGTGTGTCAGCACCATGGATGGGCCCCCCTGCCTCATCAGACTGGGGGCTCCTGAAGGACAGCAGCTCTGACTTATCAGTTTACTCTTCTTGTACATTCCTGGCCCCTGCCACTCCTGGGCACAGAGCTGGGCTCCGTGTTTTTGTTTAAACTGAGCGTTTCTTTACTGGTTGAAAAGTAGTGACACATTTTAGCTCCATATTTATTATCATAGACACATATAGCAATAGACTACACAGAATTCAAAACAAGAGTAATCCTTACAGATCATCTAACGGGGAGCAGCTAATTTATTTTCTTTTAGCAACGGAATCCTGCCTGACCTCGAATTCCTGTTCTCTCCCTAACTGGCTGTGAAGCCTTGGACCCAACCACCCAGATGTCCTCATCTGGGCAACAGGGACAAGGACTGGCATTCACGGAGCACCTACTACATGCCCGGTGTTACTATTAGCACTTTATGCACACAGCCTTGTTTAATCTCCTGGGTGACCTGATGAGGTGGACCCCACTGCTGCTGTTTCCATTTTAGAAAGAAGGAAAATAGGGCACAAGGAGATGGAGTTACTTGCCTAAGCTGAAAGAGGCGAGAATTTTGAGTCCAGATTACCTGGCTCCAGAGCCCACCTAACTCACCGGGTTATTGTAAGGGTTAAATGAAATTATATGTACAGTTTTAGTTCAGTGCCCAGCATGCTCAACAAACAAACTGTATACGTTTAACTCCAGCTGAATAGAACAGAAACCCAAATACAGTTTTTTAAAAATGTAGGGCTCCCTTTCTTTCCATGCAGAAGGCAGTAGGGGGTTGATGTGGTTGTGCCATGATGCCAGTAATATCCCAGCCTCCTGCTCAACCACCCTCAGCATACTACTTCCATGTTCAATGGTGAATCATGGTCCAAAGTGGCTGCCAGGGATCCAGCCATTACTCTGAAGTTCTGTGCAGGAAAAAGGAGGCAAAGGGAGGAAGGACCAAAAGGACTCACCTTCCAGTGAGTGACTAAACTCTTCATTAAGAGCCTTTTTAAAAGCCCCATCTGGTGACTTTGGCCTCTATCTTCCTGCCTGCCTCTCGCTGTAAGCAGGGGTGGTATTGGGGTCTTTTAGCTAGACACAAGGCCACACTAAATAAAACCGGAGTTTTGTTAATGAAGAAGGGAAGAATGGATATTGAGAAGCCAACTAAGAGTCTCTGCTGGTATACTTTATATTGTCAGCATCAATAAGCAAAAGTAAACTAGTTTAATGCTAAACTAACACTATTAACCTGCAGCCGCACATGGAACAATGGGTGCTCTGAGGAAGTGGGGAGAAGTGGGTGCCCTCCGTGCCCCTTAGTGTGACCTTGAATTAAGCTGAGAGGTGCCTAGGGAGTGTGAAAACTCCCTCTTCACCTTGGTTAAGTTACTTAACCTCTCTGTGCCTCAGGTTCGTCACTTGGAAAATGGGAATAATAAAGGCATTGCCCTCTAAGACTGCGAGGAGGCCCAGATGTGAAAAAATAACGTACATATCGGTGCAGTCGTTGGCATGCAGTCCCCATGAAGTAAGTGTCGTCTGACGCTGTGCTTGTTGCGATAACCTAGACAGGGAAAGCAGCAAAACCTAACATCTGGGCCTCTGACTTCTCAAAAAGTGCTCTACTGGCTTTTTTTCTTTTTAAATAAACCAATGCACTGAATCCCACTGGGCTGGCAGGAGGCCACGGGCGAATCTGGGGCAGCACAGAACTCAGCGGGTGCCAGGGTGGACCCCACCACAGCCTTTTTCCACAGACTCTGCCTGCTTGGCCCCAGCTCCCAGTGGGAGCCGTGGTCCCCGCAGAACGGCGCGTCCTGGGCAGACCGCGCAGGGCTGCCCGTGGTGATTCATGCATGTCTGTGGGGAGCCAGGACCAAAGCCGGCGCGCTCCACTGCCAAGTGGGCCTCGGCTGGTCCCGCTTTGCCCTGGGGCTGGAGAGCCCCCAAGCTACTCTGCTAATCCTCAGAACCTTGGACCCATCCTGAATTCCAGCCCATTGGGTCATTTATGGCCTGTGCTCTATCCAGGGCCTGAAGTCTGCATACTTACCTCCTACAACAGAGGGGTCAAAGGATCCCAACTCGGACAAAGCATCAAAGAGTGTAGTGATTCCTCAGGGAAACGGATGAAGCCCCCTCTTCTTTCCTTCCCACCCAAATTCCAGGTGGTTATTAAGACCACAGGTTTGAGGACCTCAGACCTGGATTTGAATCCCTACTTGATGGTGTGGCCTCAAGTTCGATAACCTCTGGGGCCTCAGTTTCCTTATGTGGCAAGTGGGGATAGGAAGCGTGTCTACCCTATTTGGTGAGAATTGGAGGCAATGCATGGGAAAGGCCACGCCTGGCACTGAGACATGCCTGGGGTCATTAGCCATATGATTTTCTCATCATGGAGCTTCTGTGCCTCACAGTTGGGCCCCTTATCATCTCTCTGACCTCATCTTCTACCATCTTCCTCCCCTTACCTGGTCCAGCCACATCAGGCTCTTTGTTGATGACACACTCAAGCTCCTGCCTCAGGGCCTTTGCACCTGCTGATCTCATTGCCTGAGAGACTCTTCCACACAGTTCATTCCCTCAACTACTTTCGGTCTTTAGCCAACTGTCACCTTCTTGGTGAGGCCTTAGTGACTACCTTACTTAAGACTTCAATTCCCTCCACCTCACCCTTCCCTGCTTTATTTTTCTCCATAGCACTTATCCTTCATCTGCCATTATTTTGGGCATGATTTGTCTCTCCCCATGTATTAGTTATTTATTGCTGCATAACAAATTCCTCCAAAACTAAATTAGTCTTAAAAGAAGAAACATTATCTTACAGTTTTTGTGAGTCAGAAATTTGGGGGCAGCTTAACTGGGTGGTTCTGGCTCAGGGTCTCTCGTGAGTTGCAGTCTGGACTGAGGCTGGAGGGTCTGTTTCCAAGATGGCGCCCACACATGGCTGTTGGCTGAAGGCCTTAGTTCCTCACTATGTGGACCCTGTCGCAAGGCTACTTGATGTGCTTAGAACACAGCAGCTGGATTCCCTCAGAGTGAAGGATTCAAGAGAGAACATGATAGAAGGCACAACGTCTTTACAACCTTACTCCAGAAGTCACCTCCATCATTCCTGTGTGTGTGTGTGTGTGTGTGTGAAAGAGAGAGAGAGAGAGAGGTTATCCCTGTTCAGAGTGGGAAGGGACCACAGAAGGATGTGAATCCAGGAGGCAAGGATCACTGAGGCCATCTTAGAGGCTGGCTACCACAGTCTACCAGAACACAAATATCATGAGACCAGGACCACGTCCATTTTGTTCACAGTTGTCTTCAGTTTCTAGAGCAATGCTTGGCACATAAGAGATTCTTAATCCATTTTGTTGGATAACTGACTGACTTTATGAATCAATAGTACAGGTGGAACTCAGTCAGCCCAAGCAGAATGCACACACCTCTCTGTGGACAGGTGGAGCACGGCCTCTCCAGCAAGACTTTCTCCCGGGTGGCCTGTGAAGCCAACTGTGAATGACAGCTTCAGAATTATGGGGACATAAAAGAAAAAGCAACAGCTCTGAACACAAAGCCACCTCCTCGTAATACTCCCAGAATGTTCTGATATGCCGAAGAGACATAAGGATGTGGGGTTAAGGGCACTAGGCTAGATAGCAGAAGGTCAGTGTCTGGTCCTGGTTTGGCCACTTCATCGATCAACTACTAAGGTTTAATTTGTTATATTTAAATGGGAGTGGCCGCACCCGTTCTGCCTAGCACCAAGGGATATAGCTCATTTGTTCATTTATGTTAGTCCTTTAATCACAATCCCTGACATCATGGATTCACAGTTTAGCGAGAGATTCGGATGGACTGGTCTGTTCTGAAAACAGCACCACACCATAGGGCATGCTGTTGTTAAGTGCCTTGATGAATTCCTTTTTCATTTACTGAGCATCTACTATATGCAGCCACCAAGCTGTATCTTTTATATATTATCTAGATGAGTTGATATTTTTAATCCTCATTTTACAAGCGAAGCAATGCAGTCTCAGAGAGATTAAGTAACGTGTCCTAGATCACACAGTCCTATGAATCTAGGTTTTCTGACCCCCAAGCCTTTCCTACTATATCAGAACTTTTTCATATGTGCAGTCTTTTTTTAAGATTTTATTTATTTGGGAGAGTGAGTGAGAGAGAGAGCACACAGGAGCAGGGGCAGAGACAGAGGGAGTGGGAGAAGCAGACTCCTCCGCTGGGCAGGGAGCCCAACGTGGGGCTCGACCCCAGGACCCCGGGATCATGACCTGAGCCGAAGGCAGACACTTAATTGACTGAGCCACCCAGGCACGCCCCTCATATGGTAGGGAATGACATTTCTAATAAAAGCCCAAATCGATTAATTTACTGCTATTTACTTTTTAATGTAGTGATTGTGGTGGGTTTGGATTGTGTCAACTCAGCGGAGTTAGAATTCCCAGAATTCCTCCCCCTGTAGAGTTTCTGGCTGCATGTACCACAGGAGACATTGTAGGTAAGAACTGGGAAGGTAGAAGCAGCAGATACACTATTTCTATGCTTGGAGGGTGGGGTGTGGGGGCACGGTCGTGGCTCATTCACACCGACGCTCTTCTGGCTCACCTGGCTGGCACGGGGGCAGCAGACAGCCCACAGCTTCCAGCTCCTACAAGTCCTCTGAATCCCAGGCAGGTGCCACCTTTATCCTGCGATAAAGGATGCCTGTCCTTGCGGCTCCGGGCTGTCCTCATCCCCTCCACGTCTCGTTCACCCTGCCTTCTTGGTGGCTGCCCTGCTGACTTGAGTCTCCAGCACCAGACTCAAAAGAAACAGGCTCACGGAGGCTGTCCAACCACCTCCCAACTCCGCATAATGTCAAATCCCTTTGATAAATCCCTCCAGTTGTTTCTCTGATCAAACTGTTAGACAGTAATTGAAGGCTAACTCTCATCTGATGTACTTTAAAATATAATAACCCAAGACTGTTCGCACAGCTCCACTGTTTTCAAACAACTACATCAAATACCTAGGAGCACGTAAGGGATACCTACAGGTATCACACATCATGGTTAAAAAGCGCTGCTTGAAGTTATGAAAAAATATGCTCGGGATGAATGGCAGGTCTGTCTGGAGGGCTGCAGAGGTGGGAGGAAATCCCTATGTCTTTGACCCAGACTCCTTGGTTCTCCCAAATCACTTGGTGGTTTTTCCCCAGACCTGCCCCCGAGGCCTTGGACTTGGCTGTGGCCTTGAGGGCAGGAACAGCTCCGAACTGGCTGCTGGAGAATGTGGACTGTCTAGTGGAGAATCCTGATGCCAGCCTGAGCTGCGTGGCCAGCATGCGGCTAGACAGGAGAGAAGTGCCCGCGTACTAGGAAGCCATGTGTCTTCTTGGACAATCCTGGTGGATACTGTTCGGGATCCATAAGCTTTTCCAGACTCTCACAGCAGAAGATGAACAGCTTCACTTTTACGACCACAAGTAGTACATTCTTAAGCTTGTATGTGTGTGTGTGTGTGTCTGTGTGTCAATGCGTTAAAATGACCGAATCAAGCCTAACTGACAAACAATGAAAGAAGAGTAAGCAAGCCTATGATTGAGCTTCTAGTAACCTAAAGCAGAAAATAACTAATCAATAACTTTCCACTTATATAAAGAAGGGAACAGCAACTAGAAAGTCTGTTGATAAGCCTCTGTTTATCCAAAGGAGGAAAAAAATAAGTAAATCCACCAGTGAGCCTCTATCAATTTAAAGGAGAAAAGGGCAATTAGCAAATCCATGGATGAGACTTAATTTGCCCCAGAGAGGAAAGGACATTTTACAAAAAAGTAAATGATCTTCTGTTTTTTGAAGATGGAAAGACTGACTTCAACTGTTTATTCCAGGGGGCGGCAAACTAGGGCCCACGGCGGGCTGGCTGATTTTGTAAATAAACTTTTACCGGGACACAACTTTGCTCATTTTCTTACTTATTGCCTGCAGCTGCTTTCATGTGACAAGGACAGAGTTCACTAGCTGGGACAGAGACATATGGCCTGCAAGCCTATAAGTATTTATGATGTGATCCTCAAATAAAAGTTTGCTGACCTCTGGTTTATTCTAGAAATCTCTGTGACCTGTGAAGTATTCAACGACTTCCTTATTGCTTTCGTGTCTTCAATAAATAAATTACGCCTCATTGAAAAGTCTGACACCTCCTCTTGAGCCTCTGACTTCCTCACCACGCCTACTGTTCAAGAACACTGGCATTTACTTGGTCCCAAAGGGGCCAGTGGAGCATCCAAACAACAGAATCGGGCGTCTGGACCATGCACCGGTTCTTGCTGCCACTAGGGGTCACAGTGGAACACAGGCTGCACACAGTCCTCCCAGATCTCCTAGTTCACCATCCGTACTGATCCCAGACCCAGTTTGTAGGAGGTCTCCTGGGGTCTGAAGGGGTTCCAGCTCGTCCACTTGCCCTGTCAGAAGCAGCCCCCCACAAAGATCCTTGGGGCTCTCCATCTTTGGCCAGGTGCCCCCACCCACCGGATGAGTTCCAACGTGGGTTTCTTGTCCTTCTCTGCCGGTGGGTATTAGGTGGGAGCTTTGGAGTCCACTCTGATGGGTTTTCCTGACTTCCAATCTTGAGGAGCAGAGGTCGGATGTCTGAGCCCCTTCCTTCTCTAGAGATCTTGGCTCCGTGCGCAGAGTGCTCCAGCCTCCCTCAGCCCCAACCCCAGCCAGCCACTAGAGCTTTATGATGAAAGACCCACTTTTGTTGGGTCACACGAGTTCTTTACAACCATCTTTGAGCAATGGTGCTACTTGTCGCCTGGTACATGAGCTAAGAGAGACCAGTTGCCTCCTGATCAAAGGTTGACTATGAGGTGACCTGAGCAGAGGTGTGGGCAGGTTCAGGGATCTTACTACAATCTAAAGGAGGGGATAATCTTGAGCCCACTGGACTAAGCCTTTGCTTACATCTCACAGGTTCTTCCCTGTTGTCAGCAGCATCTGAGATGGCGCCAGTGATCTCCACAACCTGGCCGTCATGTCCTGGATAACCCCCCCACCCCCTGCCCCTTGAGTCTAACCAACAGAACACTTCAGTGTTGGTGGGCTGTCAGTGTTGGTGGGCTCTAACTTCCATCTTGCTAGCAGACTCTCTCCCTTGCTGGTTGTGATGAAGCAACCTCATGGGCCCACGGCCAGCTCACACCACTGGCTGCACCATGGGGAGGCCACAGCACTGAGGAACCGAGAGAGCTCCCCAACAGCCTGGGAGCCACTGAGGCCCTCCATCCAACAACCTGCAAGGTACCAAATCTGGCACACAACCATGTGAGCAAGCTTGGAAGTAGATCCATCCCCAGTCAAGCCTTCGGATGAGACCCCGGCCCTGGCAGACACCTCGACTGCAGCCTTGGGCGATGCCAAAGCAGCAGACCAGCTGAGCCATGCTGGATTCCTGACCCACAGAAACTGTGAGACTGTTTTCCCTGTGCTGTTCTAAGCCACTGGGCTTGTGGTCATTTGTCATGCTGCAATAATTAATACACCTAGCTCTAGACAACACAGGCACTAAACATGAAAAGCTGGTAGGCATCGTAACTGTATCTACCTCGTAAGACTTCTAGGTTTTTCATTAGTGAGTGGCATGCAAATTAAAATACTTCTCAGGAAAATAAAAAGTCTGACCTAAACAGTTGAGTATTTGGACAGACTGTGAAAACCCAAGTAGAGTGACACTTGTCGTCCTGGGTCGAGGTGTGGGGAGGTATTGGGGACTGAACATTTGTGTCCCTCCATCCCTCCCCCCAAATTCATATGTTGAAATCCTAACACCCAATGTGATGGTATTTGGAGGTGGGGCCTTTAGGAGGTGATTCAGTCACCAGGGTGGAGCCCCCGAGAACGGGATCAGTGCCCTTATAAGAGAGACCCTGGAGGGCTCCCTTGCCCCGTCTACCATGTGAGGACACAGCGAGGAGATGGCCTTCTATGAACGAGAAAGTGGGCTCTCACTAGACCCCAAATCTGCTGGTGCATTAATCTTGGACTTCTCAGCTTCCACAACTATGAGAAATGAATTTCTGTTGCTTGTGAGCCACCCAGTCTGTGGTACTCCAGGTTACAGCAGTCTGGATGGACTAAGACGGTCCCTTGAACAACCAAATCTGTTTAAAGCTAACATTTCTTGCAGGGGCGTCAAGTGCCGGGCACGGAGCTAAATTTGTTAGCTGTGTTATCTCATTAGACCCACCTCAAATCTCTTGTATTATTATTAGCTCCAGTTTCCAGATGCCAAAACAGACTTAGTGAGCAAGACAGGCAAAAATCCCCACCCTCAAGGGGCTGATGTTTTAGTGAGGGAGAGGCAGACAATCAGTAAATAATCAAATATGTGGCATCATGCCAGGTAATTATAAAGGCTGTAGAGTGAAAAAAATCCTATAAGAATGAGAAAATAAAGTTATGGGGATAGTATTTTAGATAGAGTTATCATGGAGAGCTTCCTTGAGGAGGTGACAACTGGGTAGAAACCTGAGACCAACACTGTAGGCAGAGGACACAGCCAGTGCAAACACCCTCAGGGCAGATGTGGGTGAGGGGCCCAGGGTAGCTGAGAAACAGCAGGAGGAAACTTGAGGCTGAATCATCCAGAAGGTGAACACATGAGGGGTGTGCTAGGCAGGGCCTACATTATGCAGGGCCTTGTGGGAATTTGGATTTTATTCTCTTTGGGAAGGGAGGCCCATTCCTCTGCAGCAATGGCTCTTTGTTGGGGAAGTTCCACAACCCTACTCGCACCTGGCCAGTGGGAAGGACATGCTCCCTTCGCCCCGGGTCCTGGATCTGCCCTTTCCAGGCTCGGCTCTCCCTCCACAGATCAACCGCAGTGTGAGAGAGCAGACTTGGAGGGGGGACAGGGGCTGGTGGAAAAAGTGACTCATGGCTGGGCCTGGCAGGGGGGACGCTCCCATTGCCCTATCTGCTTTTTGAGTGTGGAAAACCCACATTCCACAAGGGCACTCGGCCTGGTCCCGGGCACACACGCTCATCTCTTCCTTCCCTGCAAGCCGAAGGTCAGGTTCCTCAGCCGTGCTGGGTTTCCTCGCGGTGTGCGTGTCCCAAGGGCAGAGCACGGGGCCTCACCAGTGCACCTGAAAGGCCCAGCCGGCCTCCCTGCAGGACTCCGTCCCGGCCTTCGTGGTGGGCTGCTGCCAGAGCTCCGTGCGCCCCAGGCTCCAGAAATGTTTATTTTGCATCTGCCAGTTCGCAAGGCAATTATCGGGAACTAAATCCACAGCCCAGGAAATGTGACTTCATCAGGACACTGAAGCCCAGGAAGGGGGACACTTCTGGGCCCTGGGCTGACCGCAGACACCACGGAGGGGAGTTCCGCACCGTGGCATCGGGTGACATCATGCGGGTTGTGTCCGAGATGTGACATGAGGACAACCCCCGAGGAGGCCCGACCCGATATGTCTGTGGGAGGTTTTCCCTCCCTCCGTCTGCCCACCAAAACCCCGGGCACTTCTATTTCTGGCATCACGCAAAGATGGATATGGTCGCTATGGAGGGGAATTAGCTGTTAACAGAGTCGCCCCAAACGAAGATCGATTTCCAGTGCTACGGATTTTTGGGTGGAGGGGGTTTGAGGTTAAAGATTTAGAAATGTATAAAATACTACTGCTAACATGATTTGTTGGAGCCTCCCCTAGCACCCTAGAAAAACATGTAACCAAGGAAACACTGGAAAAATTTCCACACCCCTCTGAGCAAACAGTATTTCAACTCTGTTCTTTAAACACACACACAGCCAGTCCATCTAAAACCAGCTGGCTTTCTGCAGAAGGACCAACGCTAAGGCACCGAGCCTGAGGCCTTAGAGTGGATCTGCTGGGGGCATTTCCATCTCCTAAGATACGAGGGGAATTAGCCAGGCCTTTTGCGTCCTCATGGGCCCGAACTCATGGCGACAGTGACTAGAAGCAGCGTAGACCTGAAGGCAGTCTTGTGTGGTGGGCCAGTTAGATTTCAGAGACCGGAATTCGAATCCTGCCTCTGCGCCTCTCCATTTGGGTAATGCTGGGTAGGTTTCATTTTGTGTCCTTCTGGAAAACGGAGCTGACATTTAGCTTTTCGCTAAATGCTTCTGGGAGGACCGGCTGATGCCGTGTGTGTAAAGGGTTTGGTGAGGTGGAAGCAGTGATGAGTGTCACATGTGAGCTGACCCCCACCGCGTCTCCACTCTGCCGCTCCCTCCTCCCGCTGCCTGGATGCTCAGAGCTCGCCGTCCCCATGTCCAGCCCTGGAGTGGCGCGGTCTGCAGGGATGGCTCTGAGCTCTGGGGTCTCAGGCCCGAGTTCAAGTCTGTTACTAGCAGCGGGATCCGCCGCCATAACCTGCCTGCCTGGGCCCAGTCTCCTCACCAGTCCCCGGGCCGCAGGTAGCGCTCACCCCGCCAGGGCTGCTGTGGGTATTAAGTGAGGCAAAGCCGGGGACTCCAGAGTCCTAGACCAAAGCAAGGTGATGGTATCTTTCCCTGGTTCTTTTCTCCCTTTAAACTCTGGGCCTTCCTCCCTCAACTGTTCTCGAATGCACTATTTCTCGCTAGGCCGTGAAGTCAGTAATCAAGTGGGCAAGAAAGCCAGCACTGGAATGTGTCCACCTGTGCCCTTCTAAGGGCTCCAGATTCGGCCCCCAGACCAGCTCGGCCCCGTGGCAGCCAGTCCAGGCAGAGGGAGAGCCCCCACTCCTTCCGCAGCCTCGCTCGGATGGCAGGCCCTGGGGACAACAGCGGGTGGGGTGGGGGTGCTCGCAGGTAGAGCTCCGGAGAGGCCAGCCTTCAGAAGACGCTTCCAACCTGTGACAGCCCATTCGCACGCGCTGGACGGGATGCGTCAGCTTTTCCAAGCAGTTGCTATTCTCTCCCCTCCACCCTCCTCTCCTAGAAGCCAGAACCTGGGCTCTACTGACATTTGGACCAGATCCTTCTCTGCTATGGGGGAGCCCTGGGCATGGTAGGATGTTCAGTTGCATCCCTCGCTTACAGCCGCTGGATGCCAAAAGCACCTACCTACCTCGTAACCGAGTATCTCCAGACTTGGCCAGATGACCTCAAGTGGAACAAAATGACACCTGGGGGACCCCCTCTTGGAGCTCCTTGCTATTTTTCGTCCTGATGAGCTCGGAGAACAGACATCATCCTCATGCTGATGAGCCATCATCTTCCCATCAATTCACTGGCTGTGTGTGCACGTGCACACGTGTGTGTATGTATGTGTGCGTGTGTGTGCATGTGTGTATGTGTGTGTGGGGGGGGCTATGTTCAGGCTGTACCACTCCCATCAGAGGGAAGGAAGTGCCAGAGATGGGGATAGGCGTGTGAAGGAAGAGTCTTCTCCCTGGACAAGCACCCTGCCAATTCCCAATAGCGCTGACTTAGCTGAGAAGGTCTCCCGAGGACTGGCTCCCCCTCATCGTCACATCCAGTGCAAAGGCCTGGAGCTACCCTTCTTTCCTTGGGGGCCCCACAGGGTCCACACTTGGGGAGCCTCCCCACAGAGCTGTAAGGCCGGCATTACCCTTCCCCTTTGGGAGGTGAGGAGCCCAAGCCTCACAGAGGTAACACGAGGAGCCCAAGGCGGCAGACCGATCTTATTTCTATGTCTGTTTGTCATAGACTCGCCCTCACAGAGCAACCCCCCCCAGCCACCCAGCCAGGCAGCCGCGAAGACAAAACCTCTGTGATCTCCATTTGCGGGGTCACTGCCAAGCATTTACAGGCGCACAGAATTTCATTAGCAAGGATTTCAAGCCGACGACGAAGAACAGGGATGAATATACGAGAACGGCGTGGGTCCACTGCCCAGCTTGGATCAAATCTGCTTCGTGACTTAAGTTCTTTAATTTTGACTGAAAAATCACATATGTGCAGAAAAATGCACATGTATGATGTGATCAGCTGGATGAATTTTCACAAAGCAAAGCCAGCATGCAGATTAAGAACTCTATTAGCCATATCCCAGAAAACACTTCGTGTGTCCCCGGTTTGCTTTTAAGAAACAAAGCCTAGCTATTTGTGGTGGATCAAGTTAAAGCCTCACGGGCAACTCCCCCCCCACCTATTTCTCTCTCTCTCACCCTGGAGCCACCGTCCTGAATACTCCCCCCATCATTCCTAGCTCTGCCTTCACGTTGACAGAACATAGACACGCAAAAAATCCGTGTTATTACTTGTCAGGCCGAATGCTTTATGTAAATAAAATACTATGCTTTCCTCGTTCTAAAGTGATGCTTTGAGATTAGTCCATGGTAATAAATGTAGCCACGGTTCCTTTTCACTGCAAATATGTGACAAGCACCACGCCGTCTGCCCGGTGCTGGACACCCGGACAGCTTCCCGTGCTTCCCTCTTACGCGTGTCTACATGCAACGCTTGGATGAGTATCCTTCAGCGTGGCTCCCGCACACGGGAGTGAGGCTTCTTCCAGGGCACCTAACCAGAGGGGTGGAACTGGTGTGTCACAGGATACGTGGGTATTCAATTTTGCTCTCCCCGGGGCTTGTGTCAGAGTCACAAACATTTCAAACTGGGGAGAGTATCACTGAGTTTCTGTCCAAAAGTCACAAGCTGTCAGGCTACGGAGCTGAAAAAGTCTGCATAATATCAGAATAATGAATGTTAATACTCACAAGTGGGCAGATTTCATCCAAAATCTAGACTTGAAGCTTTTTGTGAAAAATTGAAAAGCTTGGCAGTTCTGGGCCCAGATGGCCGCAGAGGTGCCTCTGGAGGCAGGAAGGGACCCTGGAGGTCAGGCCCGGCAGACAGATCTGCTGAAGTGCTTGGTGCTTAGTTACTGAGCTCTAAGTCCTTCCACTGATCCAAACCTTCTCTGTGCCCAAGTGCCTTCCTAGAGTGTCTTGTGTGCCCGTGTGAAAGTTACCCAAACTTCTGTGCTCCTCATAGGAGAGATGCAACTGGGAACATTGGCTGCCAGGGCAGGAGGACGGCTCTCAACACAGTGAGGTCCGTGGGAGCCAGGGTGCGGGCTGAGAGGTGCCTCCGGGAGCATGAGCCTCAGGAGGTCATCAAAATGTGGAGGCGGCCCAGGGCCCTTCCAGGACCTGGGCAGTCGGGCTGGAAAAACAGGTTTTCTAGAGCCTGTTAAGAGTGGAGTTAAACTTGGGGTGCCTGGGTGGCTCAGTGGGTTAAGCGTCTGCCTTCGGCTCAGGTCATGGTCCCAGGGTCCTGGGATCGATCCCCGCAGTGGGCTCCCTGCTCAGCAGGAAGCCTGCTTCCCTCTCTCCCGCTCCCCCTGCTTGTATGCTCTTTTCCCCACTCCGACAGAGTCAGACCTGAGGTCTGTGGGGTAAGGCATGAGACCCCACTCTGCCACCGGCTGTCAACAAGGCTTCGGGCATGATCTAAGCTAGTGTGGGCCTCAGTGTCCTGCAGAATGGGCTACAGTGCTTAATCACAGGGCTGCTGCAAAGATGAAACGGCCAACGGTACCCGCCCCCCAGGCGCTGGCCACCCCTGCTGTTACCACCACACTGGTACTTCCCCGGACCCTCTCTCAGAGCCACAGGTGGTGGTGGGGTCAGCAGCCCTGCCCTGTGTTCCCCGACCCCTGCACTGATCTCCCTAGAAATCCTAACGCCTTGTCTCCCACATGCCACACCATGACCCTGAGGTCTGCACTGGCACCTTCAAGTCCCCTGCACCCCAAGTGCCTGGCAGACCCCCAGTGCTCAGGGGCCCACCCTCAGTGTCGGCTAAATGAACCCCACTTTCTCCTATGGCTGCCTGGAAAGAGGTAATTATCAAGCTGACCTGAAAGGTGGAGAATCAGAAGCTCAAAGAGGTTAACCCAAAGTCACACAGCCCCAAAGGGGCTGAAATAGAAACCAAATCCAAAGTCCATACTCTTCCCTTTATTACCCAATGGCTGGGAATTCAAAATCATTTCTCCTGTTTTAGGAATGACCTCTGTGCATCCTTTGAATAGGGGCTGGGTGCTCGGGATCAACCTCACCCCAAGCCATATGGTCAAGAATTCAGCTTGGGTAAGAAATTTCCTTAACCTCATCCTCCCTCCCCCACGCTGGCCCTGGATGACCCCCACCCCGACTCCTGTGCAGAGGACCCTGCTTGTTTGAAGTGGAGGTGGCCTTGTTTCTGCCACCTTCTCCAGGAACTGGAAGAATGGGAGATGCTTTGTTATCTCAGCTCAACTCCAGCCCTGGGATCAATATAATTCAGCTCCTTGGTGCCTGTTCTAGAATGGGGAAAAGGGCAAGGGGGCAATTTGGCTCCCAGCCATTCATTCATAGATTCCTCCAGCTTAGACTCGTGATGCTGTCTAAACTTAGATGAGTAATCATTGAACTTTACGCGAAAAGTACTATTTTATTAAACCCAAGTACTGAAAATCTACCAAAATTTCCACATTCCCTTTTGACTTCTAAAAGGAAAATTTTTCTTTTAAATTGGGAGGTGGCTTTGGCTGTCCTCAACCCTCAAGGGATCCTGATTAGGTGTGAACGTCAAGAGGTTTCCAGAGCTAAACAAAAACTGGGTTTATGCAAAATCTAAGATCATCACAAGTCGATTAGGGCTCAGACAAGCCTTTGTGACAAACATCCTCTAATCAGTTCCATCCCTACCCCCCTTCCAAAAGTCTATGGAAGAAGAAGCATGACATCCAAATAATAAGAAACAGAGGCTCTTTGATTTCTTTGGGCCCCAACCCCTTTGCCCATCTGATGGCTGCTCTGGGCCTCTGTCCAGGGAAGTGTGCAGAGCTGCCTACAGCACTCTGCATCCAAATCCGGGGATTTCCATGAATCCCTTAAGTCCCTAGTCAAGGATTTTTAAATAAGCCAGTTAAAACAGTGGAGAGATGTAATTCATGATCAGGGTGACTGTCCCCTGGGGGGGACATTTAAGGGTGTATTCTGCAGTCCCCGAATCCACTGCCTGGAAGCCAGTCTCCATGTGGGACGGAGGCAGGTCCAATCCTGTCCCTGTGATAGTGGGCAAAGGACCCCATCGTGAAAATGGAAATGTGAATGGGACCAACCTCGCAGAGCTGTAAAGGGGATCGGAGTTAATGTCTGTAAGTTGCACAGGAGGGTCCCTGGCGTACTGTAAGTGCCCAGGGAGTGTTCGCTCGTCCCAGCATCACTGGTGTCCTCCCCTTTCCAGGCTCCGGGATGGTTGATGGATCAAGCCCTCAAGCCCGGCTCCCCGCAGCCTGCAGGGCTCACCTCTTGCAGCCACTAGAGGGAGCACGTGCCTTTCCTAACACAGGCTCCCTCCTGCCCGCCCTTCCACTAAGGACATGGGAGATCCCTGCACCCGGAGCTGACCAGCAACCTTCCCCCCAACAGCCGGGGTCAGGTGGGTAGGGGTGTGGCTGGCCGTGCACTTTGGACAGGCCTCTAACGTACAGTTTCTAATTTACTTGGCCTGAGATTTCCTCTTCTCCACTAGATCCCAGGGCTGGTCCTCTCCTCCTTCCTGCTCTGAGAACCTTCGTTTGTGGGGCAGGTCCAGCCTGGGTGACAAATGCCGATTGATCTCCCCAGGCGAGAGGTTTCATCGCCCAGCCTCCCTCGCGGCGGGCCTCGAGACCCAGCTCTGGCCAACGGCTTGAAAGGGGGGGCTCCCCGCGGCTTCTGGAAGAGGCTCTATTCCCGTTGGTGTCACAGACGTTGCAGGCATCCTCCCAGCCCTGCCTTCCAGCCTGGACTCAGGTGGTCATCGTGACACACTGTGAGGTGACAAGCTACAGACAGACGGAGAGCAGAAAGACAGCCTGGGCCCACCTCTGAACTTCCTGTCCCTCCTGGGAACGTGCTAACACTCACGCCCCCCTGAGCCTCGCACAGCCGCCCTGCCGGGTGCTCCGGGAGGAGCCAAGCTGAGGCCCCTGAAGGCCTGGTCTCCTGAACCTTCCTTCCTGACACACCAGCCTCCTTCTCTCCTGCTCTACTCCGCAAAGTCCATTCCTGCCTCAGGGCATCTGCACCTGCCATTCCCTGTGTCTGGAAAGTTCTTTACCCAAATTTCCTACACTGGCTCTCATCCTTCGGGCCTTGGCTCAGACGTTCCCTCCTCAGAGGTGCTTTCCCCCACGACCTCCTGCTCCATCCACCATGAGTATCCATCCTCCTCGGTCTCCTCACGGCACCCAGCACTACCTGCAAAGGCCTTGTTTCTTTATTCGGCGCCTGGTTCACTGACCTTCTGTAGTGTGTGGCACAGAGTAGATACGCAGGGAACACCTGCCCAATGAACAAATATATTTGTCTTTTTTCTGGACCTCAGTAGGTGTCTGTTCTTTGCACTCAATAAAAATTCTTGGCCAAGAAAATGGAACAGAAAAATTAACCCCAAACCAACCAACACAACACGTTCTGCTCTGGCCACTGCAGGCTGAGCTCTCATCTATCTTCCCGGCCTCCCGGCCTCCCTCCTTCCCTCCCTCCAACACACGCACCATGCCCACTTCACCCTGAGACATTGCCCGTCCAGCTTACGCTCGAATGCCACTCCTGGCATTAACACTCCCCTCCTGGGGAAGAGCCTTCTATTGCATTAGGCAGTTAGCATCAGCATCTCTGCTTTGGATGTTCATCAACAAAACAGATGAAGGCAGGGGCTGCCTGTGGTGTCCCCCGAGCTCACAGGTGAACCTGGATTTCCCCAGGAATGGTTCCTGGAAAACTATATGAACAGCCGGCTTTTGCAGAACCACATGCTGAAATGCATCAGAGGGCGTGCTTATAAAAGGAAAGGTTTGCGGAGGAAATGTGAATCACAGCCCCCATTAGGCAGTTTTGTGAATTCTGAATTTGTTCGAGGGTTCCTGAGAAAACTCAAGCTAGCCGTCACATCCACAAGTATCCCTGAGCGGCCGATTACAACCTCCCTGCCCCGCACCGTGGCAGACAGGTCTGGCCCTGCAGTCCGGCGAACCCGGGTGTGAAAACTGGTACAACCACCCATGAGCTGTGTGACATCGGCCAATCACTGAACTTCTCTGTGCCTCAGTTTCCCCATCTATAAGTGGACATCCAACTCGGAGCTACTTGGTGGACAAAGTAGTCCAGGCTTTCTAAAGTGTGATTTGGCAGAATCAATTTCAGTGAAACACACGAATTCCCTTTTACTCCAAAATGTTCCTACTAGGAATCTAGACCCATAAGATTTACGTTCCAGAATGGTGTACACGCATGTTCACGCACACAGCAACAACCCAAACATCCATCAACGAACGTGTGGGTTGAATAAATTCTGGCACTAAGAGAAAACTGGAAAAGTATAAGGCGGTTAAATGAATGAGGCAGAACTCACCGGGAGACTCGAGATAGGTGAGAAAAGCAAATTTTAGGACAATATTATGACATGATTCCTTTTAATGTTTTTGGAAAACTGCATTCAGTGCATTTATAATTTGTTGCTTAAGTTCATGCTCTCTGGGCTCCACGCCCTTTTTTGGGAGGGCCAGATGCACACGCCACTCTCAGGCCTCCTCCAGCATCTGCCCCGGCCTGGAAGTGGGCAGGCACGGGGCCTCCAACAAATAAGTACACGAAGCCTTGAAATCACGCTGTTGGTTCTTAATCTCAGAGTCAAATGACAGACTCCAAATCTGAGTCCACCAGGGCCATGGGGATTTGGGTGGGGGAGCCAGGGATCCATTTGCTGGCATGGGGCTTGGGCCTCCAGGGCCTCGGGGGCCCACAGGGCCACCCCAGTGACTCTCCGCCCCGTGTCCCTCTTCCTCCTCAGTGGTTTCAATGCTTCCCCTTGACCCCCTACCCTGGCTTCCACCTCCTCTTTTCCTGGCTGGCACTGGGGATGGCTGGCTCCCTGCTTTCTGTCCTGGCGTGGGGGAAGGGCGCAGGTAGCTGCCAGTTCTGAAGGTGAAGAAAAGAAAGGGGGGAAACGCCCCACGTGACAATCAAGTCTAAGGATGGAAGAATCTAAGCAGCAGCCCGTTGTCTTACTGGGTGCGGGTCGGTCAGTTGTGAGCAGTGGGGATAGGCCTTAGGACGCCTCCGTCCCCTTTCTGCCTTGAGCTACAGCACGGAATAATAATGCTCGCTCTGTTACTCTTGCCGTGGGAAACTCCAGCCTCCAGGACATGGGGGGAGGCGAGTGGGGAAGAGGAAAAGCTCAAATCCACAACACAAGCCATGTCGGGAGGAGCCTCTGGAGGGGGGCCTGGATGTGGGGAGCAGCGCTGGGGTGGGGCGGGCGGAAGGGGCGCCCCCCCAAGGCTGCACCACCCATCCCAGCATGGGACAGTGCATTTTCTGAATGGCGTTTCTCACTTTGTTTTGGGGTGTGTGTGTGTGTGTAAAAACTGCTACAGATACTAAGGGAAGAGTGAAACAGTGAGCCCTGTCGGGCCAGCAGGTAGTTCCAGGTCTGAGCCCCACAACCGGTCCCTGGACTCTCCCGCAGGACAGGGGCCAAGGGGTTAGTGAGATCGGGGGGGGGGGGTAGATAAAAAAATACCAAACTTTTTCTATCAACGGCCAGAGAGCCAATATTTAACTGTGGGTCAAGAGGCAAAACTGAATTATGTTAAGTATTTGTATTTACAAGATTTAAAAAAAAAATCTCCACACATTTTTTATTGATGAAATTCAAAATATAGTACCTAAGTAAAGTTTTAAAAAATAATACAAGTTTATTACTAAGGAGAGGAATGGAATGTGGATGAGAATATTTCACGTAATTGGGGTTCAAAGTTAGTGTTCCCTATCACCGAAATCAACTGCAGTGTTGGATTTTTCCCAACGGTGTAAAATGTGAAAACCTTTCTCAATGTTTGGGGCGTCCAGAACCCAGCTGCCGATTCAGGGGCGGCCAGCCCCAGAAACGGGGCCTCTTCTCTGAACCCTCCCAGGTCGCCGCTGGGGTCACTGCCAACACCCCAGCGGCGCACAGACAAAGGCAGCTTCTCCAAGGACTTTCTGTCGACAAAAGTAAAATATTGTGCAAACAGAGCGTGGGGCTCTGATCTGGCTTGAAGAGAGTGCCTCACACTTGAGTCCTGAATTGACTCTGTGCCCCCAGCCAGTCAGGAGACCCCCCGGCAGGGAGGAGCCTGGGTCAGAGGTGGGGCGACGGCTGAAAGGCAGGAGCTATGGCCCATCCACAGACAGTCTGACTCTATGGGTCAGAGACGGGGCCCAGGAGTCCGAACCCTAACCAGCAACACCCTTTTCTCCAGCCAGGTGATTCTATGGTAGGGGGTCCGGGGTCCCTACTTGGAGAAACACTGGCAGAGAGACGTGGAGACAAGGTGGGACAGGAATGCAGAAGTCCTGCATCATGAGCAACCGTGGCTGTAGCTACAGGGTGCTCTCCAGGGGCGCCACCTTCCTGCCTTCCTGCCATCCTGCCACTCCTCTGCCTCAGAGAATCCTTCCCCTGCAGCAGCCCTGAGCTAGGAAATGTCACTGCGCCCATTTACTGCTGAGGTGCAGGGGGGATCAAGTAGCTGACCCAGAGTCGCCCAGCGAGGAAGGGTGCAGCCAGAATTAGAGCAAGACAGCCTCCCTCCATGGCCTGCCGTCTTTAAATCTAAAGCTTGTATCAAATGGCTTCTGGTGACATGGCGATTCACAAAGCCATTCTCAAAACTTAACAGTTTGGGGGGCGCCTGGGTGGCTCAGTCGGTTAAGCGTCTGCCTTCGGCTCAGGTCATGATTTCAGGTCGTGGGATCGAGCCCCGCATCGGGCTCCCTGCTCAGTGGGGAATCTGCTTCTCCCTCTCCCTCTGCCGCTCCCCCTGCTCATGCTCTCTCCTGCTCTGTCAAATAAATAAAATCTTAAAAACAAACAAAAAAACTTAACAGTTTGGCAGCATTTGGAAAGAAAGGGGAAAAAGGAAACCAAGGCACGGAGGACCTACTACATGTCCAGTACTTCAGATACAATCCATGTTAATTCTCACAATAGCCCTGTGAAGTAGGGGGACTGTACCCTTTTATCACACAAGGACACTCCTGAGGGAGAGGGTAAGTAGCACGCCTCAGCTCACAGGGAAAAAGTACAAGATCCTACCAGGGTCAAACCAAAGCTGATCTGGCCCCAAGTCAGTACCACCAACACTCACCGCTGCCACAGTTTCTTTTTTTCTCAAAAAGTCCTGAGCTCAGTATCTGGCAGATCTTGCCACGTAACAAACCATGCCAGAGCTCAGCAGGATACCGTAAGAATTCATTCTTATGCTCAAAGGTATGTAGAAAACCTGAGATGGCTTTTCTCTACATGTGCTTATTCTGGGTCCAGTGTAGAAAAACAGCAACCACCCCGGAGGTTGTTATTCTCGTGGGTGAAATCTGGAGCTACCAGAAGGGCAAGTGGACATGTGTGATCCTTTTTATGGTCTAGGCTCAAAACTGGCACACTGTCACTTTGGCCCACGTTCTACTGATCAAAACAAATCACAAGGTCAAGCCCAACACCAGTGGGGCAGGGAATACACTCCTTGAACAGAGGCTTAGGGAAGTAGGAAGAGGGTGAACATTTGCTGAACAATAATCGAAAGGCTGATGTGGGGGATCTGAGAGCTAATGGACGCCCTCCCCTGCCTTGTTGGCAGATGGTCTGATACTGGGATGCAAAAGGCTTAAGTCTCAACGAGGGGAGAAGAGAGACACTGATTCTGCGATAGCAAGGCAGGCGAGAGACATGAGGAGAGCAGCGCAAGTGTAAACCGAAAGGGAGTGGTGGGGACTGTGACAAACGAAGAACACAGGCCTGTCCAGCTGCTCCTTGGCTCCTGCGGACTGCCCACAGATGCGCAACCACTCCTGCCATCCCTGCCAGGTTGGCCCTGGCTCCCGAGTACCCGACCCACCAGCACGGGAAAGGTGAACCCCAGAGAAGCAACATTCTAGAAGAAATCTGCTGCTTTCTTGTGCTGTAGTGCACAAAGGGACGTTCTCAGCACGGCTGGAGGTCTACCGGAGTCCCTCATCTCGCCTTGCTGGGCTCCTTCCCCAGGAAATGGGGACTTGTTCATCTTGCTGCTTTCCTTCCCCGGAACTCCTCACTATGGGGTGGGACCGAGGCACAGACCCAGTCATTACTGGTGCAAAAATAGACAGGTCTGATCGAAAAAGATTCGAATTATAACTAAGCGCCCTAAACATTCTGCAAGATTACCTTGTAGGAGGAAGAGGAGGAGAGAGAGATTAAGCAGCCTTGAGCAGAAGGATGGGACTCTGGAGAATCAGTGCTGGACAAGGACCCAGGTGCCAACAGCCTCCAAGCCCTGTGCCAACCTGGTGACATCAGGAAGGTCCCCTGGCCAAATTCTGGCTCTGCCCCAAACCCCATCTTCCACCACTGCAGTGAGGGTCCTTTGGATCAAGCACCGCCCCCTGGCAGTTTCACATCCAAGCCTCTTTTCAGAACCGAAATAGCACCCCAACATTTCTGAGTGCTGTCCCTTCCCAACTGTCACTGTGTGTGATCGGGCGGGGCTGGGTTTCCTCCCAGTGCTGGAGGTGAGCCGGAGTTGAGGACAGTCCAGTCCGCAGCCTCCGTGTGCATCTCGTGGAGGAGGATGCACGCCCGAGGTTGCCGGGGCCACCTCGGCCACCAGCAAGGAGGACAGGGTCAGTCACAGCCGCGCCAAGCCCCACTGGCATCTGAGCAAAAGGAAAAATCAGTCAGACGGATCCTGTGTTTAAAACTGTGATATTGGGGTGCCTGGGTGGCTCAGTCATTAAGCATCTGCCTTCGGCTCAGGTCATGATCCTGGAGTCCTGGGATCGAGCCCCGCATCGGGCTCCCTGCTCGGTGGGAAGCCTGCTTCTCCCTCTCCCACTCCCCCTGCTTGTGTTCCCTCTCTCGCTGGGTCTCTCTCTGTCAAATAAATAAATAAAATCTTTAAAAATAAATAAATAAATAAAACTGTGATATTTTGCCATGTGGATATCTGCCTTGGATTCTTTTTGTATAGATTTCGATTTTTAAAAAGAGTGCCTCACTTGCCTCATCCTATCCGTGGCCCTGGTGCTTGCAACAGGAAGGCCGGCGCTCCAGTCCCAGCTCTGCTACTTGCAAATCGAAGTGACCTGGGGTGAACTGCTTGGCCTTTTCGAGCCCTGGTTAATTCACCTGTAAAACACAGGTGCCAATACCCACTGGGCTAAATTCAGTAAGATGATATATGTAAATGCTTCTCATAAACAGTGATCCGCTGAACATAAGAGATCTTCTGGCTGACTATCCAGCTCCTCCTCCAACAGGGAATGGGGTCAGGCACGGGGCTAAGGGATGAACCTGCATCATCCTACCAAAGCCTCACCACAGCCCCCTGAGGTTTGGACCATAGGAAATAAATCCCGTGGTTCAAGGTGTCCCAGTTTTCCAGATGAGGTGACAGGTATGGACAGGAGCCACTCAGTAGTGACTGTCAGGTCCGAGAAGGCACCGGATTACACGTGTCAGGGCCAGAGGGAGGAAGCAGTGAGCGTCAGGCCTGAGATCCAGACTCCAGACCTGAGCCAGGCTGATCGGCAGTCCTCATCACCATATTTTGAGGCTTGTGAATTTTCGTCACTTTGTGCTGCTTTGGATCTGCTTTTACCCTGAAACAACGCTAAAACCGCCGTCATCCGTGCTGGCCTTAGTCACTTACACAAGCAGCACCCGTGTGGCCACCCAGGCTGCTCCCGGGGCCGAGTGCTGTGGGGTCAGCTGCTGTTGGCATTAGATGCATATGGGGCACGGCGGCTTGGGGCCGTCCTGGCCACACCCAGAGTAGAGGGAGCAACAAAACAAAGCCACTCTCAGAAACCAGGGGAGGGCGCCTGGGTGGCTCAGTCATTAAGTGTCTGCCTTCGGCTCAGGTCATGATCCCAGGGTCCTGGGATCAAGCCCCTCATTGGGCTCCCTGCTCCGCGGGAAGCCTGCTTCTCCCTCTCCCACTCCCCCTGCTTGTGTTCCCTCTCTCGCTGTGTCTCTCTCTGTCAAATAAATAAATAAAATCTTTAAAAAAAAAGAAAACAACCAGGGGAAGCCGCAGGAAGGACAAATGACCTCTTGTCTGCGGGAGTCCTCTTGTGACTATGAGAGAGCGAAGGAGAGCAAAGTAGAAAGACAAAAAAGAGCGAGCTCAGGTTCCTCATGTCCCTTTGGGGCAGCTGAATCAATGTCAGCGGTTCCCTATCTTGGGGGATCTTGTGGTGAAAGAACGAACCCCCCGCCACACACACACCTATTTGTTTAAGCCACTGTTGGTCAGGTTCCCACTGGGTGCAACCAACACAGTTCTCACGGATACAGCTAGCGATCAGCCTCTTGCACTATGTATAATCTGGTTACTCGAGCAGTTTTGTCTAGGATAAGAGTTTCTGGTCATTAACCCATGAAAACGTGTCTGCATACGCACTTAATGTGCACTTTCAAAACAAATACACTTCTGCCATGAGACCGCGCACATCTCCCATAGTCTGCCCAACACACACAGCCACGAGCAAGTGCTAAGGTCACAGAAGCTTAATATTAAAACAGGACACAGCGAACAGCCTCAAGGGAAGAGCACATCTCCTATGTGTGCCATTGACTGGCCTGACTTAAAGAACATCTAGAAGGCCAGCTGCAAGGGACTGTGGGAAATGTAGTTGGGCAAGTGCAGAAGGAAGGTAAAAATGGATGCTGAACACCGGTCCGCTACATCTACTACCGGGCAAAAGAGGGGCTACATCTATCACCTGACAAAAGAGGGGCATCCCTGGATTTCAAAAATCTTTTAAAATGTGATTTCATGCCTAAGTATCTAGCACAGAAAACAAACACATGCCCCTAAAACAGAAATAAAATACCCAAACACATAAGGTAGCTCTAACAGATACTCAGGCAAGTCAGTTAAATTCCCAGCTCCTCTGTTCTTTTGTGTCTGAAATGGACACGATATCCACTATAGCTATTACCTGAGGTTTCTGTGAAAACAAAGTGGGATAATACAGGGGGCGGCGGTGGGGGGGTGGATTTAGTAAGTGGTCCAGGGCTCTAACCTATAAAGAACTTAGAGAATCAGATCTACAGCTAGGAGTCGGGACTGGCATTCAGATGGAAAAAAATGAAAATAGCCAACTGTTGATTGAGGCAAAATATGCCCCGCTTATGGCAGATGGGCTGAAAAAAAAATGACGTTCATCTGGGGAGAGATGATGTCAGCATTTAGAGATCCTGGTAAACAACCCATCGTTCTGTAAGGCACACGTGACGTGTTTTCGCAGTCAAGGGAACCAAAAATTAGAGGGAAACTGGGTGCTTTGGTGTTTTGTGGAGCTGAGCTCTCTCCCTCCCATCTGTCTCGGCTCTCCCCCTCCCTCCAGAACACCACCTCTGCCCGGTAGTGGACCTTATTAACTTGGTCCAGATGCCCCCAACAACCTCCACCCTCAATGGAGACTTCTCCCTCTGATCTCCCCACTGCACAGTGAGTGGGAGAAACTCCTAAAACTCAAATCTGACCATTCTGCTCCCTCATTAGTAAACCCTCCAAGGCTCCCTGCTGCCCGCAGGATCTACCCTGAACTCTTGCTAACATCTTTCCAGGGGCCTCTCCAATCTTACCCTCTGAGTCTCATGTTCCATCACATTCTACCGTCTAGTTACTCAAATTGGGCACACTTCCTGCTCATATTATGCCTCTAAGTATCAGCCCCTACTAGTCTCTGGTCCAACTCCTATTCAATCTTCAAGGCTCTGCTCAGTGGTCACCTCCTCCAGGAAGCCTTCCCTGAATCCCACCTACTGATCAGACACCTCTCCTTCTGGGCTCCCAGAGCTGCCTGTACAAGTGGTTTATGTCCATCTTATCATCAACTATACAACATAGAAATAATCCATTTACATAACTCTCTAAAACCTGGGCTACCTTTATCCACCCCCACCCCCACTCCACACACAGGGCCTAGGACGTAATCATCTCTAGAACAGTAGTGCTGGTAAATGCTTAGCAGTTGCTGTGTGCCAGACCCAGGGCTGAACTTTAAGTCCTCCTTATCACCCTCTGAAGCAGGTCATGCTGCTATTCGTGATCTACACATAAGGAGTAGAAAGCTCTGGGAGGTCAGGGACGCTGCTCAACACCACAGTTACTAAGGGACAAAGATGGAAGAACCCAGACCCAAGTCGGTCAATCCCCAGTACCTGGCATTCCCCTCGGTAACTATCTGCTGAGTCTAAGTGCAATTCTGGGAGGAAATAAGCAGACCGAAAGTACTTATAAGAGCCGCTTGCTAAGTGTAAACTGGAGGACTAAGGCCCCTGTGTTAAAGCAAGGATGGGGCCATGGGAGGCCTCTTCACTCTTGTGACCCCCATCTTTCCCCCTGCCAACGGCCAACTGCCAACTTTGTGCCAGCAGGTAGCCCTGCCCTTTATACTCTGAACATCCCTCTCAGGGATCCCCAGAGAGCAGGTGAGCCTTCAAGAGATGGCTCCCATGGTGTCCACATAGGTGAGAAGGAGTGGCGTCTATGCCTTGCTCCTACCCATCCTTCTTGCTATGAGCTGTACCTCTGCAATAACATGTGGGTGTGGGAAAACTGAGAGACAAGGCTGCTTTATGCAGCCAAGATCGTACCAACAGCTATTAGTCAGTAATCCTGCCATCAAACTGAATTTATGAATGCATATAGCTATCAACTCCAAAATTAATTAACTGCAGGAATGGCTGGATCCAGATGTCCAAGTGATGTCATTAGAATCCCATCTCTCTCTCCCTCGCATCCAAGTTTTAGCTCTGCTTTCCTGTGTTGGCCTCATTATCAAGGAGACTCTCTCCCAGAACTCTGGCTGCCAGCAGCTTCTGGTTTCCATCTTACCCGCTCAGCCAGTTCTTAGCAGGACAACTACTCTTTTCCCATATAAGTCCCCAGACCAAATCTCACTGGCCTGGCTTGGGTTTCCTGTTCATGTCTGAATCACCAAGGTAGATCAGGGAGAAAATATGTCCACTGGCCAGGTCTGGATAATGTGATCGCCCCTAAAAATAGGGGGTGGGAGGTGGGTAGAGGTGGATTTCATCCCCACCCAAATGTATGAACTAAGGGTCCCATTTTCAGAAGTGACTGGGCAGGAAAAACCAGCAGACAGGCACTACAAAATGTCTACGTGAAACAGGAACTCTTTCTTCTGCAGCAAATTTCTCAAGCCTGAGCCACGTCAGGGACACTGTGTCCAGTCCCAGAATTAGGGTGTCCGTGGAAGGGCTCTGTAAGTCCCCATAATGCAGGACATATGGAGTGTTTGTGATGGCAATCTTCCACTGAAGTCTCTCACGTGTCTGGCTAAGATGGTATCAGGATTCAAAGACAGGGAAGAGTACAAGCTGTAAAAATAATCTGCTATTAAGCCCTGTGCCGGCACCAACTGTGGTGGCATTTGGAAGATGAAACCAAAACCGTTTCTTTGGAGATAGCAGGCACTTTCCCAGTGCACTGATAAAAAAGGAAGACATGAAGTAAAGTGACATTTACGTGCTAGGAGAAGCATATCTTCTTTCTTACTCTGAAACCATTTCAGGAGCTGGGCAAGGGGGGTGTTGGCGAGAGCTGCGGGGAGCATCTGGCTTGTGGGGAGGGTCCCACCAGCCCTGGCGGCCAGGTGGGGTTCAGCCTCCCATCCTTCGTGCTCTGAGGGGCCAATGCTGCCCCCACCCCCACCCCTATCTGCTACTCTGCTACTGGCAAATTTAAATACCAGCCTGTTTGAGCGCAGAAATGTGGAAATTAAGAAAGGAAACGAGAGGCGGCGGGAAGGCAAGAAAAGCGATGAATCACTCTGGACTGCTGCCTCGTTTGAATGTGCGTGGCGAGAGGCAGGTTCATGTAGGAGGAAGAGTTTGGGAGTTGAAAAGACCTGAGTTCAAATTCTAGCTCCACAAAGTATGGCAAGAGGCCTGGGGCCACTCGCCTTGCTGAGCCTTGTTTTCATCATCTGTAAAATGGGCATCACACCTTTCACAGGGTCTTTCTGAAGGTTAAGGGATATAGATGGATGGCAGCTGGTACAGAACTGGCTCTGAATGACATTGATCCTTCTTCCTTCTCTTTTTTCCAGAAGGCTGGGCCCAAGCCACAGCACGGATCCATCATCCCCCGCATCTAGACCAGGAGACAGCCATGCTCAATTCCCTTCCAATAGCCCCGAAGTCCAAACATCTTGCCTGGCCTTCCAGGACTGCCCCTTCTCCTGCCTAGCCCTACTCTGACCTCTAGCACTTTCTCCAGCCTCAGGCTCCACCCACATGGGCTGCTGCCTATTTCTCCAGTACCCGGGGTTCTTTGCTACCTCAAGGCCACCATGCTCGCTGTCCCTCCCTCTCCCACCCCTGTTCTTCCCAGGCTCAGCTCTTTCTCAGCATTTGGTCTTTGCCCAAATGTCACCTCCTCCAAGACGCGCTCTAGCTCATCTTTGGAAAACAATCTCGTTTATCTATTTAATCTCTCCCCCAAGGAGAGCAGAAGCACTAAGAGGTAGGGAACGCTTCCATCTTGTCCATCTCTGTGTTCCCGGTGCTGACAGGAGGGAGGGAAAAGAAAGGAAGAAAGGAAGGTGGGAGGACAAGAGGGCAAGAGGGAGGAAGTTGGAGGCCCATCCCTCACCCACCCCATTCTGGAGCTTCTGTTCCCCCACCTAGCCCCCTCACGCACAACCCCTGCCCCCTCACCCCCACTGGACTCCAGTACCCGGTCTAACCCTGCGTAGACAGCTGCCTCGTTTGCACCATTCCGCCATTAGTATTTCCTTCCCGTCAGGAGGGCCAGTCAGTCCACAACCTTTCCACATCACTGTACTCAGAGGCACCAAGCATAATACCCCTCCGTTACTTCCGCCTGCCCCTTGCACTCCCCCTTGGGGAACAACCCTAACACGGCCCCCACCGAACCACGGCTCACCCACACGCGGTCCCCGGAGCTCAGACGGAGCCCACCCCCACCCCTGGCTCCAGGGCAGGACACGTGGCCCAGGCCTGGCCAATGAGAGCCCAGCACTGTCCTAGCCCCCGTGATTGGCTAGGAACGGTCACGTGACTCCAGCTGGTGCCGCGGACGTTGAATTCCAGGCCTTTCACCACGTGGTAATTAGCAAGGAGGTGCTGTTCTTCTGTTGGGAATGCCAAGCTAAGTAGATGGAAGCCTGGAGCTGACAGCCATCTCCCCGCAGCGTGGGAACAGCCTGCCTTGAGAATAAAGCCAGCACAGAGGGCCGCAGAGCTCAGAGACGGGCAGTTCAGACATCATCTGAGCCCCTGCATCCATATTTACCTGAAGGAGAGGCCACTCCTGAAATTTTCAGTGCTCCAAGTCAATGAACTCCCTTCTGTGCTTAAGTCAACTGGACTTGAATTTATCACCTGCTACTAAAATTGCTCTGATTCACAGAGCAAGCATTAGTCAGTAGCTGGTGAGTAGAGACGTGAGGAGGCAGCAGGGGGGTGGCGGTGGGGCAGGGGCAGAGCGTGCCAGGTGCGGAAAGAGGGCCACCTTCCCTCAGCTGTCCAAACTGCTGAGGTGAGAGCCCGTCCTTCTCCACACTGGTTTGTGGCACACGGGGGCAACATTCTCCACTAGCAAGGGGAAAAGGCAGACAAAACTCCAAGGCAGACTAGACCAGAAGCCAACCAGCGCTTTGACCAGGAAAACTAGCATCTTCCCAGATGGAGGGACTCCTGAGCTGCTCTCTGCCCGGGAGAGAGCCGGCCCTCTTTGAGGGCCCTGCTTCCCCTCCCCCCTCTCAGGGTTTCAGGCAGCCTTGAAATCTTCCAAGGCAAAAAATAAATCTGAGGCACCAGTCATATCTTTAGAGGAAAAAGACTTCCTCAGCCTTCTTTAAGGTGCAAAACATTTCCAGCGTGCAGAATGCCTCCCACTTGCCATCCGTCCCAGGCCCATATATGAGGCATGCATCCTGGATGCTCTGTACACTCAAAATGGTACCTGAGGGCCAGCTGGTGCCTGGCCAGCTCTCTCCAACCAGCAAGTACTCACCTGAGCCCGCAGAAGCAGACGACTCCAGCAAAATGGCTTTGGGGGGGGGTACAGCCCAGCTCCCTGGAGCCATGCTTTGGAGCAGAAACACAGCTGGGGTTGTGAGGCACCAGAAAAGGCCTTATCAGCATGACAGGTGTCAACTTCTAAGAGTGACAGCCTCCAGCTCTCCCGGGATCTCTGACTCTAGGTAGACAGTTGTCTCCCTGCTTCTGTGGCCTGGAGTAGGACCCGACCATTTGGGGGTTGAGCTGGGCTTCGCTGGGTTCTGGACGCCCCCTCCCTGGCTGCAGCTGCACCTGAGGCTCAAGAAATGGTCTCAGGAGGACATGAGAAGAAGCCCCGTGCTGGAGCTGCAAGAATAGGGGTTTTCAAGAATTCGGCCCCAGGTCTGAAGAGCAGCCTGCTGTTCAGCTCATTCTTCCTGCTTGTGGACTTCTCTCTGCTGGAGATGCCTAAGTCACCACCTGCCAGTGCACGCGTGCCTCTCCCGTCTGAGCTCCAGACCCATCAGGCCAACCTCCAGCTGGACATCTCGGCCGAGACATCCAACAGGCACCTCAAACTCAACACCTCTCAGACTCAGCTTCTGACTCCCACATCAGTAACTCCTCCTCCTCCCTGCTCCTCATTGAATGATGCCTCTAATCCCCCCACCAAATAGGAGGTATTTCCCTGATTCCCTCTCCCCCCTCCTCCACACCCCCTAAAAATTAGTTACCAACTCCTGTTGACTCTCCCTCCTAAATCCTTCACCCCACTGGGACTTTCCCGCCCAGCCTCCTCTTGCCTGGATTATTTCAACAGACTTCTAACAGGTTTCGCTGCCTGCACGCTGGCTTGCTGCTGACAATTCTCCACTCAGCAGCCAGCCTGGTTGTCTTGAAACACAAATGCAGTCCTGTCCCTCCCCTGTTCAAACCCCTGCAGCAGTAATCCTCTGCCAGCCCAGCAAGTCTCATTTCTTTACAAAGCCTTCCCCCCCATCCCATCTGATTTCCAGCCTAGCAAAGAGAAAGTATTCAAATGTTTCTTCTAAACCAGGCAAACTTTTTCAGTAAAGGGCCAGATAGTAAATATTTTAGGCTTTGTGGGCCATATGGTCTCTGTCGCAACTACTCAACTGCGCTGTTGTAGAGCGAACGCAGCTGAAGACATTATGTAAATGAATGGCTGAGGCCATATGCCAATAAAACTTTATTTGCAGAAACAGGTGGTGGGTCAGATTTGACCCACCGGCCAGTTTGCTAATCCCTGCTCTAAAAGAATGAGCTAATTACTCACCATCTCCCCATCTCAGTTGCCTCATGTAGAAAACGGGGATAATATCCATATTGAAGGGTTGGTGGAGGATTTGAAACAACCGGTCAAGTTCCCGGCACAGAGTCTAACACACAGTAGGTGCTCAGTCAGTGATCATTAAGTCCATTATCATCACTCTCTTTTTCTGCATGTTTAAGAATCGGTCAGTCCTGACTCCATAGCAAGGCTTATAAGGACACAGACCCTCCTTTTCTGCAGACTGACGATGCACCACGCATTTATGGAGATACCAGGAAACCAAGCTGAGCCCCTACTATGTGCCAGGCACTGGGCTTCACATTGTAATCAAAATAAATCATAAGGCAATATTCACTCCCTGAGGCCAAGTCTTAGAAGTCTAAAGAAGCTGGGGGTAGGGGCAGAACTACAAGAAATTATTTGTTCAACCTGACTGCATGTCGGATTACTATGTGCCAGGCCTCACACAGGCTCTAGGGCTGTCCAGAGGGATAACAAACAAGCTCCACCTTTAAAACAGGCATCACCTAGAGAAACTATTTTCTCTCAAGTGCTAATTTGCTCCCTGTCCTTAATGCTACATTTCCTCCTCAGGAAGACAGAGACCTAATCCACCCTGGGTCCCTCCAGAGCTCTCGAGGCAGGCCTGCATCCCCTCCATCTCCTTGATGGGACCTGGGGATCTGACACCGAATGGAAAGAGAAGGGATTAGGGGTGGGGAGACGACAGAGGTCCTGCCCAGCACTGTGCCCCATCCTTATCCCAAGCCACACAGGAATAAAACTCCCACCTGTCATCTGGGCTGTGAGCTCCTCAAAGCCAGGCCCCGTCTCTCACATGTCCCTGTATTCCCAGCACAGGGTCTGATGAGGGGCAGGCCTTTCGCAGAGTGAGCTGGGAGAATGTGTGCACCTCTTTGTTCCCACTCTTCCTATCCATTGCTGAGTGCAGTGGACAGCCCTTGTTTTTGCCCCCAGCACCCCGGGCTTTCTAGCAACAGTGCCCTAGTGTCTCAGGGACTGACAAGGGGGCTGCACCACAGGGGCGAAGCATGCACCTGAAGCCTAACCTAATCAAAGCGTAACACCTCCCAGCCGCAGCCATTAGCTCCGGGACAGACACATGGGCCAGTGAGGTAGGAGCCCCCAGCTCTTTCCCACCTCCTGTGAACCCATGAGGAGTACCGGTGGCAGTTGCTGTCACCATCCTGCTCCCAGGCAGAGCAGGAGACTGAAGGCAACACAGAGGAAGGCAGATCTCAGCGATGGACAGAAGCTAGAATTCTGCTCACATTTACACTCCTGAGGATCAATCTGCCCCTGGACTGTTCTTTCACACGAATTGATAAATTCCCTCTCCCTCTCTCTGTCTCTTTTTGCTTAAGCCATTTTGCAACCAATTTTCTGTCCCATTTGGACCAAAAGTGTTCGAACAGACACCTTGTTTGGGGCCTGTCTCTTACTTTCAATAAAAATTCCAACTTACCTTTTAAAGAAAAACCCTCCCCTCTTCTCCATGAATCTCTCCCCAAAGCCCAGCCGGTTCGTATGGGTTTGTCACTCATTCACAACAGCATCATACGGTCACTTCAAGGAGGATTAAGTATGACAATGTTGACAGCCTGGAGGACTAGCGCTGGGAGTTGGTCACAGCTTGTCTCACATCTTAGATTCAAAACCACGTGTCTCATTTTTCAAAGAGACCGCAAGTTCCACGGGGTAAGTCATGTCCGATGGCTTCAACAATGATTAAGTGCCTGAGGTGTCCTAGACACTGGCGAGAAGCTGTGAATGCAGAGGATAATAGAGAGGTTACTGTCTTCTCCAAGGCAGACATGAAAGCAGATCATTGCTTCTCTAAAAGCGCAGCGCGGATGGATGTTTCTAGATGTGAATAACGGAGAAAGGCAACTTGAACTGGCTGGTGCAGTCGACGGGATCCGTCTCATGCAAACAGAAAGTGCAGGTAAGCTCAAGCCTCCAGGTAGATGATCCAGAGGCTTCACAATGCCACCTGCGCGCAGGTGTTTTCTCTCAGCTCTGCTCCCGGCGACACGCCCGCAGCCCCAGCAGGTCCATTCTCCCGTAGGCACGTTCCCCGGGTCTGCAAGCGGAGGGTCAAACAAGATGCACCCTGATTGGACCCCCTGGGTCACATGCTCGCCTGTGAACCAATGACTGGCCCGTGCGGAAATGGACGCGGCTCCCTGTAAGCCAATCAGGGCCCACCGCTGGAGCAAGGGGGTGGAGTCATCTTTCCCCAAAGCGTGGCTTGCGTGGAGGTGGGCCACACGAGCCTGAAGGAAATTCTAGAAGCTTGAGGAAGGCCCCCGGGTAAGGAACGGTGGTGGCAGACCCCCACTGGCTGCTCTCAGAGATGGGAGTGGGCGCAGACTCCCTGAGCTAATGCAGAAGCCCCTCCTCCTGCCTGCATCCTTGGGCTGCACTCACCACCTGTGCTCAGTGTGACTTAATGGTTCCAGTAGCTTTATCAGCAGCCAGCGCCAGATGCTACAGTGCCCCACATTTGCCATCCATAGTCTCATTTAACCACAGTGTTAGGAACGTGGTTAGTTCCATTTTGCAAGATTAGGACACTGAGGCCTGGAGAGCTGGGTCAACCTGCCCAGCGTTGTTGGCCTGAACTTAAAAGCCAAGGGGGCAACCGGTTTTCCTCACGATCCTAATGTTGGGAAAGTACTAGTCACATCCTTGTGCTCGGCTGGGTGGTGGGGCTTCAAGGTAGACAGAAAACAGAAGTCACCTCTCTGCTGAGCATCACCTTTGCCCTTGAAACAAGCCCGCGTGCTTTGCAAGGGTTCCCTCCAGCATTCTTGGTAAATGCCTGAATTGGCAATCCCTGCTGTCGAATTTAATTTCCCTCTAAACTGCAGGAAAATGTAACAGAAGTGTCCCCTTCAGATCTTACGGTGCTCTCGATCAGTATGAATTCTGCTATAAAAACAAGCTCAACATCACATCACATTGCATTATTAGCAGGATAACAGTAACCATTACTTTTTAGAATCCACAAAAGCACCAGTTGTTGACTTTCTCCAGAGGGCTGGGAAGGGTATGTTTCACAGATTGTATCACTTCAGGACAGGTGCTGTGTGTGTTGGGCAGGGCACGCAGAGAAGCAGGGCAGACAATGGCAATGGCTCAGCGGGGCCTGGAGAGCTCTCTGGTCGGCCTGGCCTTCTAACTCTCTGCTATCTGCCCCTGCCAAGTCGGCTAAAGGCACAGGTTTGCCACTCTGGGCTTGGATAAACTCTCAGGTTCTCTCCTCAGCGGGGTCCACACCTCCTCTCTCGACAAGGATTCCAAGGAGTGCCCCACCCCCCCGGTCCTGCATCCCCAGTAAGTCACCTTCTCTGATGGGTGGGGGCCAGGGTGGGGCAAAGGTATGTGTGGGGGAGAGAATGAGGGAGAAGTTACATGGGGCTGTCTCCACCTAACAGATCGGGACACTTTGCATTGAAAACTCTTCAAAGCCCAGAGGCTGGAAGTTTCCACTTGGTCTCCTTTCCTGACTGGGTAAGTGAGTTGCTTTCGCTTCTCCGGGAGGCAGTCTACTCCAGGAACTGGAGCCCTGCGTCAGCCTTGGCTCCTGGAACTTTTGATTTCCTTCTCATGCTAGCTTTCCTCCATTAAGATTCACCTCCAATTCAGCTCTGCTCTACAGGGGTCACCAGGGAGAAGAGCTCAGCAAAGCTGATAGAGACACACAGGAGGAACATGCCTTGGGACACTGGAATCATCCGGGGGCCCCCCAGGAGTAGTTTGGCCTTAAACATGTTACTTAATACTGTTGCGCTTCAGCCATAAACTGGAAACAACAATGGCACCCACTCTCCTGGAGGTGCCCCCTCCTCCCACTTCCTGATGTGGACAATCAGATCTCCTCAGTCAGATAAAAGGATAGAAAACCTCAAACTTCGGGGGCGCCTGGGTGGCTTAGGCGGTTAAGCATCTGCCTTCGGCTTGGGTCATGATCCCAGCGTCCTCTCTGCTTGGCGTGGAGCCTGCTTCTCCTTCTCCCCCTGCCTGCCGCGCCCCCTGCTTGTGCTCTCTCTGCCAAATAAATAAAATCTTTAAAAACAGAAAACCTTAAACTTCCTTCCAATCAGACTGCTATCCCTGGCTGCCTTCCACCCCTTAATTCTGGAGCTGCCATAGGTCCATTTTATAAAGATATTATGAAGACTTAATGAACACATAAAATGCTTACCGCAGTGTCTGGCCCTAAAAAGCACCCAACACATGGCCATGATTATTATGACCCAGTGTTCAATTTTCAGTATCTCTGTGCCTCAGTTTCCTTATCTGTAAAATGGAGATAACAGTTACCAGAAGATCTCATAAAGTGAGGTGTCAATGAGCTGTTAACTCAGTGCCAGGCCCATAGAAAAGACTCAGTAGGTGTGGGCTATTAAGTAGTTACAAATTGAAATAAATAATTGAGAGGCAGTGTGGCCTGGTGAAAACATAGTCTCCTTCTAGTTTTTACCACTTATTAGCTCTTGGTAGAAAAGTTCTCCACCCCTCTGAGCCTCAGTTTCTTCTCCTCCAAATGGGGAGAATGATCGGACAGCTTCATAGGGTTTGCTGGGAGGGTTCTTTCTCACAGTGCACACGCGGTTACCATAGGAGGCCTGGCTCCCTGAAAGCAGGCCTTTCAAAGGAGAGCATCTGAGAAGGTGGGTTTCAGGAGGGTTCCCACCATTCCCTGATGCGAGTGGTTCACGGTGCCCACACTGTGCACCCAGTGCGGTTTCTGCTGAACACATGCTTCCTTCCTGCGAAATTTGGTACATGCGGGGCAGAGAATGCCTGGGTGGCCAACCCCAGTAAAGACCTCGGGCACTTGGTACCTGCTCCATGATTAGTCTTCAGAAGTAGAAGCCCCAAATATGAGTTCCTATCATAGTCGCAGGCTCAGTGTCCTTACTCGCAAGAATCAAATCAGAGACTCGTTTTCCCTAAAAGTAACTTGGTTTTTTTTGTTTGTTTGTTTTAAAGGTTCAAAAGATACATACTTGCATGGACCAAGAATCTAAGGGTTGCAAGGACACAAATATGAACTCATGAGGGTATTCATGGCCTCTTTTATCTTAAACCCTAAAGAAAATTCTATCAGCTTTGCCTTTGCTCTCTTCCTCCCCACTCTGGGAAGGAATCTTGTCTGATTGGCTGCTGAGCTTTTTCTTAATTGAATGCAATAATCAATAAGGGAGGGATGCCTGGGTGGCTTAGTCAGTTAAGAGTCTGCCTTCAGCTCAGGTCATGGTCCCAGGCTCCTAGGATCGAGTCCCGCATCAGGCTCCTTGCTCAGCGGGGAGCCTGCTTCTCCCTCTGCCTGCCACTTCCCCCTGCTTGTACTCTCTTTCTGCAAATCAATAAATGAAATCTTTAAAATAAAATAATAAGGGAGATAAGCTGAGGAAGGGCTAGTGGGGGTTCCAGTGGGAACTGGGAGAACTTCAGTTGGTGACTTCTAACAGACTTGGGAAATAAGGGAAGGATCAAAATCAGAGCCCAAGAAGGTTGCATTAGACAGAGTTTTTTGGTTTGTTTCACTTTGTTTAAATGTGGGAGATAAAGAGGAGAAAATAACTTCATGGCAGCTGTTGTATATTGTAGAAAGGAGGATTGTAAAAAGAAGTTTTAATATGTATTATCCACGGGTCCCTTCTTTGGGAAGCTATTCGAAAGGCTGCAATGTATATTCAGATGACTCTTAGTGAATTTGGGGTTGCTACACTCTTTTTGTTTTTACAGGGACTGTTTGCTACGCTGGACTTCAATGCAGCTAGGTTTGTGTGGTTTACATAAGCCATTGTTATTCCACAGCCAACAGTCATATTCTCTCTCTCTCTCTTTCACACACACACACGGTAGTCTATTTCAGAATCTGCCAGATGATAATCACTATCACTAATCTTCCCTCCTCAGACAGATTTACTTCTCAACCTGCCCCATTTGAAGGTTTTTCTCCCCTGTGACTCTTACAATTTATAACTATAAATTGTAACTCATGGAGGATCTTCAGGGTCCTGAGGAAAAAGACAGGGGTGGATAGAGGAATCAAGTACCGCTCACACCTACACTCAGATACCTGGGCTGGTTCAGTGATGGACCCCAGTGCACACCATCACACCCCCTCGCCCGAGCCCAGAAAGGGTCCCACTGTCTAAATTCTTGTAGGTCCCAATCTCTGATAGTTTAGGCTCCTTAGGCTTCTGCATTTCAAAACAGTAGTTATATGGGCAAGGCACAAGATCAAAATTCCTTAAGGGAAGAGGACTTCAACAAACTCCTAGTGGGCTAACATCTCACAGTAGATTCTGGAATTAAAGACAAATTAGTAACATATATAGAACATGGACCCCTGAAGACTCCCAAGTTTAGAGAAGAAAAGAAAAAACCAAACTCTTCAAAGGAAGCTGTCAGATTTATCATCAGGGCAGGACGTGATTTATGCCAATATAAAAGGTACAAATGTTATTGGAACAGGCACCTTGCAAAGCTACCCCAAATGGCTGTAAACATATGAAAAGGTACTGAGCTTCATTACTTCTCAGGGAAATGCAAATTGAGACCATAAAGCAATACCAGGACACACCCACTGGAAAGGTTCATGTGAAAATACCAAGCGCTGGAAAGTAGAACAACTGGAAAGCCCAGGCATTGCTGTTTGCGGACAGGGGGAACATAAATTGGGGACAACCACTTTGCAAAGCTACGGGGCTGACCATATGTATAACTTTCAACCTCGCAGTCCTACTCCTTGGAACATACCTAACAGAAATGCAAACATCTTTCACCAAACACATGTACAAGAATGTTCATAGCAGCATTATTCATAGTCTCAAACTGCAACCTACCCCAAAGCTCATCAACAGATCAATAAAATGTGGTATATTCACACACTGGAATGTTCTACAGCAGGGGTCAGAAAACTACAGCTCCGTGTTTGTAATCCAGGCTGCTGTTTTTGTAAATAAAGTTTTATTAGAACGCCCCCAGGCATTGGTTTAAATATTGTCTACCACTGCTTTCACACAATGACAGTAGTGTTGAGTCACTGTGCTAGAGATCAAATGGCCAGAGAAGCCTCATGTATTGACTATTTCTGGCCCTTTCTAGAAAAAGTTTGCTGAGCCCTGCACGACAGCATTGAGAGTAAACAATGCATAACTACATACAATAATAAGGATGTACCTCACAATGTCGAATTAAAGAAGCCAGTGACAAGAGAGGACAGATGTGATCCTATTTTTATAAATTTGAAAGTAGGCAAAACTAAGCCATGATGTGGATATGAGAAGTCAGAAGAAAACTTACCTTTGGGACACACAGAGACAGGAAGGGATAGAAAACTTTATGATACTGACTGTGCTCTGGTTCTGGATCCATACGCAGGTGACATGGATGTGTTCTCTTGGTGAAATTCATCCAGATGTGCAGGTACATGCACACTTCTCTCTACATGATGTTTCAGTGGAACATCTTTTATAAACATTATTGGAGCTCCCTGCACTCCCCTATAAAACTCCACGCCCTTTGCCTTGCTCTATCTTGTGTATTTGCCTTCACACAGGTGGATGTTTCCTCTGGAAAACACTCCTCCTACTCTCTTTGATAGAATAACACAAACGCACTCTTCAAAACTCAGTTCAGTTACCCCCGCTTCCAGGATGCTTTCCTCCTGGTTCCAGCACTCACAGACAATCCAGGGATGTGTTGTGGATAGGAGAGAGAGAGAGAAAGACAGCCCAGAGGGTGACACTGGATTTCTGGGTAATTTGGTAAGTGGCATCTGTTAGTTTAAGTTATTTTTGGAGAATAAAAGAAGTGGGACTGGTTGAATCTTGAGCGTTTGTCACATGAGAGGTCAGGTTGGCAACTCCTGAGAAGTTCAGTAGTTGGTAGGTTAGACCAATCCAAGCTCAACCCATCTAGAGTTGGGGGGAGAGGGGCTTGGTTTGGTGGAAAGAACATGGGACATGCCTGGAAAAAAGATCTGGCTAGCAGTCAGGAGACAGTGAAGTTCAATTAAGTATGAGGCCAACCCTAACTGGCTTAAGCAAAGTGAAGAATTTATTGTCTTGCGTAACTGAGAAAACTAGGGTGGGAAGTGATGGTTTCAGGTAGGGTTGGATCCAGCATCACAAATGATGTCATCAAGAATCTGCCTCCCCTCTCTCTCTCTTTTGGTCCTTCCTTTCTCCCCGACCCCAACTCCTGGGGGTTTCGTACTCTGACAGGTTGTCTTCCTGTAACCCCAGATACTCCATGTATATGTCTTTAAGTCCAACAGAAAGAACCAGTTTCTCATTCTCAATAATTCAAGAGTGGTGGCAGGACCAAGTCTCCTTTGCCTTGTCTGGGTGACGTGCTAACTAGGCTGAATCCCTGTAATCTGGGGATGGAATGTGGAAGTCAGGAATTCCCCCTGCAGCTGGGGATGAGAAGAGTCCATGCCAACCAAACCTTGCATGGCCTGAGGGTGGGGGAGGGATAGGTCCCCACAAAGGAAAACAGAGGTGCTGTTACCAGTGGGGGAGGATGGGAGGCTGAGCAGGTCAGACTACAGCCACACCCTGCAACTCCTTAATAACCGTGACCTAAGGAGTGAGGTTTCCTGATCTGTACAAGGTTGTGGCCATCCTCACTACGCAGGGACACCGAGAGGATCACAGGTACCACCCTGGGGCCGAGCACGTGGCACTGAGTGCACACCTGATAAATGGTGGACCCTTCTATGCCGTCCTGTCCTCCCGTCATTCCCGGGGGGTGGGCGATGAGGGTCAGGAATATAGGCCACCCACGCTGCGGCCACTGCGGGGCTGCTAGCTGTGTGCGGGGCCCTGCCGATCACAGCCACTTGACCCGAGAGGAGAATCATTATACTTTTCTTCTCTTTTTTTTTTTAAGATTTTATTTATTTATTTGACAGAGAGAGACAGCAAGAGAGGGAACACAAGCAGGGGTAGTGGGAGAGGGAGAAGCAGGCTCCCCGTGGAGCAGGGAGCCTGACGCAGGGGTCATGACTTGAGCCGAAGGCAGACACTTAACGACTGAGCCACCCAGGCGCCCCTCATTATGCTTTTCTTAATCATACAATTGAAACAAACAAGAATCAAGGCTCAGATGAATTCAGCATAAAAGTAGAACACATTTTGTGATTTGCAAGTTAAATGTGGCTTCAGACCACATCTTGCTGGTTACTAAGGATCGTCCCCGAGCCCCAAACCTGCCCCCTCTGTGCTCTGCCCCGCGACGCTGGGCTGGGACTCTGAAAACCACCTTTCCTCTCCGCCAGCTGTGAGGGGCCGAAGGATGGAGGAAGCATGCTCTCTCCAGCTCTCTCAGTCTGTTTGTCCGTCCAGCGTCTAGCCAGTGCATCTGACCGCAGCAGGGGCAGTCTGTTTTTCCAGCAGGCCCAGAGCCAGCCTCCCTGTGCTTCTCAGCTGCTGGTGCCCCGCTTCGGACCTTTCTCCAAGCTTCCAAGTCTCGGCAGGTGCAGCCTTCCCTGGATCCCCCAGGCCTGGCGTGGTAAACGCTCCCAGAACGCGCTCCCCCTGCGGTGCCCTCATAGACTCGGGCTGCCTCTGCAGATCTGCACACAGAGGCGGCAATCCTTTGTATGAACTCTATGAACGCAGCTGCTGTGGTTTCTGTCTCCCGATGGGGCACTGAGCAACATGCATGGCCTCTGGTGCCCACCTCGCCCCTCTGGGGCTGGGGGACCTGCGGCAAGTGGCCTAATCTTTGTCAGCCACCATTTCTGCATCTCCATAGGAGGGACAGAAATAGTCTGTCTCCACAGAAGTGAGGCGACCATTCATCATGTCGATGTGGGTAAAGGACTTAATACAGCGCCTGACAAATGCTGAGCTCCCCACAGATGTCTGCGGTGGCTCCTGCAAGCCAGGCCGACCCCGGGAGACACCCCCAACCACAAGGGGAAAGATGCCTGGACCCCCTTGTGGAGACCCCTCCTGCAGACGCTGCTGGGCACACCCAGGACAGCCATCTCCACCCTCCTGTGTCTCCAGTGGCGGGGCCGCCTCCTCCTAGAAGAGCAGAGACGACAGGTGCTCCGTTTCGGGGCTCTGACACGTGGCCTGCCCGCCAGTGGGAGGTGAGGGGGTCCCTTCCTCACTGAAGAAGGAGTAAGCTGCATTAAGAGAATATTTTCATTCCTACTTTGGACCAGTGGTTCTCGCCTGGGGGTGACTGTGTCCCACAGAGGACATAGGGCAATGTCTGGCGACATTTTCGGTGGTTGCAACTTGGTGGTGGGGGCTGATGGTGGGGGCTGCTGGTGGCCTCCGCTGGGCAGAGGCTGGGCGGGGTGGGGGGTGCTGCTAGACATCCTACCGGGCACACGACAGCCCCCCAAAAGAGAGTGATCCGCTCCCAGTGTTCATAGTGCCGAGATGGACACAGCTGTCTGAACAGGTGACATCTGGGGCTGTGACAACTATTTTGGGACCGTGGGGAGAGGTCTAGAGAATCACACGGTTGACCAGGGCCCTAATGTGAGCGAGCTGCTGATCTAATACCGGCAGCGCCCTTCTTCAGACTTCTGGTTAAATAACACAAATGCCTCTTTTTATAAGTTGTTCTTCATCAGAGGTTCTGTTACTTACAGTCCCAATATTGTGAGGTCCCCATTTTAGCCCAAGTGCACAAATCCCCATGGACGGGCACTGCTTTGCTTTCACAGACTCCTCACCACGATCCCAGGGTGGAGGTGAGTAAACTGAGCCTCGGCAGTAGGGTGGGTAACTTGTGGAGACAGAGAGAAATGGTGCAGGTGCTCCCATCTGTGTAGCACTGTGTGTCATTATGAAACGTTTCAAACATAAAGTGCAGATGATGATCTAATAACACCCGTGGAGACACCATCCAGATTTAACAAGTGTTAAAATTTGTTCAAGGACCTTCACATGCTGAATACCATAGCAGACTACTTGTCTCCCAGTATTTGTGCTCCTCTTCAGTTTAGAAATTGAACCTGTATGTTCTTGCTGGGAAGACGAGTGTTGGAATAAGTATAGTTCCCAGCCTCTCCTGCAGCTGAGTGTGGCCACATAACTGAACACTGGCCAATAATAAATGACAAGAAGTGATGTTTACATTTGGGTCATGTCCTTAAAGGAAGTACATGCCCTTTCTCCTCTACCACTGGCTCATACACAGGTCAAATGAAGACAGAGTGCTGATGTGATGGCAGGAGTGAGAGCAGCCATTCTGGGCCATGAAATGGAAACTAAGTTTGGACGATGGAAGAACAAAAGAGAAGGGGCCTGGGTTTCAGCTGATCATGAAACTGCCCTATGAGCTCCATATGCTCAGGCAGCCTGTTGCATGAGAGAGAAAGAGAATCTTCTGTAATGTTGTAGCCATTACCATTTTGGGATGCTGTTTCAGTAGCTGAACCACTTTCTGAATGTATGCACATTTCTAATGTTTTCATATGAAGATTTCATCTGTTCCCCACAACCAGATGGGGTCTGGAACTACGATAATTCATTCAGTTGTTCATTCATCCAATAATTATTTTGGGGTGTCTACCATGTGCCGGACACTGCTTTGGATGTTAAGCATGGAGGGGTGCCCAGATTTCTTCTACACTGGATCAGTCTCTAAGACCTTGACTTCATCCTCTCCCTATTACCTCTCCAACCTGCTTCTTTCCATCTGTGGTGCTACCTGTTCAGGTCAGGCCACTGTCCATCCCTGCTTAGTCTCTTACACCAGCCTCTTGACCTGTCTTCCTGCCCCCCACTCCCATCATTCCTTGCTCCAGATCTTCTCAGCACTCCCCACTGCCAAAAAGCAAGAAGTTCAGACTCCCAGAGGTTGAAAAGGCCCCACCCACGCTGGAAGCATAATCTCTTGCCACTCTGTTCCGGCCATAGTGAACTAGATGAAATTTCCCCTGTGAGTTCACTCCGCTCAGGTGCTCACACTGGTTAATCCCTGAAGCTCAGAGAAGTTACACAGACTAGCTTAGAATGAGGCTTGAACTTGACCGAAGGTCTCCTGAGCCCAAGACTCCAAGCTGCTTTGAAGCCGGTTCAAAGTCTTAGAGTCACCCTGAAGCTTGGCCTCGGAGCTATTCCTGGCAGGGTCTGTAGATCTCCTGCACCAAAGTGTCAGTGGGGAGCATGTGAAAAACCTAACTTCTGTGGGGCACCTGGGTGCCTCAGTTGGTTAAGCGACTTGCTCTTGATTTCAGCTCAGGTCATGATCTCTGGGTCATGAGACGGAGCCCTGCCATGTTGAGCATGGATCCTGCTTAAGATTCTCTCTCTCTCCCTCTCTCTCTGCCCCTCTCCCCTCTCTAAAAAATAAAGTCTAAAAAAAGTACCAAAAAGCAAAAACCTAACTTCTCACTCACCCCAGAGCTACAGAACGCAAGGCTGTGGGGTGAGGCCCAACTACTGGCATCTTCCATAAATTTTCCATGTGTCCCTAAGGCTTAAGAACCAAATGGGGTCCTGAAAATCTGACCTGGAAATTGCACTGCTGGTTTCTTCTTTCCCATTTCCCACGTCTCTCCTGACGCTCCCACCACAGCCTGCGATTGGGGGGGGGGGGGCAGTGTGTGTGAGGCTGTGATAAGCGCTCTGCACTTTCCTCACTTTACTATTTCAAGATTAATTTAACACAAAAAAGAGGCACTAAAATGCCTCAGATACCTTTTTCGCCTTGAAAGTGTGATACTTTCAGCAGTCACTGTACAAGGGAGAGAAAACGCTCACCCCTTTGTGACAGAGACCACTGGAAAGGGTTCCGGGGCCCACGCGTCTTGGAAGTTCAAGGAGGGAGGCCCAAAGTCTGAGGCAGGCACCCCCAGCTCGGCAGACCTGGTTTGAATCTTGACTCATCCACTTCCTCTGGGCGGGGCCTTGGTCAAGTCTCTTCGAGTCACCTGTGAGACCCGGATAAGAACGGCCTCTTGGCGAAAAGATGACTCGACTATGGAAGTGCGCGTGGGGCTGGCACTGTGGCAACTAGCCCATTCGTTATTCCTATCGTTAGGCTCAACATGAGATGGCCTGTCGGGGATTCCTCTAAGCTCATCCAGCCCTCCTAAAGTTAACCCCAAGGGGTAGTCTCCTCTGAAATCCTATTTTATTTCACAGTAGGTTAAATCCTCATTGACCTTTTAGTGTAGGCGGGTGACATGTTGCTATTAATGTCTGTGATTTAACTTTCTTAACAAGTCCCTTCTGCCTGGAGACACTGCCCTTCCCCGCATTTGGGGGGCACAAACTGAGCTTACTGCCTCCAGTGGAGGAGAGTACACAGCAAACCTGCAGCAGGACATTTCAATAGAGAGGGGACACCTTCCAAAACAGGTGATGAAGTTGGACATGTCTTTAAAATGACAGGTGCCTCCAAAGATGGGTGCCACCCTGGGGTGGGGGTGAGGGCATCCCGAACGGCTGGGTTTAAATCTGAAATGACCACAGGGGAAAAACCTGGAAATGACTGCTTTGACTTGATTAAAATATTCACCATTGGGCAGAATAAAAGGTCGAGGGCAGCTGTATGAGAAAAGCCTACTTTTTTCTTTTTCTTCTTTCTTTTTCTTTTTGCAGGTCGGAATGTGTGGTTTGAAAAATCAGACCCTCTATGGGGGCATCCAAATTAATGCCAGGAGCTAAGACTTCCTTCTGCCCAGAACCAGTGCTGTCCTGTGGCTGAGTCTCAACTTCTCTGCGTCTTGGTTGCTTCCCCAGTGAAAGCCCGGCTCACTGCTGCTCTGCAGTGTTTCAAGATTTATTGTGGGGATCAGACGAGAGAGTGTGTGTGAAAACACTCTGAACACAGAAAGCTTCGGAGACGAGCAGCATAGTGACGATGATGGTGAGAAGAGCGATGGCCCAGTGGGGGTGATGTGTGTTTAAAAAGCCAGGCAGGTGCACGGTCTGCCTACGACACACTTAACATTGAAGGGCTAGGCAGAACAGCTGCAACAGTTCAACTTGGTCCTAAAAGAGTCCCACCTCATACAAATACAGCTGCAGGATGAAAGGAAAACAGGTTCTCGCTTGATTGACAAGTCCCGTTTGAACGACAAAGCTTGAAACGACATCAGTAAACCTTTGCAATCACATTTGGACATTTGGCTTTGACAGCTATGGCAAGATATGAAACTCGCCTAGAAAGTGAAAATGTGGCCTTGTCCTCAGGGCTCATGAGCTGCTTGGAGTTGCTGATGAGGGAGACTTTGTCACCAACACAGGAAGGAGCAGCGTCCCCAGGAGTAATTGCTCCTGAGGACCAGAGTTGAGCATCGTGACATCAGGGTTATGGGACCTTCGAGTCGAAGGCTAGAATTCCTGTCTTTATTTGTTCAAAAGCAAGCGGCGTCTACTATGTGGGATTTACTATGCCAGGCAGTGTGAACAGCAAAAACAGTAAGAGCCATGCCCCAACCTTCAAAAACCCACAGTTCAAAGTCAAGACTTGGGAGGGTCTGGAGCACACTGGCATTCTCATCTGTGGCCGGTGGAGAGTTGGTACAAACACTTGGAAAAGCAATGTGTCGGAATCTTATAAAAGCTAAATAGAGGCGCGTGCTATGACCTAGAAATTCACTCTTAGGTGTCTGCGTGGTAGAAATGTATATAGATATCTCCCAAAAGGCGTATGCAAGGATGGTCCTATTATTCGTTACAACCCCAGACTGGGGAGGAGCCGAATAGCCATCAACAGCAGACTAGGGGAATGCAGTGAGGCATACATTCATGCGATACTCAACGGCAGTGGTTCTCAGCCAGGGGTGACTACCTCACCGGGGACGTTTGGCAATATCTGGAGTCACTTTGGACGGTCATGACCAGGGGGTGCTAACAGCACCTAGTGGGTAGAGGTCATGGATGCTGCTAAACATCCTACAGTGCACAGGTTAGCCCCCCAACAACAAAGATTTACCCTCTCCAAAATGTCAGTGGTGCTGAGGTCAAGAAATCCTATTTCACATCATGAGAAGGAAGGAACTGTGACCACATACACTGGATGGAAATATACAAACCTTAGGTGAGTTCTACCAAACATTTAAGGAAGAGTTAATTCTGACTCATACAAGTTCTTCAAAGACATCAGACACACGGAGAGTTCCAAGCTTATCGAATGAGGCTGAGAGGGGCCAGGTGTCAGGTGGGGACAGTGGGGAGCCAGGTGAAAGATGAGAGCACGCGGGAACAGGTAAGCCAGAGGTTGAACGGCAGGGATGAGGGTAGACAGGCAGCAAAGGGCTGGCCTCCAGTGGCCATCAGGATCAAGGTGAAGACTTTACAGGCTCAACGCTGTGGGTGACGGGAGGTGATTTGGGGTCCTGGCTAAGGGAATGACAGAGCCCACTCAGGCGCTCCTCCATCCCATCAAGAAGGCTCTGCCCTTCTAAGGAAGCTGCATGAGTGCCAGGTCACCAGAACACACCATGCCTGAGAAAGAACCAGTCAGCTGCTCTCACCCAAGGTCTATACTAGGAGATACCGAACTCTATTTGGAGCGTTGAAGCTGTAAGTTTGTTTATTTGTTCAGCAAATACTTACAGAGCACCTACTATGTGCCAGACACTCTTCTAAGTGCTGGTTCATGGTGACAAGACAGACCAGATCCCTGTCCCTATAGCTTACAGTGTAGAAGTGGTGGCTGATAGATGAGGAGATAAAAAATAGACAAAAGTCCTTCCCATTAGCAGTGACTGCTCTGAAGGGAATAAAACAATGATGGGTGACCTGAGTGGTCACTTATAATCTGATGATCGGGACAAACCTCTCCAAAGAAAAGTTGTTTGAATTAAGATTTGAAAGAACAGAATGAGCCTGGCATGCAGACAGAGGAGGGAACAGTATTCTAGGCAGAAGGAACAGCAAGGGCGAAGGCCCTGAGGTGGGAACCATCTTGGCATGTTCAACTTAATGGAAGGAAGGGTAGTGTGGCTGGAGAGAGTCAACCAGAGGAAGATGGCGGGAGGCTGTGGAGGCAGATCATGCTTGGCCATGCAGGCCGCGGGGAGCAGTTTGGGTTTTATTCTAAGTGCTCTGAGAAGATTATGGAGGGTTTCAAGCAGGAGAATTCCATGAGCAGACTTAGACTTTAGAAGGCTAACTCAAGGCACACAGAGGAGAGTAAGAGAAGCAGAGAGTATGCTGAAGATTCTGCAGCTGTCTACACAGAGATGCTTTCACATCACTATGGCTGGAAGACAGGAGAAAGCACACACACCACACTCGACAGTGTCTGCACCGAGAATCCAGGCTCAGGAGTGGGGGGTAGATAAGAAGCAGGACAAGGGCAATGCTTGGTCCCAAGGATATAGTGGTGACATTTCAGGCAGCAGTGGGATACCAACTTGGGAGCTCAAAGAGTTCCCGAACAAACCTTTACTCCCCTAGTCTAATGGACCACACATTCCTTTGAAGGACTGGCATGATCCTTAGGATGACTATCAAATTTAGATAATTTAATACTCCCTTGAATTATAGAACAGTAGCAAAGAACCCTCTTCCCATACTTCCAACTTTTGAGCAGGCATCTCATTCATTCTTATTATGCATGTTCTAGAAAAACTGGGCAGGTAGATCAGAGTCCCACCAAACTCCTCAAGAAGATCCTAACATTGCAATGATGAGCTCCTCTCACCTCCAGAGGAAGATGATGGGAAGGGGATAAAGGAGAAGCCACTGGACTTGCATCCTAGTGAGGCTACTTTATCTCCAGCCTGAACTGTTTCAGGGCCCTCCCATCTCCCTGGTCCCGTTTCCATCTTCTCATAGCCAGAGGGACCCCACAGAACCTGAGTCAGGTCACATTTCTCCTCGGCTCAGAGCCCTCCACTGGCTTCCCAGCACACTTGGAGTAAAACCCAGCTCTTGCCAGGGCCTGCCAGGCCTTACTTGGCCCGGCCCTACTGCCTCCCAAGGGCTCCCATGGAGTTCAGAAGAGATGGGTCTCTTGAAATAACACTGTCGGGGACCATTAAAGCTCCGGGTGTTCTCTGGGCTATCAGACACATGAACAGTTCTGTATGCAAACAACCACAAACAAGGTCAAAGCCATGCTGGCTGGCAGGCTCCTACCCATGAGCTACATTATTCTTACAAATAATGTGCTGGTTTGGGTCTGCCTGTACTAGGCTGGGAACAGGATTCTAGAAGCGTGGTTTAGAGTGGAATCATGATTCAAGCACAACATAAAGTTCAGCTGTGCTCAATGAGGGGAATAAGAATTCAAGCAGAATGAAGTGTGGTGGGCTTTCCAAGGCACATAAATAAATACACTTGCCATTGTTTCTTACTCTAGGATTTATATTGAGGAAGCAAGAAAGTCATGCAAAGTCAAACTTTCTACCAGCCAGACTAAATGGGCGCCGGACCTACTGTCCCCACCACCCCTCCCAGCCAGGGGGCCTCTTGTGACATGAGTATCTGGCTCTGGCTTTCACGCAGGTAACACATACACCCCAGACAAGAAACAAAGCTTCGAGGCAAACAACCGTGACTACTTGGCGTGAAACAAGGACGTGCAACCTGGGTACCAGTAAGCTCAGAGACAGCCAACAGGGTCAACTCACATGACAAATGCATTCTTCTGGAAGCATCTATTGCAAAATGACAGGATCTTCTCCCAACACCTAGGAAAGACCATTCTGATTAACAAGTCAGCCTCGGGTATGGCAAGGGGAGCCGATCCTGCCCAGCACATTATCTGTCCATCCAGTCACTCAGCAAATACTGAACGACTACCACGTGCTGGGCACGAGGGATATGGGGTTGCACAAAGGAAACAAGGGTCTGCTTTGGTGGAACTTATAATCTAAAGCTGTGTCACCCAGTGTGGAGCCACAAGTCACAGGTGGCTCTTAAGCATTTAAAATGTGGCTGGGCCCAGTTGAGATGTGCTATTAAATGAAAAATACATACCAGGTTTCAAAGACTTAGTACAAAAAAACTCCTATAAAACATATCATTAATAACACATTGCTTATATGTTGAAATGATAATAGTTTTGATATACTGGGTTAATCAAATAGATTAATCCCACCCATTTTCTTTTTACTTTTTTTCAGTGTGGCTACTAGAAAATTTAAAATTATGTATATGGCTACATTTGCACTTGTATTATATTTCCGTTGGACAGTACTGATCCTGAGTAGCTGATGAACCATAAATAAGTAAGCAAATATTGTTTCAGGTGATCTCGGAAAGTGATGAATGCTCTGAAGAAGGCAGAGTAGGATATAGGATAAAGGGTGATGGGGCAGAATGAGGGCATTTAAATGGAATGGTCAGTGTTATGGGCTGAGCTGTGTCCCCACCCCCCAAACTCATACACTGAAGTCCTAACCTCCACAATTTTAGAATATGACTATATTTGTAGTCAGGAATATATTTGAAGTCTTTAAAGAGATAATGAAATTACAATGAGGTCACTCGAGTCGGCCCTAATCCAATATGATGGTGTCCTTCTAAGAAGAGGAGATGAGGACACACACACGGTGTAGAAACCTCTTGTGCTGGCTTCTGATCTCAGACTTCTAGTCTCCAGAACCACGAGTAAGAAATTTCTGGGGTTTAGGCCCCCCAATCTGTGGTACCTTGTTCTGGGAACCCGAGCAGACGAATACAGTCAGGAATAGCCTTTCCAAAGACGTGGCATTGGAGTTGACTGACAAGAGTGACCCAATCTCAGGACATTTCTGGGAGGATTATTCTAGGTACAGGAAACAGCAGCTGCAGACGCCTGAGGAGAACAGGCAGAGAGAGGACTCTGCAGCTGGCTTCCGGCAAAGGAGGGGCAACGTAGAGGTGGGGTGCAGGTAGTTGGGGTCAGAGCAACCAACTCTTCTCCCCACTCCAAGCGCAATATATTGAACCTCACTTTGTTTCTTTTTTTTTTTTTTAAAGATTTTATTTATTTATTTGACAGAGAGAGACACAGCGAGAGAGGGAACACAAGCAGGGGGAGTGGGAGAGGGAGAAGCAGGCTCCCCGCAGAGCAGGGAGCCCGATGCGGGACTCGATCCCAGGACCCTGGGATCATGACCTGAGCCGAAGGCAGTCGCTTAACCGACTGAGCCACCCAGGCTCCCGAACCTCACTTTGTTTCAAGCCTCATCTAAACAATACTCTCCAGGATGCCTCGAGGAAGGTCTGTGTGCTGGCATCCACTTATGGTGGCACTCTCCACTTAGAATCCGCCAACCCCGTTGCAAGCCAAATGCATCCGGGCAGTCCTGCTTCCCCAGGTCAGCTGGTGAGTCACTGAGGCAGAAGGTCCCAGGGCCTCCAGGAACTGGGGTCTGTCAATGAGGACACTCATGGGTATTTTTAGCATCATCTGTCCTGGGGACCAGAAAATGATTTCGGAGGGTGGAAGAGGACAGTCCAAGAGCTGCAGGAATGGGGCTGGTCTGAGCTGTAACACCACCGAGGGGGGAGGGGTTTATTCATTTTAAAATTAACATTTAAGTACCTGCTGCATTAGTCCATTCTCCTTTAAAGTCATAGAACAATCACAGTTTCTACCCGCCTCCCTAGATGACCGTTGTTATGGTTTTATACCTATCTGCTTATTTTTGAAAAAAGACGTACAGGTCTGATAACCAAGGACTAATGATACTGATGCCCCATGTGTGGTTGGGGGGGGGGGGGCTGGTGGAAGTGACCAGAGAGGGAAGCCAACTACGGACAATACTGTTTTCACATAGTTTAGTCTTTTGGAATCTGAATAAAAGATTAACATAAAATAATTTATTTAAAAAAAATATGATATCAACGAGAATAGGGGAAAATCCCTAAAATGGAATAAAAACAAAAAGGAAATGAGCTGCATTTCACGGAATTACACAGCCAAGCCAAGGTTACCAACCCACGTACCTTCTGAACGTGGCACCTGGGCTATCGACCTTCAATCTGATGACACGTAAGGACCGCAAATGAATCCTGAACTCTGTTTAGTAGTCAGGCTGCCGCAGTGGTTTGGGTATGACAATTCTGAAATGATTTTGTGTGTGTTGTAGGAGTAAACAAATGAGTAAATATTTTGGCTGTGCTGAAAGCCTGGGTTCCCACTGCGGGAGAAAGAGGAGACACCAATGTGGGACGCAGAAGGACAACGGGGAGCCCTGTGGCATTAGGCTGGCATGAAGACATCAGAACAAAGTCCCACTAGATTATGCACGGACATGCACACACATGTGCAGGCAGGCATAGGTAGATTACATTCCTAAAGAGCCTTGAGGCTCCTTAGGAACCACAGCTCCCAGAAGCCAACAGCAGCAGCCCCAGCCTCCAGAATTGCTCGGGAGAACTTAGGGGAGTAAATGTTCCACTGGTGTTTCAATGGGGTGCTGGTTCCTATTAGTAAGAACACGGTTTAATGTGCCCAGGGGATTCCAAGCAACACATGTGCCTCTCTCTAACTGGTTTCATTACAATCAGGAGGTGGGTAACATTTTAGACTCAGTTCACTCTCCCCAAATTGGAAGATGGAAATAATTTCCAGATGCTGCTAAGTGCAAACATCCCACTGGGTGCAGGGTCCAGAGATGGAGGGTAGGGGTGCCTCCTCCTGGCTTCCTCACTAATTGGCTGGGGGAGAAGGGGCCAGCCACCTGACGTCCTGCACCTCTGTTCCCCATCCAGGAGACAGGTGTGGCCAAACCTGCCCGATCAGCTGCGGAAAGCCAAAGCAGTGATAAAACTCAGGAGCATATCTGAGAAGCACGATGCGCTGTGAAACATCAGGGAGGAGGAACCCACATGTTTATTTCCTGCTTGCTCTCACAACTTTTCCCCAGAAAGTAGAGAATACATGTGTCCTGGGAAGGCAGCAGACATGCTCAACTTATTTCACATAAGCTATGGGCTCAACTTATTTCACATGAGATACGGAGGCATAAGACACATTACGAATCATCTAGGAGGACGTGCGGTAGTTAGTGTCTGCATGGTGTGTGCTTTCTGTGCGCGCGTGACCAATGCCTACTAAGTGCCCTGTGCCTTCTACACGTTAGCTGGCTGAACCATTGCCACAGATCTATGACCTGGATTCTGAATCCCATGGTGGTGCCAGAGATTTAGATGGGTAAGGTAACTTCCCCAGCTCACGCAACCAGGAATCAGCAGAAGCTGGACTGGACTCCAAGCCCGACTGTGTCCAGAGGCCTGGCCCCTTCCCCCTTTAGTGGGCTGAATGGTGGCCCCCAAAAGACATGCCCACATCCTAATCTCTAAAAGCTGTGACTGTTACCTTATGGTACAAGAGTGAGAATTACCCTTTGTGACACCAAGTGTGATTCAATTAAGGGTCTTGCAGAGGCACTTGTCCTGGATTACCTGGGTGGACCCTAAATGTATTCACACATATCCTTTTAGAGAGAGGCATGGATGTGGTGGGGAATGGGAAGGGGTTGGGAAGGGATCAAATGGGCCCTCCGTCCCAAGCTCACACTGCTATGAGGTAAGGATGACCTCACCCGTCTATGGGGACCCATCGATCCCACAGGGTCGCTGATCCACGGGGGATGAACTCCAACAGCGTCTGAGAAAACCAGCTGTGATTAAGAAGCATCACGGATGTTTGTAGTGCAGGCCACCTGGCTCACATCTGGAAGGAAGCAGATTCTGGGAAGTTCCCCCGAAGCCCCAGATCCACTGGGAAAGCTGGCCAGTCCTGTGGGGTGTGGTGGGCAGAGTGATGACCCCACACACAAGGTGTCCACGTCCTACTCCCCCAAACCTGCCACTCTGTTACCTCACAGGGCAAAAGGGACTCTGCAGATGGCCTTAGGTTAAGGATCTTGAGATCGGGAGATTGCCTGGGTTGTCAGAGGGAGGAGGCATGCGGGTCTGAGTCAGAGAAGCAGATGTGGTGGCGGAGGCAGAGGTCAGAGTGACATGGGGCCACAAAGCAGGGACGCAGGCGGCCTCCAGAAGCTGGAAAAGGCAGGGAAATGGATTCTTCCTTGGAGCCTCCAGAAGGAACATACCGTGGATGACCCATTTCAGGTTCTGAACCTCTGGCCCGGAAGATAATGGATTTGTGTTGTTTTAAGTCACGAAGTCTGTAGAGCAGCTCTGGGGGCTGGGCCGCCGCTCCTGCCGGCTCACCTGGAAGGGAGATTCTGAGAAAGTCCCCTGCGGCCTCAGAGCCTCTGGGTAAGCTGACTGCCATGCCAATTTCTGTGGGGTGACGTGGCAGACAGGGGGCCGCCGTGCGTGCGTGCATGTGCGTGTGTGTATGTGTGTGTGTGTGAGAGAGAGAGAGAGAGGTAGAGAGAGAGAGAGAGTGACACTCAGACCCAGAGCCAGAGAATCGGGGACAGAAGCAAGGAGCTCTGTGCGTTTATGCACAAGGCCCCCAGGCTCTTGCCTTCTGCTCTCCTTTGCCAGAGAATAGTGGGCCCACAGGCAGGAGCTGGCTCCGAGCCATGCTGTTTGGGCTACACGCTGGTTTTTCCCAGTTATAACTTCTTAATAACAGGAACCATAACAACAACTAAAATCTACTGAGTTCTAACTGTGGACCAGGCGCTGTTCTAAGCTTTCTAGCTGTCTTCTCATTTAATTCTTTAAAAAAAAAATTTTTTTTATTTGAGAGAAAGAGAGCATGCGAGTGGGAGGAGGGGCAGAAGTAGAGGGAGAGAGAGAATCCTCAGGCAAACTCCATGCCCAGCACAGTGACCGACGCGAGGCTCGATCCCAGGACCCTGAGATTGTGACCTGAGAGGAAACCGAGTCAGATGCCGAACTGACTGAGCCTCCCAGGCGCCCCTCCCTAATTCTTAAAGCCATTGTATCGGTGATAGGCTGTGACTATCTAATAGGACATCAGTATTTCTTTACAAAGAAAATTTCTCCTACAAAGTTCACTTCACCACCCCAGCCCAGACGACCGCCTAAAACAGGGCCAGGGTCTGATGCATATTTGCTGAATGAACGAGTGAATGGGGTGGCCTGGAGAGAGCCAGGTCGATCCCACAAATAAATGATCATTCCCAGCCCCCGTGAGGCCGTGGTACAATTTGGGGGACAGAATATACTTGGGGGTGAGGGTGGCGTCAGGGTTAGAAGCAAGTAAGTAGCCAGGGGGACAGCATGGGAGAAACAGTTTGGGGAAGAAAATCAGAAAGAACTGGAAAGTGCGGGAGAGGTGGTATGGCTGGAGCATTTAAGTGACAGGTGAGTGGGACATGAGGGCCAGAGGGACTCAGGCCTGGAACATCATAGCTGTTTCCTGCAGCTGCTGTAACAAATCGCCAGAGCCTGGGTGACTTAAAACAGCAGAAATGAATTCTCTCATGGTTCTGGAGGCCAGAAATCCAAAATCAGGGTGCTGCCAGGACCACGTTCCCTCTGAAGGATTTTGGGGGAACCGTTCCTCACCTCTTCTGGTTTCTGGGGGCTCCTCACAATCCTTGGCTTGTGGCCACACCACCCCAATCCCTGCCTCTGTCCTCACATGGCCATCTTCCGGGTGAGCTATTCTTTTCTCATAAAGACACCAATCATTGGATTTAAGGTCTAATCCAGGAAGACATGATCCAGAAAAACATTATCTCAGTCCTTGACTCCATGACATCTGCAAAGACACTGTCCATTAAGGTCACATTCACAGGAACAGGGGGTTAGGACATGGGGGATACTATTCAACCCCCTACAGACATTTTCCCCACAATGTTTCCAAGACTAACCTTTCTAGAAGCTACAGGCCCTGGGAAGTCCCCCACTGTCACCGAGATTGAACAAACAAGAAGCAACAGTGTATGGATGGTGACAGGCACTAGAAATGTCACTTGAAATGTGAAACAGGCTCCTTCCTGTGTCTGGGTGGTATATATAGGCCAGTGGGAATGTAATTCAGCGAAGGCCCCCCAAACCCATATGTTCCCCTCCCCCGGTTTCTGTAGTTGTGTTTCAGTTGGTGAACACTACAGCCAAAGTGAAAATTCCAAAATAAGAACCTCATAAGGATCTAGAATATCTGAGTAAAGTTATCTTTGAGTTGGAAGGCATCCCCTATGAGCATTTGATCTCTGTCTCTTATTACCTGTTTCTTGCCACCTAGGAGTTTTCTTTGCAGCTCCTCCTGACCCCAGTACCCCCGACCAGGCGAGCCCTGACTTGGGGGCCTCCTCAGCGAGCGGGAGGGAAGCATGAATTAGCTGAGAAAAGCACCCAGCCTGTTCTGAATGGTATTCTCAATCACTCACCATCTTTTTCCAGCCTATGCTAGATTTAGACTTCCTTTTCTCTCTTTCTTCTAAAGGGCCATGCATTATGGATGAGGGCTATTTCTTATTCAGCAGCTGAGAATCACTCTTCTATCAAAAACAGCTCTGTAATGTGTTCTCAGAAATCAAAGCCCGCCTCTGAACTTGGAGAGTTTCCTGGCCTGGCTCTCTGAAGGGGCCTGTTGGACGAAGCTCTTGAGTGACACATGCTTGAAATGTAAAGTGCACAGGGCACACACATACTCCCCAATACGAACATGCACAACATGCATGCTGGGAAAGGGGTAACCCCAAACATCATGGGACTCCTTGAGTTTCAGGAGAGAATGGGGGTAATTTAAACCTTTAGATAAGCAGTCTCTTTTCCAGGTGGATTGCAATGTTGAAGTTTCTGTTCTATGCTAAGCATGTTCATTCACACACTTGCCCCTCCTTTTTCTATATTCACCTAAGCCTGCTCTAAAACAGAGGGGAATAGGGACGCCTGGGTGGCTCAGTCGGTTAAGCATCTGACTCTTGATTTTGGCTCAGATCATGATCTTAAGGTTGTGGGATCAAGCCCTGTGTTGGGCTCTTCACTGAGCCTGAGGGTGGAGCCTGCTTAAGATTCTCTCTCTCCCTCTCGCTCTGCCCCTCCCCCTCAGCTTGTGTGCATGCTCTCTCTCTCTCAAAAAAATAAAAAATAAAAATAAAACGGGAATAAAACAAAACAAAAGAGATGCTGGTAAAAGGGGACAAACTTTTAGTTATAAGTAAGTTCTAGAGACCTAATGTATAGCATAATGACTATATTATTAATAATGTACTATATGCTTAAAATTTGCTAAGACAGAAAATCTCAAGTGTACTTATTACACACATAAAAACATGGTACCTATGCAAGGTAACTAACTATTGCGGTAATCACCTTACAGCAGATATGTATACCCAAATATCATGTTGTACATCTTAAATATTACAATTTTGTCAATCACACCTCAATAAAACTGGGGAAAAATCCCTAAAAATAAAATAGGAAAAAAAAAATCAGGATACACACTCAATTTAGTATGATCCTCATTATATACACATAGGAATAAAGGCTGACAAAACTCATCTATAAATACTAGCAAAACAAACAGAAAAATAAAAGAGAGAGAACCAGCACTAGAAAGAAATAGTCCAAAGATAGTAGCAGTAATTACAGTGGTAATTTTCTTCTTTCTACTTCTAAAATGCCTATTACTATCAGATATTAACCCATTTCTTAAAACCTGCTTTCAAACACTACTTATGGAGATATGAAGACAAGGAAGCATGCACAAATTGTTAAATTGTTGCACTGTGAATTTTTTCTAGTTACAGTAAGAAATGCACAATACTAATGCAGTTAATACTTACCAAGCACTATGTCCCAGAAGCTGTTCTCCATTCTTTGCATGAATTACCTCTTTGAATCCCCTGTGAGATAAATGTAATAACTATCCACCCTTTAAAGACGAGGGAACTAAGGCACAGAAAAGTTGAGTGACTTGTCTAAGATCACACAGCTAGAATGTGCTAGAGCTTGGATTTGAAACCAAAAGCTCTCAGTTGACATCCCTTAATGTCTCTCTGTTGAAAAGCTAAATGTACATCAATACCACTTAGATAAGATATGTTCTCATCACATCGTGGAATACTATGCAGCCATGAAAAACATAGGGGAGTCCTCTATAAACTGACATGGAAAGTCCTCTAATGTATAGTATTACACAGGGTGTTTGGGGGAAGTCCTCAGACAATTTCCCCATTGTGGAATTGAAGTCTCCTACTTTGCAGGTAGCAATTAATGGTTTTTCTTATCAGATGGGAAACAAAATTAGTCCACATTTAGGATTACCCTTAAATAATGTTGCAAACACTTGATATTTTCCAAAGGGTATTTACACATATCACCACACATGGAACATGAACTGTTTGCAGCTCCTGTGAGGAGTATCTCCCTCCCCAGAGATGGTGGCAGTTTACTGTTCAGTGTCAGTATTAAGAGAGAGAGTCCTGGGGGCACCTGGGTGGCCCAGTCGGTTGAGCGCCAGACTCTTGGTTTCGGCTCAGGTCATGATCTCAGGGTCGGGGGATCCAGCGTCCTCAGGGGAAATGTTCTTTCTGGCTTGGGCTTCTCTGGCCTGCGTGAAAGTTCCATGGGCTGTGCCTTGCATGGAAAACTAATGAGTTCTGGGATTTGGGTTGGAGGCCAAAAATGTTGGGTTGGTCTCGCTTGTGCCAGCCTTTGTTATCAGAGGATTGGAGGCCAAATCACCTGACCCTTCCATTAGCAGGGCTTGGTCCCATGCCTGAAGGGGATTGGGGACCTCCTACCCCCAAGTATCACTTCTGTCTCCCTCTGATTTCCAAATCCACCTTTAGTTGGTCTCTGACCTCATGCTGCCGTTCAGATATATAAAGGGCATCAAGATCCTCAGCTAACTGCATGCCTAACTTTGGTGCAGAGAGTACAACCATTCCACGTATAATCTCCAAAATGAATTCTGATGTCTTAAGAATGGTTTGCATCCAAGCAAGAGCCAACAGCTGAGGAGAAACCTATATTCTGCCCCTAAAAACCAATGACTGAAATGGCCCTGGGAGATGTCACATTACAGCTTTGCCCCCAAACATCTTTTGCCCTTTTAAAATGTGCATTTCAATGTATTCAATTCTCCCCCCCCACCCAGGAGATTTGGTTTGGTTTCTGAAACTCTGCTCTAATTGCATATAATTTTTATAAATATAGTAATTAGGACTCACTATGCCTTACAGTTTAAATGGAATTGCATTTTTATGGGAACAGGAGAATTTGAAGGAAAGGGTGCTAGTGTCCTTGAATTCACAGACCTCACTCCTAATGGGAAACCAGCAGTTAGGACCTCAAAGATGCATCTAGAAACGACTGCCTTCTTGGTGGCCACTCGGGAGCAGGAAAATAACAAAAGAAAATCCTGTCCCCGGTCTCACCAACCTTACAAATCCAAACTCTGGCATCAGAGTGACATCTATCATATGTAACCAAAATCTTGGCTTCCATCAAGAAAAAATAGAATTCAAGAGCAAGCCATTTAGAGAAAAGGACAAAGATTTAGTAAGTGTAGAAGTAAGAAATGAGCTCCTTCATAAACAAAGCAGTGGTCTCTCCTCCTAGGCGAGGAAGAGGACCCTCCTTTGGCCTCTAACAAAAGGTTTTATATGTTTTTTTTAAATTAGCTAACCGTCTAGAGAAGGGCTTATTCTTTAACTTTGGGTTTAACATTTACACTGGGTAGTTAGTTTTTCCATTGTCTTAGGGGTGTGGAGTTACCCACGGGGAGCGATTCTCAAGAAAGTCCAGCCTATGTGGCTTTTGCTGTGGGAGGGAGTGGGGTCTTGTGATTTCCCATGAGTCGGATCTTGTAACTCTTTTTATGACCTGCTGACTTTTAGATTAAGGGTCAGCCTAAAACTAAAATGGCTTTACTTTGGTCAATGTGTCTCCTTAGTCCCTCTTCCCTCCTGCCTCAAGTCCATTATATGAAATTCCAAACCAGAAAAAACTAACCAGGGGTGCTAAAATGTTCCACATCTTATCTGCAAAATCATCAAGCCATGCACTTCAATTTATATACTTCAAAAATATGAAAATATAAAGTTCTACAGGTGATCCTGATGCCCCACTGAGACTGGGAAAAGAGACCTATGTCACTCACACGAAGAAAAATTGTTTTTTCCTGAATACTGCTAATTAAGAACTAGAACTTCCAATAGCTCAACCTGCTTTGTTCTGAAATCATATATGCAAAATTTGCGCTTTGTAAAATAGATGCATTAGTTGGTGATTACTTAATTTGCAGAAGTGCTCACCATGGGTGTTCTTTAAATGGCAGGCTCCCTTAGGTACATTTAAAAAATGGGATATAAGTTGCCAAAAGGCTATGTCTTCACAAATGTTAATAAATGTTAATAGATGCAGGAAGTGATGGTGATTTATTGGTTTGGGGGCTGGGGGGAAGGGGACGGAAGGAGGGAATCCAGCGTTAATACTCTTGAGAAAGGCCAGGGCTCCTCAAAGCAGTAGGAAATTACCTTCTCCAAATGCTCTGGGTATTGAGTGTTGTTTCATGTGGGTGGAGGGAAGCCCCTCAAAAATGGGATGGGCTCAATGAGAAAAGAGGGAAAAGAGGGCAATGGTATAAAGGCAGAATGTTCCCAATTTCAACAGGCATTGGGATCACCTGTGATCTGGTTAAAATGCAGATGCTGGGTGGCCAGAGATTCTGCATTTCTTATAGGCTCCCCAGGGAAGCCAGGGAGGCGATGCAGTTGGTCTGTGCACCACACTCTGAGAAGCAAGCAAGAGAAATAACTTACATGAATTATCTCACCTCATCTTCACAACCGTGCTCTAAATATGCGTTATTACTCTTATTCATAGATAAGGTCACTGAGGCAGAATGGCGAAGTCATTCAGCTAGCAGGTGGGATCTGAACTCAGGCCTGTCCGACCCCAGCCTGGCTGCCCACACTTTCAGGATAGAGCAGAGCTTGAGCAGACAGGGCTTTCTCCTCCACTCTGCCACCCACATCCCTGCTCCCACTGCCCCACCCCCACGACTGTGAAGGTAGACAATCAGCTAGCTTCCAGCCAGCCAGACTCTGTCTCCAATTATATTCAATTACAATCGGAAGGCTATTCTTGGAGACTGAATATAGACGAGGACTGTAGTGACATCTCCTCCCTTCCCTGCCACCCTTTCTGTCCTTACTGAGGCTAGAACTCCAAGAGAATACCAATAACTACGAGCTGGTCAACTTACTCTTAATCTTCCAGGTATGACCTTGGGCCCTAGTCATCTGCTTTAGTCTTTCCTGTGTTTCCTGATGAACCTTGGAATGTTTTCCTTTCCTCCCACAGCCCACTTTGCAATTAGACAGCAGGGGGATTTATGAAAGAGCTTCTTTAAAAAAAAATACACCTACAGATAATCCCTCTACCTTCTTTCCTCCAGTGCACACACCAAGTATTTTAAAAGATGATTCTCTGGGGCTGCCAAATGCTCCCAGTAGTGAAGAAAGTTTGGAAACACAGAATAATTTAAGTCCCATGTTAAGTCCCACCCCAAAGCCATGGTGGTCTCCTGCCACACCTGTCTCTCCCTGAGAAATCTAACCACAGGTACACAGGCTATAGATGGTCATAGATCTCATGCAGGTGCCTCCTTTACTGACAGTGCTGGGAATCCAGAGTCTCATCTTCCACTGGACACAGCTCTATGCAAACACACTGACTGCTCAATGTTTAGAAAAAGACATTATTCCCCCTGCTCGCCCCTCTCCTCCCTCTGTTCCTCCCCACGAACACCAACCAAAAGAAAGCCAGTGTAGCTATATTAACTTCAGACAAAGCTGACTTCAGAACAAAGACTGTTTCAGAGATCAAGAGGGGCATTACATAATGATAAAGGCACCCATTCTCCAAGAAGACATAGCAATTATATATGTGTATGTACCTAACAACAGAGTATCAAAATATATGAGGCAAAAAGTAATTGAACTGAAAGGAGAAATAGACAAATCCACAAATGTAGTTGGATGCCTTGACACTTCTTTTCTTGGTAACTGCTGAACAAGTAGGCAGAAAATCAGTATCGATACAGAAGACCTAAACAATACTACCAACCAAACAGACCTAACAAACATTTATAGAACACTCTACCCAACAACACAGGAACACATCCATCTGAACTGTGGATGGAAGATTCACCAAGATACACCATAATCTGGTCCATAAAACAAACCTTAACCAATTTGAAAGAACAGCAATCATACAAATCATGTTCTTAGATCATAAAAAAAAAAAAAAAAATTAAACTAGCAACCACAAAGAGAAAGATATGTGGAATATCCCCAAATGTTTGAAAATTAAACAACATGTTTTTAAACTACTCATTGAGACTCAAAGGGGAACTCTCAAGGGATATTTAAAAATATTTGTAATTAATGAAAATAAAAGTAAAATATACCAACATTCGTGGAATGCAGCCAAAGCTGTGTTTAGATGGAAAGTTATAGCATTAAACACATATATTTGAAAAGAAGAAAAATCTAAAATCAGTAACCAAAGCTTCTACCTCGAGAAACTAGAGAAAGAAGAGTAAATTAAATCCAAAGCAAGCAGAAGGAAAGAGATAATAAAGATTAAAGTAAAAATCAATTAAGTTAAAAACAGAAAAGCAACAGAGAAAAGTGATAAAACCAAAAGCCAGTTCTCAGAAAAAGATCAATAAAATGGATAAACCAATAACAAAACTGACCAAAAAGAGAGAGCGAGAAAAGAAACAAGTCAGCAATATCTGAAATGAAAGAGGGAACATCACTACTGGTGCCACAGACAATAAAGAACAATAAGGAACACTACAAACAACTCATGTCCATAAATTCAACGCTTAGATGAAACAGAACAATTCCTCGAAGATATAAACTACCAAAACTCATTCAAGAAGAAACAGATTACCTGAATTGTCCTATATCTATCAAAGAAATTGGATGTGTAGTTAAAAACTATGAGAGAGAGAGAGAGAAAGAGAGAAAGAAAGAAAGAAACGAACGAACGAATGCACTCCCGACTCAGGTGGTTTTACTGGCAAATTCTCCTAAACATTTAAAGAAGAAATAATACCAATTCTGCACAATCTCCTCCAGTAAATAGAAGAGGTGAAAATATTTCCCAAATCATTTCATGATGCCAGGATTACCCTAATACCAAAACCAGACAAAGACATTACAAGAACACAGGTGAAAAAAATCCTCAGCAAAGTAGCAGCAAATATAATCCAACCATCTATAAAACAAAGTATATAAGAAGGATATCATGACCAGTGGGGTTTATCTCAGGAATGCAAGGCTATTTCAACATTCAAAAACCAATTGAAAAATAATCAACTGATGTAATTCACTATATTAACAAACTAAATAAGAAAAAATATGATCATTGCAGAAAAGGCATTCAACAAAATTCCACATTCATTAATGATAAAAACTCTCAGCAAATGAGGAATAGAAGGGAACTTCCTGGGGGCACACCTGGCTTGCTCAGTAGGTAGAGAGCATGTGACTCTTGTCCTCGGGGTTGCGAGTTCAAGCTCCACATTGAGTGTAGAGTATACTTAAAAAAAAAATAAAATATTTAAAGCAAATGTTTTAGTGAAAAAAAAAAAAAAAAAAAAGAAGGGAACTTCCATAACCTAATAAAGGGCATCTACAAAAATCCTGCAACTAATAAGGAAGAGAATGTTTTCTGCCTCAGATTGGCTACAAGGCTTTCCTCTCCTATGGCTCTTATTAACCATCTGTTGGAAGACTGGACTGGTTAGAACCAGTCCAGTAAGACAAGAAAAAAAAATAAAAGGCATACAGATTGGAAAATGTCCCTATTTATACCCAACATGCTGATCTATGTAGAAAACCTGGTGAAATCCACAAAAAAAAAAACTCCTAGAATAAATGAGTTCAACAAGTTCAATAGGCAAAAGTAAATAACATATTTATATGCTAGTAGTGAACAATTAGAACTTGAAATTCCAAGAATACTATTTATAATAGATACTTAGGTATGAATCTAACAAAATCTCTGAAGGCTCTATATGCTAAAAACTATAAAAAACTGAGGAAAGAAATAAAGGAGGTCTAGATAAATGGAGAGGTATACACACTGTGCTCATGGGTTGGAAGACTCAGTATCATTAAGATGTTAACTACATTTTGATCTATAGACTCTGCAATCCAAATCAAAATCCCAGAAAACTCGTGTTTAGGTATTGAGAAGCTAATTCTAAAATTATATAAAAAGGCAAATGGCCTAGAACAGCCAAAACAATTCTGAAAAAGGAGTAGAAATTCAGAAGAATCTCACTGCTTGGTTTCAAGAATTACCATAAAGCTACAATAATTAAGATGATATAGTGCTGATGAAAGGATAGATACACAGATAATTGGAACAGAAGAGAGAGCCCAGAAATTGATCCACACAAATACAGCCAATTGATTTTTGACAAAGGTACAAAAAATGATTCAACGGAGAAAGGACAGTCTTTTCAACAAATTATGCTTGAACAATTGGACATCCATATTGAGCACTTACTATATGTCAAGCACCAGGTTAAGTGTTTTCCATGCATCATCATATTTTGTCTGTAGAATACACTTTGAAGTCAGAATTATTAGTATTTCTGATGCTCACATATGAACACCAAAGGCACATGGTTAGTATATGGTAGAGCCACACTAATTAAAAAGTCTAGCAGCAAGGCAGAATTCTAAACCAAAGCAGCCAGATAGTCTCATGCAAGTTACTCAGTCTCAGAGAGACTCAGTTTCCTCATCTATAAAATGGGAATAGTCTCACCTCAAAGAGTTGATGCAAGACCTAAGTTAGAGAACCTGGACTGCCTGGAGCATGGCGTAGTTCTAGAAGTGTTAGTCTCCCCTTCTCACCCCCTTACTGACTGTCACCAGGCTGAGCACACAGCCTGCTGTCTGCTTGTTGCTGACACTCTGCTTCCGGACAGCCTGGAAACCTCCTTCGGGTAAACAGTGGTGGCTTCCCCCATTCACGCCTAAATCAGGCCGTGGAGCTGCCTCATTCAGAGAAGGGCCTCGGTCCCTAGGCCTGAGGACCCAGAAATGCCCTAGGCTTGAATCATCCTCAACTTGTGAAGGAATGACTCAAGTATGAAGCCAAGAAACCATTTCTCAAAATGACTCAGCACATCCTCCGTCTTGAGGTCTTCCCTAAGTCAAATGCATATTCACCCATCTATTCCCTCGTTCATTCATTTGCTAAATATATATATCCTTGCTCATTACACTATGTCTGCCACGTTCTCTGTGTTGGGGATACAGAAAACAGACACCTTCCCTTCCCGGAGGAGGTTATGGTCTAGGAGGAACTGTAATAGACATGTTTTCTAGATGTCCAATTCTTGCGGAACCTCTTTCTCAAGTTCAGGGGAATTTCAGCCTTTCCTTGGCTGAAGCCGGCCACTTATTCTCCCAGCATCCCTTGCACTCAGGGCATAGTCACGTGACACAGGCTCCACCAATCAGACAGCGTTGTGTGATACTTCGACTCAGACGGGAGCACCGGAAGATACAGACAGACACCCAAAGAATCTCATCCCAGGGAGGGTGTGTCTGGGTTTCAGGGCAGCAGGGGCTGTGGTATTCAGTGAAATTTTAGCTTTATTCCTGTCCGCATAGCCTCCAAGCTGATTCTGGTCTTCCTGGAGATTCTGGGAACTATGTTCTCTCCTTTAATAAATTTTCTTTCTATTTAAATGTCTAGAGTGGATTCTGTCATTTGCAACAAAGAACTCAGGCTGATAAGGGGGGAAAGACAGTAAAACAATGAACTAGAAAACAATAGGGGCCGTATGTAGGGGATATCAGGATATCTAGGGTCTGTGCTCTCAGCCGTGAAAAGAATCGTCTCCTATGAGGGTGACGTGCAGGGTAAATAAGGTAAACCCTTAGCTCTTAGCATGACTCAGAATATACAGTATTCCCCCCTTATCCACAGGGGATACATGCCAGGACTCCTGGTGGATGCCTGAAACCGGGATAATACCACACCCTATATGCACTATGTGTTTTCTTATACACATACCTATGATCCAGTTTGATGTATAAGCTAGGCACAGTAAGAGATTAACAACAATAACTAATGGTAAAATAGAACAATGATAACAATAGACTGTAATGAAGTTATGTGAATGTGGTCTCTCTCTCTCAAAATATCTTACTGGACTGTCCTCACACTTCTCGTGAAGATCTAGGCCATGCAATGCCTCTGTGATGAGATGAAGTGAGGTGACTGACCTAGGCACTGTGACGTAGTGTCAGGCTGCTCTTTACCTCCTGAAACTACGTCAGAAGGAGGATCATCTGCTTCCAGACCTTGGTTCCCTCAGGTAACTGAAATGCGGGCAAGTACTGTAGGTGAAGAAAACACTCCACCTACAAGGCTCGAGAGGAGAGTGGTCATGAGCACAGTTCTTGGGGTCACAGTCCTGGATCAAACTTGGGCTCTGTTACTATTGAGCTGTGTGATGTTAGCTCAATTACTCAAACCTCTCTGAGCCTTAGTTTTCTTTCTTTGAAGTGGGGACAACAGTACCCAACTCAGATGAGGTTTGTGGGGGATAACAGAATAATCTTTGTAAATACTCATTAAGCATGGTGAAGACTTATTAAATGGAAGTTACTATCAGCATTGTCCTCAACCCAGCCAGCAGTGCTGGGGGAAAGTGAGGGAAGGAATCTCAGAGGACAGAGCATTTAAGCTGGACATTAAAGAATCAGAACCACACAAGAACATACCATGCAACAAAGCACCTGTTGCACTGAATTATCTCAGAAAGGGATTGGTATATTGATGAAACAGGATTAAATCTTACTTCAAAAATACAATATAAATCTTGAGAGCAATAAGCTGAATGAAAGAAACCAGACAAAAGAATCTATTCTGTATGATTCCATTTGCGTAAAATTCTAAAACAGACAAAATCAAGCTATAGTGACAGAAAGAGGATCAGTCGCTGCCAGGGCAGGAGGTGGGGGGACTGACTACAAAGAGGCATGAGTGACAGAGAAATTTCTGGAGTGATAGAAAAATTCTCTCTTGCACACTGGGGTGTGCATTTGTCAAAACCCAAACTGTGCAGGTAAAATTGGTGTATTGCATTGTACATAAATTATACCTCAGTGAAGTTTATTTTAAAGACAAGTAATCCAAGGTATTTGGAACATAGGAGCTCTGATAAAACCCAGAATCTTCTTGCTTCTGTCCCTGACAACCCCTCCCAACATCCAGTAGTTACTTTTCCACTTCTGCCCTTCTCTTTCTGCAAATTGATGGCTCCAAGCTACACGATTCCCGGAGCATCATTACGGCTTGTTAACTTACAGTCACTCAGACAAATTTCTTTCCCTCCCATCCAATTTTGAATTAAGTCAGAAAAAGAAAGATTGGCCAAACATTACCAAACAGAGTTGGAATTTATGACAGCAGCTAATTTTTCCAGAAGCCTCTGCTAACATCTCCCCTCTGAGATGACTCAACAGAAGCTCTCTCACTCTCCATCTGGCTGCCCCCACAGTTTTCCCTGGCTGCTCCAATCATGGTTCTACT